>NC_057805.1:254259375-254604494 GCF_018294505.1 Triticum aestivum
CCCCTTAAGAGTCTTATTCTAATAACACCATCCTTATTCTGCACATCCCTACCAGAGCGCCGCCGCCCCTCCCCTCCCCGCCTTCTACCGCGGCAACGGCCTGGGAGCGCTGCCGCCCCTCCCCTCCCCGCCTTCTTCCGCGACAGTGGCCTGGGAGCGCCGCCGCCCCTCCCTGCCTTCTTCCGCGGCAGCGGCCTGGGAGCGCCGCCACCTCTCCCCTCCCAACCTTCTTTCACGGTAGCGGCCTGGGAGCGATGCCGCCCCTCCCGTCCCCGTTTTCTCCCGCGGCGCCGCCCCTCCCCTCCCGGCCTTCTTTCGCGGCGGCGGCCGGCGGCGACACCGCCCTCCCCTCCGGGCCTTCTTCAGCGGCAGCGGCCAAGCAGCGCTGCCGCCCGTCGCCTCTCGGCCTTCTTCAGCGGCAGCAACCGAGCAAGGCCTCCCCCGCTCGCATATCAGCCTTCTTCCGCAGCAGCAGCTCGATAGCGCCACAGCCGAGCTCCTCTGGGCCTTCAATTACCTGTACTTCATCAGATGTGGATTGGTGCTGCCTCGACATCAAACCAATTCGAGCAAGGAGGACTGTGCACAAGGTTCCTTTATCCACGGCAGATTCTTGGATTAAGTCTGCAACGACCTTCAGAGCAAATCCTCCGTCTCCGTTCACCTTGAGCAACGTGCAGACCGCTCATGAACTTCTGAAGGGCAAGTGGACTGCACAGGCGAACGCTAAAGTTGTGCAGACAGACGACAAGGGAACTTCCTCCTGCAAACGCAAGAAATCACTTCAACACGAGGTAAGCAGTACACTTCCTCAACAATCTCAGTTTACTTATTCCAGACAAAGCACTACACGCAGTCCAGTACGCCTCCAAAAACGATGCAGTGTGGTTGCTTCAGTTCGTCGTGGGAAAAATGCAGTGCACTTGCTCGGTTATGCAGTACGCTTGCTCGGTTATGCAGTACGCTTGTATAGGTTCATTACGGATAACAATGCAGTGCGCTTGCTTCAGTTCACCTTGTGGGGTGATGCAGTCAGTGTGCAATACTTCGCAGTACATTTTTCCAACACATTTCAGTTCGCATGATTCAGTTCATTTAACCTGACAATGCAGCTCGGTCATTTTGTGCAGGAAATGACATTCAGCAGATACAAAATGCCACACATAATTGAGAACACTGAGAACAACAACTTTCAGAAGAGTAAATCTTCTTTTGAAAGAGATACTGGCTGGGTTACCCCTGAGATTCCTCGAGGATTCTTCACGACAACAAATAGGGTGCAATACTCTCTGAAAGAGGATTTTTTTCCAGGAAGAAGAGGTAGTCGAAGATGACGATGACGTCACCTTCGTGTGGGAGGGCACTCACCGACGGGATGGTGAAGATGACGACGATGTAGATGAGCCAATAACAGTTCTCAACCCAGAGTATAAGCACGAGTTGACTACATTTGGACAACATGTCCGAACAGACAATGATGATGCAGTTGAACATGATGTTGCAGCAGATGAGGATTATGACTATGATGATGTGCCACCGCTCCAACAAACCAATCCACTAAGTCATCGTCACAACACTGGATTACCACCACGTCCACCTGCTGCACCCCAAAACAGAGCTCAGCATCCACCTGCTGCACCGAAAAATAGCGCTTCAAGTAGACCAGTTGCATCAACTTCGACCACCAAGGGTTCCTCGGTCAAAAGTCAACGGCAGGTACAAATCCTCCTCACTATTGCCGGCGCGAGATCCTCAACTACACAGATCTGCTATAACCCCACCATGTCCAATACAACCCGGCGAGCTGCAAACACCATCGGGTGAACGACTCTACACACATGTAAGTTTATGTTATGAAAAAATAATAATATTTGTAGTCGATTCACATAACATTACAGTGCACACTGATATTTCTTGTGAGGTTTGACCTAACATCTAATATAGTCGATTCTTCTGAAACTTACGAACATTGCAATGCTTTATTAAACTCGTATGCACTCCTCGTATTTAAAAACAGAACAGAACAATTTATCTCATAGAGCATTGCACTTAATGCAGAATAAAAACATGCCGCTGAATGCTACCTCTTGAGCACTGCGTTGGTTTTCCCTTGAAGAGGAAAGGGTGATGTAGTAAAGTAGCGTAAGTATTTCCCTCAGTTTTTGAGAACCAAGGTATCAATCCGGTAGTAGACCACGCTTGAGTCCCACGCACCCACACAAACAAATAAGAACCTCGCAACCAACGCGATAAAGGGGTTGTCAATCCCTTCACGGTCACTTACGAGAGTGAAATCTGATAGAGATGATAAGATAATATTTTTGGTATTTTTATGGTAAAGACTAAAAATAAAGAAAGCAAAATAAACGGCAAAAGAAATAGCTTGTTGACGGGAGATTAATATGATGGAAAATAGACCCGGGGGTCATAGGTTTCACTAGTGGCTTCTCTCAAGATAGCATAAGTATTACGGTGGGTAAACGAATTACTGTCGAGCAATTGGTAGAATTGAGCACAGTTATGAGAATATCTAGGTATGATCATGTATATAGGCATCACATCCGTGACAAGTAGACCGACTCCTGCCTGCATCTACTACTATTACTCCGCACATCGACCGCTATCCAACATGCATCTAGAGTATTAAGTTGATAAGAACAGAGTAACGCTTTAAGCAAGATGACATGATGTAGAGGGATAAACTCATGCAATATGATATAAACCCCATCTTTTATCCTCGATGGCAACAATACAATACGTGTCATTTCCCTTACTGTCACTGGGATCGAGCACCGCAAGATTGAACCCAAAGCTAAGCACTTCTCCCATTGCAAGAAAGATCAATCTAGTAGGCCAAACCAAACTGATAATTCGAAGAGACTTGCAAAGATAACCAATCATACATAAAAGAATTCATAGGAGATTCAAATATTGTTCATAGATAATCTTGATCATAAACCCACAATTCATCGGATCTCGACAAACACACCGCAAAAAGAAGAGTTACATCAAATAGATCTCCAAGAGAATCGAGGAGAACTTTGTATTGAGATCCAAAGAGAGAGAAGAAGCCATCTAGCTAATAACTATGGACCCGAAGGTCTGTAGTAAACTACTCACACATCATCGGAGCTATGGTGTTGATTAAGAAGCCCTCCGTGATCAATGCCCCCTCCGGCGGAGCGCCGGAAAAGGCCCCAAGATGGGATCTCACGGGTACAGAAGGTTGCGGCGGTGGAAATAGGGTTTTGGCTCTGTATCTGATGTTTCCAGGGTATATGAGTATATATAGGCGAAGGAGGTCAGAAAGGAGAGCTACGAGGGGCCCACGAGGGTGGTGGGGGCGTCGAGGGGGGTAGGCGCGCCCCCTGTCTCGTGGCCTCATTGTTCGTTTCTTGACGTCCACTCCAAGTCCTCTAGTTCACGTTTGTTCCGAAAATCACGTTCCCAAAGGTTTTATTCCGTTTGGACTCCATTTGATATTCCTTTCCTTCGAAACACTGAAATAGGCAAAAAAAACAGCAATTCGGGCAGGGCCTCCGGTTAATAGTTTAGTCCCAAAAATAATATAAAAGTGTATAGATAAGCCCATTAAACATCCAAAACAGAATATATAATACCATGGAACAATAAAAAATTATAGATACATTGGAGACGTATCAAGCATCCCCAAGCTTAATTCCTGCTCGTCCTCGAGTAGGTAAATGATAAAAACAGAATTTTTGATGTGGAATGCTACTTAGCACAATTTTCAATGTAATTCTCTTATTTGTGGTATGAATATTCAGATCCGAAAGATTCAAGATAAAATTTTAATATTGACATAAAAGTAATAATACTTCAAGCATACGAATAAAGCAATCATGTCTTCTCAAAATAACATGGCCAAAGAAAGTTATCCCTACAAAATCATATAGTCTGGCTATGCTCTATCTTCACCACACAAAATATTTAAATCATGCACTACCCTGATGACAAGCCAAGCAATTGTTTCATACTTTTGATGTTCTCAAACTTTTTCAATCTTCACGCAATACATGAGCGTGAGCCATGGATATAGCACTATAGGTGGAATAGAATGGTGGTTGTGGAGAAGACAAAAAGGAGAAGATAGTCTCACATCAACTAGGCGTATCAACGGGCTATGGAGCTGCCCATTAATAAATATTAATGTGAGTGCGTAGGGATTGCCATGCAACGGATGCACTAGAGCTATAAGTGTATGAAAGCTCAATAATGAAAACTAAGTGGGTGTGCATCCAACTTGCTTGCTCACGAAGACCTAGGGCTATTTGAGGAGGCCCATCATTGGAATATACAAGCCAAGTTCTATAATGAAAAATTCCCACTAGTATATGAAAGTGACAAAACAAGAGACACTCTATCATAAAGATCATGGTGCTACTTTGAAGGACAAGCGTGGAAAAAGGATAGTAGCATTGTCCCTTCTCTCTTTTCTCTCATTTTTTAGTTGGGCCTTTTCTCTTTTTTATGGCCTCTTTTTTCTTTTTCTTTTTCATTTTTCGTCCGAAGTCTCATCCCGACTTATGGGGGAATCATAGTCTCCATCATCCTTTCCTCACTTGGGACAATGCTCTAATGATGATGATCATCACACTTTTATTTACTTACAACTCAAGTATTACAACTCAATACTTAGAACAAAATATGACTCTATATGAATGCCTCCGGCGGTGTACCGGGATATGCAATGAATCAAGAGTGACATGTATGAAAATTATGAACGGTGGCTTTGCCACAAATACGATGTCAACTACATGATCATGCAAAGCAATATGACAATGATGGAGCGTGTCATAGTAAACGGAACGGTGGTAAGTTGCATGGCAATATATCTCGGAATGGCTATGGAAATGCCATGATAGGTAGGTATGGTGGCTGTTTTGAGGAAGGTATATGGTGGGTGTATGATACCGGTGAAAAGTGTGCGGTAGTAGAGAGGCTAGCAATGGTGGAAGGATAAACGTGCATATAATCCATGGACTCAACATTAGTCAAAAGAACTCATATACTTGATGCAAAAATCTATTAGTTATCAAAACAAAGTATTACGCGCATGCTCCTAGGGGGATAGATTGGTAGGGAAAGACCATCGCTCGTCCCTGGCCGCCACTCATAAGGAAGACAATCAATAAATAAATCATGCTCCGACTTCATCACATAACGGTTCACCATACGTGCATGCTACGGGAATCACAAACTTTAACACAAGTATTTCTCAAATTCATAACCATTCAACTAGCATGACTCTAATATCACCATCTTTATATCTCAAAACAATTATCAAGCATCAAACTTCTCTTAGTATTCAACGCACTTATAAGAAAGTTTTTACTAATCTTGGATGCCTATCATATTAGGACTAATTTCACAATTAAAGCAAATTACCATGCTGTTTTGTAGGACTCTCAAAATAATATAAGTGAAGCATGAGAGAACAATAGTTTCTATAAAACAAACCACCGCCGTGCTCTAAAAGATATAAATGAAGTACTAGAGCAAAAACTATATAGCTCAAAAGATATAAGTGAAGCACATAGAGTATTCTAATAAATTCTGAATCATGTGTGTCTCTCTCAAAAGGTGTGTACAGCAAGGATGATTGTGGTAAACTAAAACAAAGACTCAAATCATACGAGACGCTCCAAGCAAAACACATATGATTTGGTGAATAAAAATATAGCTCCAAGTAAAGTTACCGATGGACGAAGACGAAAGCGGGGATGCCTTCCGGGGCATCCCCAAGCTTTGGCTTTTTGGTGTCCTTGGCTTTACCTTGGGGTGCCTTGGGCATCCCCAAGCGTAGGCTCTTGCCACTCCTTGTTCTATAATCCATCAAATCCTTACCCAAAACTTGAAAACTTCACAACACAAAACTTAACAGAAAATCTCGTGAGCTCCGTTAGCGAAAGAAAACAAAACACCACTTCAAGGTACTGTATTGAACTCATTATTTATTTATATTGGTGTTAAACCTACTTTATTCCAACTTCTCTATGGTTTGAAAACTCTTCTACTAGCCCTAGATTCATCAAAATAAGTAAACAACACACGAAAAACAGAATCTGTCAAAAACAGAACAGTCTCTTGTAATCTGTAACTAACGCAAACTTCTGTAACTCAGAAAAATATACCAAAATAGGACGACCTAGATAATTTGATTATTGATCTGCTACAATTGGAATCAGTATTTTGTTACATTCTGGTGATTTTTAACAATTGTTTTCGTGAACAGAAAGTTTCTGCAATTTTCAGCAAGATCAAATAACTATCATCCAAGAAGATCCTATAGGTTTCACTTGGCACAAACACTAATTAAAACATAAAAATACATCTAACCAGAGGCTATATCAAAGATTTATTGAATAACAGCAAGGAAAAACATTGGGTTGTCTCCCAACAAGCGCTTTTCTTTAAAGCCTTTTAGCTAGGCATTGATAATTTTAATGATGCTCACATGAAAGACAAGAATTGAAGCACAAAGAGAGCATCATAAAACACGTGACAAACACATCTAAGTATAACATACTTCCTATGCATAGGCATCTTATAGGAGAACAAATCATCAAGGCAACCAAAAACTAGCATATGCAAGGAAGCGGAAAGAAACAATAGCAATCTCAACATAACGAGAGGTAATTTAGTAACATGAAAATTTCTACAACCATATTTTCCTCTCTCATAATAATTACATGTAGAATAATAAGCAAATTCAACAATATAGCTATCACAAAACATATTCTTAACACGATCCACATGTATGCAAAGTTGACGCTCTTCCAAAATAGTGGGATTAACATTAACTAAAGTCATGACCTCTCCAAACCCACTTTTATCAAAAACTTCACAAGATTGAAAATTCTCCAAATATGTGGGATCTAAAGTTGACACTCTTCCAAACCCACTTTCAATATTATTGCAAATACTATTATCAATCTCATATTCATCATGGGGCTTAAATAAATTTTCAAAATCATAAGAAGAATCACCCCAATCATGATCATTGCAACAAGTAGTAGACATAGCAAAACTAGCATCCCCAAGCTTAGGGTTTTGCATATTATTAGCAAAATTGACATCAATAGAATTTATAATAACATCATTGCAATCATGCTTTTTATTCAAAGATCTATCGTGAATAACTTCATAAAGCACTTCATCACAATTTTCAGATTCACGGATTTCAAGCAAAACTTTATAAAGATAATCTAGTTCATCATAATTGGATCTCTTAAAAAGATTGGCAAGAGGATGAGGATCCATAGATCTTAAGTTCTCTGTTTAGCAATAAATACACAATTATTCCAACCAAATGAGCAAACGAGCCAAGTAAGACATCAAGGAAAACGAAAAGACGAACAGAAGAAGGGTGAAGTGGGGGAGAGGAAAACGAGAGGCAAATGGCAAATAATGTAATGCGAGGGATAAGAGTTTGCGATGGGTACTTAGTATGTCCTGACTTGTGCTACCTCTTGAGCATTGCGTTGGTTTTCCCTTGAAGAGGAAGGGTGATGCAGTAAAGTAGCGTAAGTATTTCCCTCAGTTTTTGAGAACCAAGGTATCAATCCAGTAGGAGACCACGCTCGAGAACCACGCACCTACACAAACAAATAATAACCTCGCAACCAACGCGATAAAGGGGTTGTAAATCCCTTCACGTTCACTTACGGGAGTGAAATCGGATAGAGATGATAAGATAATATTTTTGGTATTTTTATGGTAAAGACTAAAAATAAAGGAAGCAAAATAAACGGAAAAATAAATAGCTTGTTGACGGGAGATTAATATGATGGAAAATAGACCCGGGGGCCATAGGTTTCACTAGTGGCTTATTTCAAGATAACATAAGTATTACGGTGGGTAAACGAATTACTGTCGAGCAATTGATAGAATTGAGCATAGTTATGAGAATATCTAGGTATGATCATGTACATAGGCATCACGTCCGTGACAAGTAGGCCGACTCCTGCCTGCATCTACTACTATTACTCCACACATCGACCGCTATCCAACATGCATCTAGAGTATTATGTTCATAAGAACAGAGTAACGCTTTAAGCAAGATGACATGATGTAGAGGGATAAACTCATGCAATATGATATAAACCCCATCTTTTTATCCTCGATGGCAACAATACAATACGTGTCGTTTCCCCTACTGTCACCGGGATCGAGCACCGCAAGATTGAACCCAAAGCTAAGCACTTCTCCCATTGCAAGAAATATCAATCTAGTAGGCCAAACCAAACTGATAATTCAAAGAGACTTGCAAAGATAAGCAATCATATATAAAAGAATCAGAGGAGATTCAAATATTGTTCATAGATAATCTTGATCATAAACCCACAATTCATCGGATCTCGACAAACACACCGCAAAAAGAAGAGTTACATCAAATAGATCTACAAGAGAATCGAGGAGAACTTTGTATTGAGATCCAAAGAGAGAGAAGAAGCCATCTAGCTAATAACTATGGACCCGAAGGTCTGAAGTAAACTACTCACACATCATCGGAGCTATGGTGTTGATGTAGAAGCCCTCCATGATCAATGCCCCCTCCGGCGGAGCGCCGAAAAAGGCCCCAAGATGGGATCTCACGGGTACAGAAGGTTGCGGCGGTGGAAATAGGATTTTTGGCTCCGTACCTGATGTTTCCAGGGTATATGAGTATATATAGGCGAAGGAGGTCGGCAGGAGAGCTACGAGGGGCCCACGAGGCTGGAGGGCGCGCCCAGGGGGTAGGCTTGCCCGCCTGCCTCGTGGCCTCCTCGTTCATTTCTTAACATCCACTCTAACTCCTCTGGATCACGTTTGTTCCGAAAATCACGTTCCCAAAGATTTTATTCCGTTTGGACTCCGTTTGATATTCCTTTCATTCGAAACACTGAAATAGGCAAAAAAACAGCAATTCGGGCTGGGCCTCCGGTTAATAGGTTAGTCCCAAAAATAATATAAAAGTGTATAAATAAGCCCATTAAACATCCTAAACAGAATGTATAATAGCATGGAACAATAAAAAATTATAGATACGTTGGAGACGTATCACTGAACCTCATTCCTGCCGCTGGAATGAAGTTCACCACGTACGACAGGGCATGGGACTTTTACAACAATTATGCAAGATGTGCAGGGTTTGGCATAAACAAGAGGGCAAAACATAGGACAAATGCCTACATTGTCTGCTCAAGAGAAGGGAAGGACAAGCAGACCATGTCAGATTATAATCGGAAACGTCATAAGACATCAAAAAGGATTGACTGCAAGGCAAAAATTAGAGTCAAAAAGAGGAAGGATGGCAAATTTGTGACAGAAATGGTTGAACTCGACCACAATCACAACATGTTGGAAATCCCCGGGATGCTTTTGCACATGCGATCGCACAAAAGAGACGGTCCTTTGATTGACCAGTTAGTAAAAGACATGCAACTGGACAACCACACACACGCTCAGATGATGTCAACGCTGTCGCGTATGTCCGGTGGTCTGCAATACATGGGACATACTAGCCGCGACTGGGTAAACAAGTAAGCACGTCACAGAGCATATCATTTGAGCATTCTGTCGGTAATTATTTCCTATTTCATGAGATGAGTTTGCATTGCGTTTGAAATGCAGGAAACAGAAGTTTGCCAGAGAAGAGTCCCAAGATGACGTCAAGAAACTTCTAGATTTCTTCGAGAAGATGCAGAAGATAAACCTAGAATTCTTCTATGATTATGATGTTGATGTAGATAACCGTGTAAGAAACGTCTTTTGGGCCAACGCAAGTTGCAAAGGATCGTATGAAGATTTCGGATACTGCATTACATTTGACACGACATATAAAACTAACAAATTCCACATGCCGTTGGGAGTCTTCGTGGGAGTGAACCATGATCTACAGAGCACCATATTTCCTGTTGCCCTCGTGCGAGATGAAACAATACCGTTGTTCGAGTGGGTTTTCAAAACATTTCTGAGGTGTATGAACAACAAGCCGCCAATCTGCATGCTCACAGGTACAAAAAAACACCTGTATACTTACGTTTGTTTGGTACACTTATATTTCTTCCATCTATCTTACTAACACACAAACAACTTAATAAAAAACACTATTTGTGCCTTCTCAGACCAGTGTTCTTCGATGAAGGTAGCATTAAAAACTATCCTCCCAGATATACTACATAAGTTGTGTCGGTGGCATATCATGAAGAAGTACAAAGACCACCTCGCCTTGCTGTATAAGGCGCACGAGAAACTCAAGAATGACCTCAATGCGGTCTGAACCACCCACTAATGCCGTCAGAATTTGAACGAGCATGGAAGGACCTCATTCAGAAATACAACTTGCAAAACGACGAAGTGATGAATTCGCTGTGGGATGACAGGCACGAGTGGATCTCGGCTTACTACAAGGAAATTTTCTGTGCTCGGATGACTTCCACAGAGAGAAGAGAGAGAATGAATTGCATACTGAAGAAATACTTTGTCAAAGAGAAGCATGATCTCCATCTGTTTGCTCAGCAGGTGGACAAGTGCATTCAGACCAGGAAGGCCGTCGAGCACGCAGAGACAGTAGCAAATGAGGTAAACAAAATGTCCATAAAAAACTGCTAAAATATAACTACAAAAACAAACAAAATTTTCATTTCTCTGGTTCGTAACAGTGCATTTCTGATCATGCACTCAGAGGTAAAGACATTTTGTTCGAAGTTTAGTTATCAAAAGTGTATACAAGGGCAGTGTTTGCATATTTCAAAGAAACACCCTACCGTAGCACTGCATTCAGAGCAGAACGGTGCCCTGAGAACCCGACAAAGTATCTCGTACACCACTACAACAGATTGGATGCATTTGACTGGGCAAGGCATAATTTCCAAGTGGTCGTCGATGAACAGAAAGGTGTCTACGAATGTGAGTGCAAACTCTGGACACACACAGGTGCGACTCGCTAGCAAAAAAATCCTAATTTGTGATAGTCATGCACGAAATCTCACTTACTGAACTTTAAAAGTCCACATGCATGAGTATTTCACAAAAACAAGTGAAGTTCACTTCCTTAAAATTAACAAATAACGAAAAAATGTGTGTTTATTAATTTCATGCAGTTCACTTACAAAACAAAGAAATCATGTGTTGTCTGTAGGGCTCTTTTGCGTCCATGTGTTATGTATGCTTTCTCATTTGAGAGTACTCAAGATTCCTGAGGTGTACATCATGAAAAGATACACCCGGAACGCAAGATCAAATGCAACGTTTGACAGAAGAGACTACGAACAAACAGCACCAGATGGAAGCTCGCTTTTTTGCCGTAGAAAATTGCTGACAGAAATAGCAATGGAGCTTGCAAACAGAGCGACAAGGTCCGACGCTAGGTGCCACAGATCGTTGTCTGGTATGAGGGCACTGATCGAGGAAGTTGATGTGCTCAGCAAAGAAGCAGAAGCAGCAGCAAAACTAAAGCAAGCAGAGAAATCCAGCATGACAATAATGCCGAGCAAGTAGAACATACCGAACACAGCGCAACTGGTGCTATCAAAAAAGAAACAATTCTTCCAACATCTGTTTCAAACACAAGAGGAAGGTAGGAAGGGGGCGACGCAACCCAGAAAAAGGTTGAATGCAAGGAGAAAAATGATGACAAAAACAGTAAGCCACAGCCTGAACTAGACAGTGATGTTCACCCACTGGGAATAAGAAGGTGCAAGACATGTAATGAAATCAGCGGACACAATTCGAGGAAATGTACAAAAAGAAATGAACAAGAAAACCAAGGACATGGCAATGCACAACCAAACATATATTCCACTCACAACACTAAGAAATGGACAAAACAGAGACGTTGTAGCATCTGCAAAAAGAGGAAGAGACACAATTCGAGAACCTTCCCCAAAAGAACAAGATTAGAAAATGACGAAGATGAAGAATATGAAATCAAAGAAGAAGATGGTGACACAACTGAAGAAGAAATGACTTATGAAGAACCAGATGAAGAAGAGGAGGAAGAAGAAGAGAGTGAACAGGACGAAGAACATGAAGAAACTGAAGGAGTGGCTTATGAAGAAACAGATGAAGAAGAGGAGGAAGAGGAAGAAGAGAGTAAAGAGAGTGAAGAGAGTGAAGAGGACGAAGAACATGAAGAAACAATGCCCACAAGACCACCACAAGGGAATGCTGCTGTACAAAAACAACCGACAACGAAACCACGTTCAAAAAACAAGGTAGGAGCACGAAAGGATGCAGTTCACAGCGCTGGAAAAGAAAAGCCGCCATCAATTAGCACGCGAGGAGCAAAGAAGGATGCAGTTCGCATCGCTGGAAAATGAAAGCCGCCATCAATCAGCACACGAGGAGTAAAGAAGGATGTAGTTCACATCACTGGAAAACGAAAGCCGCCATCAACCAACACGCGAGGGGCTACAAACACAACGGTGCAGAGATAAGAACCAGCAACACCGCCACAGAAAACAAAAGAAAGTTCGACATTAGACACGCTCCAGTCACCGCGAAGAAGCAGCAGGTTAACGACCAAATAGATGAACTTCAATAAATTAATCATATAAATAGAAGTTTGGTTATCTGTACGACTTATGTATCAGTTTAAATTTTGTGTAAACACAAATTTCCCGCTGACTATGAGTAATTCAACTAAACCATGTAAAGAGAAATGATGTATAGTGTATACCATATATATAGCAGTCTATAGTAAACATTGACACATTTCGATCCACAACCCATGAAAATATGCAGTTAGCTCACCTGCAGCACGAAGCTCTCCATAATAATTCAAGCGGTTCAGATCACAAAAGTACTTATTACAAAACACATCAAAAAATGAAGCGTTCGACACGCAAAAGTACTTATTACAAATCAACCTCTTAACCTTAACCAATCACGTCAAATGTGATTCTAACCGTACGATCCTCGCATTCAAAGCAGTACAATTCTCATACTTTGCACATACCAGTAAAAACCTACACACAGTACAGACACGAGCTAGATGAAGTGTACAATAGTCCAACAAGCAATACAGATTAAATGCAATCTAATATGCAGTACAGAACTTGCAAACATGTAGCACGCTTCTAACTATCATGAAGTTCTTGAGGCTACCTGCATGTAGTACACACCGTACAAGCGGGGGAAATTGTGCAAACTAGTAGTGCTCATCTAATATCTAAGCAGTTCACATATTGTAACCATGCAAACTAAAACACAAGCTCCATGCACACAAGCAAAAAAATAAAAACAAGATATAAGTACACAGTGCAGTACACTTCAATAAAACAAAATAAGTGCGTTCCTAAAAAACTAGAAGATCAGACTAGTATGGAATTATACAAAAAAATAGAAAACACAAAGAAAAAATGAGATCAAGCAAAAAATACCATCTTGTAGTGAGTCTCCACATATGTTGGCGTAAGCTGATGGACAAAAGGACTTGTGCGGCCAAGACCACGGAGAAGCAGGGCGGAATAGAACGCAGCAACGTTGATGTGGCCCATATCCAATCCTTCCGTGAATACTATGCCATATGCAAGCTGCTCTGCTCGCCCAGCTCGGCACAAGACCTTGCCCCCACGACGAGCACGACGGGCCTGCGAGCAAGCTGAGAAATCGCAGTGTGTCGGCACACCACAACCATGACCACAGCAGGAGAGATTCGCCCAGGGGCCTGGAGCCATCGCAACAAAAACCTAGAAAAGGAAAAAATAAAGAGAGGCTGGAGAAAGGAGAGAAGTTGCGGCTAGAGGAGAAATGAACTGCAAAGGAACGGTAGAAGTTGGCCTACATTTATAGAAGAGGAATGCAAAAAGGTCAAAACTGAAAACTAAAGGGGAGTTAATGAAAAATATGTTACAAAGAATGAAGGACAATCAATGAAGGCTTTTTTTACAAAGAAAAAGGACCCAAAAAAAGGTGCACTTTGACTGCAGCATTTCCCACGAACTAACCGCAGATCATTAAATAATTATTTCTAAAAAATTATAATCTGCAGACCTTTCTAAATAAAAGTGAATGCAGTTCTCCAAAGTAATATCTGGAAGTTCATAATATGTGTGCATGAAGTGCAGTACATGCTCAAATAGAAGCACAAGAGAAGCACTTTCACGTAGTGCACAATGCAGAATTAGTGCACCTGATGCAGTCCTTAAGTGTAAGTCATGCAGTCCGCAGCGTTGGTATAAGCAGTCACAACTTTGGCACAAAAAATGATGCACGCAGTGCAAAATGTGTACACCTACAGCACAGGACTGTGACCAATGCAGTGCACACAGACCCAACGAAGCAGTGCACACCCGTACACTAGAAAAAGGATACGTAAGAGGAAAAACAATAAAGAAAAATGAGACCCATGCAGTGCACAAAAATGTAGCGCAAACAAATGTAATACGAATGTGTGCACATGCAGTACAGAAACCTGATGAATGCAGTGCAATATGATTTACTAAGAAGTGCACGCCCCTACATTGGAAAAAATACCTGAGAGAAAATATTAAAAAAATGGACCACCCAGGTGCAACCGGCCCCAACCAGTCTCGTAGTAGGTCTACGCCCATAGCAGGCGAGTCGTTCTGAGCCACGATGCATGGGGCCGGGCACACATGGGCCCACAGGTTAGAGCGCATAGAGCAGCGAGCGCCATGTATAAGCGCCCAAAGAAGTAACCAGAGGAGTTCGGTATGGATTCCTCGCCAACGCTTATAAATAGGTCGAGCGCGCCCTCCGCGGGCGAGGTGTGACTAAACATTAGGGCGCACACATAGCGCACCGGGAACCAGCCTTGCTGACAGGCCGACTTGGGCCGAATGCATCTTCACTCCCCAAACACAGGTCCGACACGCTAGAGTAGTTAAAATAAAATGGCCCACTAAAAAAACAATATGTACAAAAATAAAACATCAATGAAAAATGAGAAACATTTTTTAAATGAATAACAAAAAAATGTGCGTGGGTGTCGGTGTCAAAACCGGCGGATGTCGGGTAGGGGGTCCCGAACTGTGCGTCTAAGGCGGATGGTAACAGGAGGCGGGGACACAATGTTTACCCAGGTTCGGGCCCTCTCGATGGAGGTAATACCCTATTTCCTGCTTGATTGATCTTGATGATATGAGTATTACAAGAGTTGATCTACCACGAGATCGTAGAGGCTAAACCCTAGAAGCTAGCCTATGATTATGATGGTTGTTATGTCTATCGACTAGCCTGGCCTTGGTTTATATAATGCACCAGAGGCCTAGGATAACAAGAGTCCTAGCCGAATACGCCGGTGGGGAGGAGTCCTTGTCTTGATCACCAAGTCTTGTGGAATCTTCCTTGTATGCGGCAGCTGTCCGAACTGGCCCATGAGTATACGGCCATGGGGGTCCTCGGCCCAATCTAACAGATCGGGAGATGACGTGGTGAGTACCCCATAGTCCAGGACACCGTTAGTAGCCCCTTGAACCGGTCTTCAAGTTAGGGACGCTCCTCGATTCTTCCGAACTGTTCTTCATCTTCGGTCGTCGGTCTTGAAAACTGGTTCAACAAATTTTCCCATCATCTGTATTGAGGATTGCCAACCTAAATCGACAAGTTTATACGTCGGGTATCCGAGAAGCCCTTTAAGTCTTCAGCCTTTATCAATGCCTTGTTATTTTTATGCCACGCCTCGGGTTTGAAGTTGTTCCCGTGCGGCGGTGTCCTCTTGCATCCGAGCCCCAACGCTGGACTACATTCGAGGTATCCTTTGCAACCAAGCACCAACGCCGGACTATGTCCAAACTCCAACGCCGGACTGTATCCGAGCTCCAACGCCGGACTATATCCGAGGTGTCATAGATCAGCTTGGTTCAAAAAAGTTGAAGGAGTTTAGCCGAGCTTAATGCCGGAAATGCCCTCTGTGGAGCCAGCCACTGGCGCCTGAGCTTTATGCCGGACTGCTTCCGAGGTGGTGCACCACCCGACAGCCGGCTGATTTTTTGTGAATATTTTTGATTGGTGCAATTTATTCTTTGCAGATATATAGCCAGTATATGTATATCCAGTAGCCCTCAAGGTCTGTGTCGGTCTAAAACCTGAGATGCACCTGAAGGAAAACATATAACTGCTGATCCTAGTACCCCTGAGACTCAGGTCGACTTGCGAAATCGGCCTAAGGATCAACTCCTAGCTCGGCAGCATACATAGGAATAGAAACGCAGTGTAATATATTAGAAATAATAATGATCAGCGGACGGGCCCCTGAGAGAGGGTCGTGAGAACTCGCAGTGATATATTAGCTTGATGCCAGATAGGTCCAGATGGTACTTATTGTTGTCTGAAGACGCGCTTTCCCATAGTTCGATTAAGCCGAAGCCCTTTGAAATTTCTACATTGAATAGGCAATGCAGTAGCCCCCGAGACACTGGTCGGGTGGCAACACCAGATCAGGGGATCGATGTGCCCCTTTAATATTTGTAAATAATGAGCGCAAAGCCCAGTAGCCCCCGAGCCTTAATGTGGGCACGGGTGGCCGAATTAAGGATCGATATCCAGACTAAAATCACAGATTATGTGTAATAATTCTATGTATCCAAGTACTTTACATCATTATTTTGACTCCATTGCGTCCGTTTATCAGTTGAAAGTGGCCCATCGTCGGCTTCTACCCCTTTGTAGATACTACGCAGGGTGTTTCCACAATAACAAGAGAACCCTTAGCCGACGTCTTGGTGCCCGAAGGCGGTTGTATTAGCGGAAACGAGGCAATCAGATATGCGGGCTTTATAACTTTCGCTTAGTCATAGGAGCTTTAAACTGGGGAAGCTAGCTATGAGCCCCCGGTTAGTGTTCGGCGACATCCGAGGTCAAGCCGTAAACACTTCGGCCAATGTTATGAACGGTCCGTCATTTAACATAGTCATCGGATCGCTGACCAGTTTAAACTTATTGTGACAGTCAGTTTTTGTCTTTCTCCACTGAGGTGCTTAACCATGCGAACTGGAAGCACAATCGCAGTGGTTCTCCCTTTGCACACCTAGCCGAACAAAGCGGAACGTAGGAGGCAAGCACAGGAGCTGGGCAACCCAACTATTGACCAAAGACACAATTCGAAACCAATGCATATATAGTAGTGTCCGAGAATGTTTCTGCCGAATCTCAAAAGGTGTCCGGCTTTGCACTGCGAGACTTATGCTGGAAACACACAAATAGTTTAAAAGTGCCATAGGCTTGGAAAACCAACAAAAAAAACTTCAGTAAAAACTGGACGTCCGAACTACAACAAGTGTTTGGTGCCAAATCAAAAATTGGTCTTAGAAAATAAAAGGTGCTTCTGTCGTGCTTTAACATGACACATCCTATCTCAAGACTTCAAGCGGGTCAGCCTATGGCTTCAACCTCCTATCCCGAAGGCGGAGTACTTCTCGTTAGGCCAGTTTAGTAAACTGATCTCTAGTGGTTTTGTGAGAGAAACTAGGCTCCCCGGCTAGTGACTGCACAGTCTTGTCGAAAAAGGGAGTGGTAAATAATAATAAAAAACTTTGCAACGACTAAGAAGAAGAACACTTATTATAAAACGGCTCATATAAATTTAAGGGACCCCAAGTGACTTGGGTAAAAGAATTTTATGTATAATTATTGTATGTACCAAAGTACTAATATCATATCATTGTTCGCCCGAACTTTAAACGCGTCTCAACCGACCGTCGGCTTCTACCTCTTCGGTCAAGGACCGAAAAGTGTTATGTACTCCACCTGTCGAAAATATCGACGGTGTTTCCGATAACGAGGCAATCAAGCCATAAGGCTGTAACAAACAAAGCGCGCTCAGGGAACTTATGCTATATTACTGACGAAGTGTAAGAAGCATCTTCGAAGAAAATAGTACCCCCACCGATACCTTTCTTCGGTTTCTCATTGTTACTATGAGACTTGTGCAATAGATTTTTTGTACTCATGAGTTCCGTTGTGTGCTGACCATAATTGAAAACAATAAGAGCGCTAGCTTTCGGCTTCACCCAGTCTGAGGTCCGAGCTCGGATGACCCGATCGTGACAATCGCAGAGGTGCTCCCTTTACTCCCTAGCCGAACAATCGGGAAGGTAGGGGTAAACACAGGAGCGAGGCAACCCAGCTTGCAAATCGCTTAAGTCAATATGGTGCATATTGTGGCGTAATACACGAACAAGGAACGAAGCCGTACAAGTATAATCATATGCAAGAGGAAAGGCTTCATGAAGGAAGCCCCCAAGTGAACTGGGTATTTGAATTTGTGTGTCACAAACAAGGTTATGACAAGGAATTTTTTTCACAATTTTTTTTCCAAAAACGTATAATGCTAGGTCAAACCAAACACAAGTTAAAAATTTTAAACTTTGAGCATGAAGGCAACTTAGCTGGTTAATGTGTTCGGCATTGATGACGCGGTCCGAGCTTGATGCATGACAAGGTTCCATCCCCCAAGCAGGTCCCGAGGTGGCGCAGCGAAGAGCTCGACACTCCGAAGTGGTGACATAGCACGGCCAATGCAGGCCGGCAAAGTGACGCCGAAGTCCCCGTCGTGGGGTAATGAAGTGTTGACGAAGCCCCCCGTCCAGCCGACGTGACGTGGTATGTCAGTACACCGAGTTGACGATACTGCCCGACCCGGATCATTTTCCTATGCACAAAAAATAGTGCAAACCGGAGATAATAGTAATAATAATAAAAAATTATCATTGCATAATAAATAATTTATGCAAAGTGAGTAATAAAAGAAAATATGGCCTGCGCGCCGAAGTGAACGTCGATGCAGGGCGTCGGCGTGATGTGGTAAAGGCGTGGCAAAGCCTGAATTCATAGGTCGGTCCGAGGTCCGGATGCGACGTGCGCCGGACTATGTACGGAACCTGACCGAACCACCATGCGACCGTCGTTAGTGCGGCCATCATTCGATAGACCTGTGTACAGATGATGGAACAAACCAGAGTAATAATTTCTTGGGAAAAATTAACCCAAACAAGCAAAAATTACTAGGATTAATAGCACCTGGTTTATTTGTTGTAGCAATCCGAAGAAAGGTGACTCCCAAAATTGGGACTCGATCCGCACACCCATTGCCTGATGGGCGATAAAGCGACGGCATGGCGATGCTGGAAAAGGTTGGCTTGCCGAGGCAAAGCCCTCGGTCCAGCTAACATGACGAAGCTGGTCGGCTAGTGACGCTGAAGTCTCCGGAGTAGGTTTATGAAGAGATGGCGAAGCCCCCGGTCCAGCCGAGATGTCGAAGCCTCGATGTCAGCCGATGAGTCGAAGTAGGTCGGCGTGAGGGACATCGGCTTGAAGAAGCAACAGTGCGGCCCTGTCGATGTCGGTCGTGACGTGGTCAATGTCGGCTTGATGAAGTGACCGTGAGGCGATGCCGGTGTGCCCGCTCCGTGTAATCCGTGGGGCGGCGATGTTGGTGATGATTTATCCTTCGCGATGCCAAACTCTTGTTCGGCTTGCCGAGATGATGGTCTGAAGAAGTTGAGCTCGGCTCAATAAAGTGACAACGTGTCTAGCGCAGGTCGGTAGCCGTAGAGCAACGTTGTCGGGCTGGTTTGACACCAGCACGATGGTGAATATCATATTGGAAAAGACTTAAAAATTAGCGGGATGCCTTTGGGAACAAAACACAATACCCCATACAAAACTTCCTTCAAAAAGGATGTCCGAAATCCCGTTCATAAAAAAGATGAATTCGGGTCGGATTCGTCCTCGCGCAGAAAACAGATCCGAAAAGTGATGCACTAATCAGAAGGTTCCCGGAGTTTTGGACGGTCGGATCGAGCTGAAATTTTGAGGGGTGGTAGATATAGGAATTCCTCAGCCGATCAACGGTTGGATCTTCCAAAGGAGGTCCGAGCTAGAAGCTGGACACCACGCCCTAAACTCGTCCAGATTCCCGTCCAGTTTTGACAGGGCTCCGGTATATCGCGGATTGCCAGAGATTTCTCCATCGGAACTCGACGAAATTTTCCAGGGTTGTTGAAGACTCAATTCCACACAATTCCACCAAAGCAATCGTTAAAACGACACTTGAGGAGGCGGTGGTGGCGGATACAAGTTTGCTGTCCAGAAAAATAACACGGTTGCCCGAGGGCAATGTTGACGTTGAGCCCCCGGGCTCCCTGGATGATTCCTCCATGATCTTGATAGAGATCGGAGTTGATGTTGATGAAGGCCCTCCTCCGAACATGACGATCGAAGGTAGGGTGCAGCCCTTGGTCCAGCCAAGGTGACCAGTCGAGCCGGTGACAAAGAAGCCAATGTCATAGTTGATCTGCAGTCGAGCCATTGATCCTTTTGCCGATCACACAGCGGAACTCTCAATAAAAGCACCAATGTCGGTGTCAAAACCGGAGGATCTCAGGTAGGGGGTCCCGAACTGTGCGTTTAAGGCGGATGATAACAGGAGGCGGGGGACACAATGTTTACCCAGGTTCGGGTCCTCTCGATGGAGGTAATACCCTACTTCCTGCTTGATTGATCTTGATGATATGAGTATTACAAGAGTTGATCTACCACGAGATCGTAGAGGCTAAACCCTAGAAGCTAGCCTATGATTATGATTGTTGTTATGTCTATCGACTAGCCTGGCCTCGGTTTATATAATGCACCAGAGGCCTAGGATAACAAGAGTCCTAGCCGAATACGCCTGTGGGGAGGAGTCCTTGTCTTGATCACCAAGTCTTGTGGAATCTTCCTTGTATGCGGCAGCTGTCCGAACTGGCCCATGAGTATACGACCATGGGGGTCCTCGGCCCAATCTAACAGATCGGGAGATGACGTGGTGAGTACCCCCTAGTCCAGGACACCGTCAGTGGGCACTGCCAGAAACTACAGTTCGCTCTAATAAATAAAACACAGGAAGCCCGAAGTCAACGTACAAATGCAGTCCGCGACGTACAACAATGCAGTTCTTCACGTGGAAGCACAAAGTATTCTTATTTCTCAAATGCAGTTCTCTTTCTACTGCATTGCAGTATGGCTAAAATGAAGAATGCAGCCCTGTTAGTTAAGCAAAGCAGTCCGACACCCCTACCCACAATACCCTCCATCCACACAAAAGCTGCATCACCATCAAATATAAAAAAGAGAAAAAAAGAAAGAACTCCATAAAAAATGAAATGTGCGTACATCTGTATGAATCATGATCCAATATAATTAAGTATACGAAAACTAAATTTCACTTGCATGCAGTACACTATGTGGACATATGCAGTTCTGTTGTGATAGCAAAGAAGTGCACTTACTAGGACAATTCACCAAAAACACAATCATCACATTTTCTGACAGTTGCGTGCATACCTGAACTTGTCACGAAAAAAGAGGCGACGACGTTCCAGATTTCCAATGCACTAAGACAGCCTCCTCATAGGAGAACCTCTCTGCAGTTGCCATGTAACTAAAAACATAGCCCCACCACGCTACCACCCCGCTCCACCACTCCCACGTCCTGTCATGGAGAGCAGAGGAGAGCAGAGGAGAAAACACAACTGCTTCGTCCCCCCAAAAACTCCATTGCATCTTCTTCTCCAATCTTCCTTTCACTAACCTCCCTCTCCGGAACAAACACGAGAGAGTAGAAGAGAGTCATGGCGGATGCACCTCTGTACAAGCAGCGCCGCAGGTACACCAGGGAGCTCCACGACGTCGACCTCCACGGCAACCACAAGCTCCACGTTGTTTGCACAAGCAAGGGTCAAGACGTGGACAAGATGCTGTCCACGCTCGGGAGGAAGCTCGACAGAATGCCCGTCAAACTAGTCCGTGTTGATCTCGAGTACACGCACTACGTGAAGCCACAGCGGGCAGCAGTGCTCCAGCGATGCGTAGAAAAAGAATGCCTTGTCTACCACATCTCTGCAGCTAAAACATGTCAGAATAACTATCAATCTGTACTATTGCTTGTCAATATTGATTTAAATTTTCTTCATCGCAATTGCCATTATTTAAACTTTGGTTCTCATTTTTAAAATGCATGGCATAGGAATTCATTGACAGTTTTCATCTGGCTCCATGTAACTCATGTGTTCAATTCTTGAATTATATGATCTAGCGATACACACAGTTTTATTTTGTTTTACCAAATACAAATTATTTGCCTGAACAATAGAAAACTGCACAATTACTATATAAAACATGTATGAAATTCAATTCAAGAATACAAACATGCACAAACATGCATTGTTTATGCAATCTATTATCAGATTTACTAGTTATGTTATACAAAGTATTAGCAGCTACTCACTGCAACAGATTCAGGTATTCATATTGCACTTCAGTTTTAGAAAAAACAAAAAACATTGCTGGTTCTAAAAAATAAACTATATTCAGTCTATACAAACATCTTGCAGGCCAATGGAACTAGACAAATTCCTCATGACTGCTGAGTACACCTTCGTCGGATTCGCCATTGAAGGAGACAAAAGCAAGCTAAAGCTATCTGGCTTGGAGATCAACTCCGACAACTACATTGATATTCAGGTGGAATGGAGAGACCCATACAATAAAAAGGAGTTTGAGTCTTTGGCTGATGTTGCCAGCAGGATGATAGACATTCACTACCATGACATGAAGAAAAAAATTAACCGCAAGGAGGACCATACTCTGTGGGGATTTTGCCCGCTGCCAGACAAGCTTATCAAGTATGCAGCAATAAATGCATTCACAACATATGAGTCATGGAGAATCATATACGATGTCACAATGTTTCTGGACAGGGCAAAAAGAGAAAAAGAAGCAAAGAAGAAGAAGAACATGGCTGTAATCCAATACATCAACTAGAAATAATCAGGGCTATGTTTAGTTTCATTTTACTTTAGTAGTTGTGTTGTTCCTTGTTTCATGCCAGCAAGGTTTTGATTATGTCTGTTGCTTCATATCAAACGTTTCTTTTGTAAAAACAATGTCGTTTTAGAATTATCATCAAATTTTCTTTCTGTTGGTTGCTTATGTATCGTTAGTTTGCTTGTGATCATTTACTTTTGCTGAACTTAGTTTGCTTGTTATGCAGAATTGCTTTTAACTTAGTTTGCACTAGGTAATGATTGATGAGTTCGTATTAGAACAAGTATCTAGACAACTTTGAAAAATTTAATGTGTGATACCAAAACATACCACACAGATACAAAACATATTAAAAACAACGTTAAACAAAAAAAATTAAGTACTCTGACTACAAATCATACCTAAAAAAGAAAGATGAATGCAGTTCACAATGGTAAACATAAGCAGTACACATGTGTCCACATGCAGTCCACAAGAGTTATTATAGAAAAAAGACCATTAATATTAATATTTCCAAAGAAATATAATCGGCAGACCATTCTAAACAAAGATGAATACATTTCATCGAAGAAATATAAAGTAGTTCACAAAGTGTACACATGAAGTGCAGTACATGCTTAAATGAAGAATGAGAGGGGCTGTAGTCACTTTCGTGCAGTGCACAACACACAGGCTTGGTACATGCAGTGAAGTTCGCAATGTTGGTGCAAGCAGTACAAATGACATCATTTGTACTACCACGAAATATATATACTCCAAAAGAAAAAATGCCTCAGATACGGAAATGTTTTTGAGCACCCAGGTGAAACCAGGCCCCAGCCAGTCTCGTAATGGGTCTGCACCCACATTAGGAAGGTCGTTCGGAGCCACGTTGCATGGGGCCGGGCACACATGGGCCCACAGGTCAGAGAATTAAGGGCAGCGAGCGCTGTGTATAAGTGCCCAAAGAAGTAACCAGAGGAGTTCGATAGAGATGCCTCGCCAGCGCTTATAAACAGGTCAAGCGCGCTCTCCGAGGGCGAGGTGGGACTAAACATTAGGGCGCACACACAGCGCACCGAGAACCAGCCATGCTGATAGGCCGGCTTGGACCGAATGCGTGTTACACCCCAACGGACCCAACAAATTCTCATAGCCCAAAACAAACAAGCCGAACGACGCACAACTAGCAAGCAACTCCAATACCCTCCCACCTAAAAAAATGCAGTCCGATGTGCAGTTAGGCATGGGACGGAAGATGTGCTGTCAATAAAGCATTGCAGTTCGCTTAGATGATTGTTTTTTCCAGCCAATCAGGAATAGTACCACGGCTAGCCGAGTCAAACCGCCTCCTCCACTTGGCGAATCTTTTCACTTGACTACACCGGCAGAATCCCCCGTCACACCCTGGCTTGGTTGACAGGCGCACGGGGTGTGACAGGGAGGCGATGGGGTGTGACGGACTCGCCTACGCATGTGGCGCCACGGCACGCCGCGCGCCGCCTGCTCCAGCTCGTTCCAGGCTCGGCCTCGCAGGGCGGGTGGGGAGGGGGGTCATGACCCCCGCCCACCCCCCTGCTCGGCCTCGCGCTAACGCACGCAGTGCGCTTGGTTGATAGGCGCAGTGCGGACTTTCTGTTTTTCCAACCCCAGGACGCAGGCAACCCCAGAGCCACACCCTAAGATAGGGAGGGAGGCAGAAGGGTGTGACGGACTCGCCTACGCATGCGGCGCTGCGGCACGCCGTGTCGTCGCCTGCTCCGGCTCGTTCCAGGCTCGGCCCCCTCCCACCCCCCTGCTCGGCCTCGCGCTAATGCACGCAGTGCGCTTAGTTGACAGGCATAGTGCGGACATTCTGTTTTTCCAACCCTAGGACGAACGCAACCCCAGAGCCACACCCCTAAGATAGACATCTAGGCGGAGGGGTGTGACGGACATGCATACGCATGCGGCACCGCGGCACGACGCGTCGCCGCTTGCTCCGGCTCGTTCCGGGCTCGGCCTCGCACGACCCCCTCCCACCCCCTGCAAGGCCTCGCGGTAACGCACGTAGTGCGCTAAGTACAGGAATACAGATGCAGTACAAACCTATAGACAACTAAAAAATGGGGGGCCCAACTCCCCCTACCCTACAAACAAAAAAAACTAATTGTAGGACGCAACTTTAGATAATGAAGTGCCTTTGGTTAGACAAAGCAGTGCAGTATCATAAGCAATGCAGTTTCGGAATACACACATGAATGCAGGGTCAAAAAATATAGGTGCAGTACAAACTTGTAGACAAATGCAGTGTTTTTTGTTGGACGAAGAAGTTCGGCATCACATGCAATGCAGTTTCTGGGACACGTACGATACATATAAGTGTGACAAATGCTAGTTCGCACAGAACGTGGTCATCAACAAATAAAAAATATATACATATATATAATAAAATACACATACAAATTTGTCCATATTCGCTCTGCAAAAAGCAAACGAAACACAACAACAGAAAAATATATTTTCATACATTATCTACCTTAGACAGCACACAGTACACAACATGAACCCTAGTTCTTGTCCATACATGGGCTTTTACCCAGGAAAAACAAATGCCAAATGACTGTTACTGCGTCTGCGGCTGCGGCTGCGACTGCGACAGGGAAGTAAGCCCGAAGTTTGCAAT
Organism: Triticum aestivum; assembly: GCF_018294505.1. Classification (NCBI taxonomy): domain Eukaryota; kingdom Viridiplantae; phylum Streptophyta; class Magnoliopsida; order Poales; family Poaceae; genus Triticum; species Triticum aestivum. The sequence goes on from NC_057805.1 coordinate 254,284,796, forward strand.
CAGATCTCATAGCTCAGGCGGCATGTCTTCATAATACAACATGTTCGAAGGATTGAACAACAACTGGAACATGTACTCTGCCTTCCAATCTTCAACAGCAGGCTGAAAAGAAAATTAAAAAATGCAGACCAGTGATTAAAAAAAGGTTGTCATAAGAACAAAAAGTTAAAAAAATCAAAAAATAAAGAAGGTAACAAGAAAAGAAGAAACAGAGAAGGTATTACGTCGGATTTGACAATCTTCTCGACTAGACGTTGGCCGTCATACAACTGCGTCAACATTAGAACATAGATTCTGCACTCGTTTGTTCCCTGCGTTGGCACGACCAGATAAGTGGGCTTCTCTTCCAATTTAACCAAGTTAGGGTGGTTCTTAGATTTATACAAATTTTCACCATAAATCGCCTTCAGCAGCTGAGTCATCCTCCTCATCTGGCAAAAAAGGAAGCACAAAGTAAAATAACACACGTCACTGATCAAATAACTATTTAGACGAACCGAAAAATACAAAGTTCTTCTCAACGTCTAGACAGTCCATCTTTTAAATGCACCTGAGGTCATTTCCTTTTATCACTTTTTTACACAGATATTTTACACAGATTGGGGGTGTGTGAGAAAATGCAGTTCTGTCACGCATATGTTGCACTGCACTATATAAAAAAGTGTGGTGCTATGTGTGCTAACATTGCATGTGCAGTTTATAAAAAAGATGCAGTAGGAGAAACACAAAAAAGCTTTGCACTTGGCTAGAAAAAATGACATACCACTTCAGTGCAATCTGAGTGGTAGTCAGTCCTGCGCCACTTTGTCATGACATCAGGATGGCCAGTATACTTCCTAGTGTCATGGATATCAATCGTCTGGCGATGCTGGTTCATCGTGTATAAGGAATAATGACCATCCTTGGAGCGCGGCATCATAATCTGCCACATAAAAAAACAAAATGAAATGAAAAGTTCGTTCGACACGTAGCACTAGGACCACTTTCCAAAAATAACTATAAAAAGAAATGCAACAAACCATAAAATAAATGACGCAAAACAATGGACTTACCAGTTGTGCGTCCAACAGGTTTTCGTCGACGCTCACAAAAACCTTGAACTGCTTAACTGCATCTTCTAAAACAAACGAGCTATGCACAACTGGCAACACAGGGTTTAATTCATCATCTCTCTTCACAAAGGTTTCCATTTGAAGAACATACTGCACAGAAAAATAACAAAAATAGGACATGAAAAAACAATAAAACAAGCATGCACGCATGGACATGAAAAAATCAGTACAAGAGAAAAAAGGCAGCACATGTTTACCGTGATAAATAAAGGTGAAAGAAGCACACGTTCACTAGAACGATAAACTAAACCCAATTCAGGGTCTTGCTTCCAGTAATTGATGACAAAATCCATGAGATATGAGTCCATTAAAGCTCCTTTGCCAAATGTATTATAGATATAGTCAACATTGTAATTGTCAACATCACCAAAAGGACTATTCACCATAAAGAACGCGTTCCTGTAGTAAACATACACAGATGGGATCAATAAAATTAAAATTAAAAACAAAGCACACAAAAAGGATGAAGGGCACACACATAAAACTTACTCGTGGTATTTGGTTACAAAATCTTTGCTGAGAACGAGATTCTTTATTTTCCTCGCCTCATCAATATATTTGAACCTCAGAGGCTTCAATTTCTCTATAGAGCATCTCAACTTAAAAGCCCTCTCACCCGCCCTCTTGTTCGAAAATACTTCAGCCTCATCCACAGGAGGACGATTAATTGATGCACTCCTAGTCCTAGTGACGCGTGGGCACGGCGTAACAAAATCATCATCATCAACATCAAATATATCGTGTGGAGAGCTATGTCGAGAAAGACTTCCACCGTCAGGTCCAGGCGCCACATCTGTGTTCAAACCATCTCCAGCCAAAGAACCAGAATTATCTGGAGAGATTTCAAGGGCACAATCCTGCATAACCACATCAGAACCCTGGGACTCAAACAGTGACGTACAGCCTTCATGAAGCCCCCCATCAAAACCTAAAAACATGTAGGAAAAAACACGAAAACACTCAGCACAAAATACAAAACCAAAAAACATGTAATACATCTCAATAATATAAAAAATGCAGTTCACTAAAGAAGAGAATGCAGCCCACTTCTCTACAACAATGCAGCCCACTTGCCTATAACAATGCAGCCCACTTCTCTACAACAATGCAGCCCACTTATAAAGAACAATGAAGCTCACTTGCCCCAAAATAAATGCAGCTAACTTGTCTACAACAAATGCAGCGCACTAACACAACCTTTATCTGCAAAAATTAAAAGTGATGTTATATCAAGTCAACACTTTCTCGATGTGAGCCAACTATAGAGCATGGCCTTTTTGATGTAGCCAATGTGCTCCACCCCAAACTGAGCAACTCGAGCACCATCCCAAGTATGCAAGAATTCAAACATATAGAATCCACAATCATGCCTGCAATAAAAGAATAAAAAACATCAGTTTCACCAAATGAAAAAAAACTTGAGCAGTATGGTGGAGAGGGGCTGTACGGAACACACCCATTTGGCTGCATTGGGACAATGACATGTTTCAACACAAATCCATCAAGTGTAGGAGGATTTAGCAGCTCATCAGAACTTGAGCTACCTTATTTCCATGCACGCTTGATATTTTTAACCATCCTCCTAAAAACCCTGATCGCATCAGGGCTGCCAGGTTAATTGAGCGAGTCAAGAAATTCAAACCGCCTGTCTTTCACATTTAAGGGAACTACACAATAACGACCAACGCCATCCCTCATCTCTGGCGGATCAACTGTTGTAAACAGGACCTGTTGGAAGCACGAAAAATAAATAAAATTATTATAAGAAGAAGAAACAGAACACTATAAAAACAAACACACAAAATATGGTTTTCGACACATAAAAACGGTACTCACCATATCTTTTTTATCAACACGCTCCTCGGCTTTTGAAGAGAACATCATTTTAACACTCGTGCCTACAGTACCACCATGCCAAATACTTGTCCGCCAAAACAAAACCAAAAAAATAGTGCTCAAGCAAATAGGTCGTCACACGAAATCAAAAAAGAAAATATAAAATTAAACAAAAATTTCTGCATTCTTACACAAATATGGTACGGGACAACCATCGTCGGAGATCCCTTAAACTTATCTACCAGCAAAGAAACCCCAAGATCTACAAGGCCTGTAGTGAGCATCCCTTTATCTCAAAAAGATTGACCAACTTCGCCAATGGTAATATTAGCCATTCCAGTTTTAAAAGCAACCATGTCCCTGAATTTTTTACGAAAAACTGAAACATAAGATACTAAAAAAAATAACAACAACGAAAAAGGGTAAAATACTGAAATTAGAAAATACATATGAACAAAACAATTTCTAAAAAGCCATACTTCTTCTTGTCCTTCCGAGCCCTCGTAACAGCAGTGTACAACTCATTGTATCTTTTCAGAAGGGTTGGATCAATGCTTGACGGTGTCACAACAGGAAGTTCGTCATCTGTAATAAATAGATGAAGCTCACTTATGCAAAGAATGAAGTTCAAATATTAAGATAAGGAAATTCTGCTAGCTATTTTGAAAATCATCAACAAAAGATCAAGTTTCACTTATCATTAGACATCTAATACACCTATCATAGTAATTAAACAAAATGAATGAGAAAAAACTTCAACTGCACTGTTTGAAACAAAATTCTTGCCTTCAGTGCCAAAGTCTTCATGTTGTTGTTGTTGTTCAGAGCTGACCAAAACATTTACGTGGCTAGGTTGCAATGAATCCACCACAACCTCACTGGACTGCCCTTCTGTAGCAACATAAGCATTCTTTGGATTTACAACAGTCTGGTCAACCGCAACGTCCTTAGATACTTCAGCTACATGAGGTTCCACTCTGGATACTTCAGGAACATCGTTGGCCGCAAGACAAACAGGAGAAGCAGCAACACTACCAGCAGGAATGACATTCTCCAGCGGCTTTTCAATGCCAACATCAGAATCTTCATGCTGACTAGGGGAAATGGATTCCTGAGCTACAGAAGGATCTGCACCGTCGACGGCAACCGATGTAGAAGCATCAACACTGCCACCACCATCAACAACACAACCCCCTGGTTCAGATCAACATGAACTTCTACGTTTTCTTCTCCAGGCTATGAAAAGTTTTAAAAAGACAAAATAACACAAATAAGCGTGGGGATAATTAACACAACAACACACAAGTCACTTATGTCAAAGACTGCAGACAACATACGCAGAGCAACTGCCGTCCACATATGCAAAACAATTGCAACCCACATGTGTCAAAACAACTACAACTTCAACCCACATATATGTAAAAAGAACTGCAGTTCACTTTTCAAACGCTTCAGTTCAGTTATGTTAAATACTAAAGCTTACGTATGTAAAAGACTATGGACCACGCATGCGAAAAGTACTGCAGTTCACTTCTGTCAAAGACTGAAGCTCACACATGTAAAACTATTGCAGCTCACATATGTAAAATGAAATGCATACGAGTGAACATAACAGCGTACATCAAGTTTATATCAACAACAAAAAATTATATTACAACCCACTAACAGAAAAACTAATACAACTATACCTTATCAGCTACAACATCCGGAGGGGACGATGCATCAGCCAAGACCTCATCCTTCCCAGAGCCATCGTAGTAATCTTTGTGCACATCACAAGCAACAACTCCAGTCTATAGGCATAGAACAAACCAAAAACGAAAATAAGATGGTAACGACCAAAAAAGAAAAAAAAACTTCAACTATGCATAACCAGTACACACTTTACAAATCATGAAGTAGACAAAAAATACAATAAAACGGAAAGCAAAAAATGCAAGTTCAAGAAGAGGGACGTATGCCAGAACAGACATGGCAGAAGTACTTGTACCTGACCAATTCCATCGTCCCTAGATCCATGGACACCAGAAGATTCCACTCCAGCCTATCACAAAAAACAAAAATAGTAATGAGCAGTCCACATAATACATAAAAGAGATTCAAAGGCACAAAAAAACTAGAACATACATTATCAGCGCCGACGCCAGCGTCCTGACGGTTCATTTCATCCAAAATATGCTCAACATCCTTCTCATATCGACCGCATTTTTCTTCCTGTGAATGTCTCAACTGAGCATACGAAGACCGAATATTCGTCACTGCAATCTTCAGGCTTTCAACCATGCCACAATCAAAATTGTGAGCAGCAACAATATCTCATCCCATGGGCCATGGCCATCAGGGAAAAAACCAGCAACTATCCTCAACCTGTCACCAGAGGTTGGCAAATCTTCAGTCAACTTCAAAACCTTCAGAAGAAGCTAACCAATCTCCTCGTGTTTTTTGCCGCCAACAAATGTCTGTTTAGAAGAGCTTCTATTATCAAACATCTGACGAGCCGTGAAACCACGAGTACGTGGCACCTCATCATCACAGGCAGGAAGCTGGCAACAGATAGGCTCATAAAACCTAGCATGAGTGCTAGGCCCCGCATCAGAGCTGCCACATACAACTGCAGCAGGACGGTTGTACACAATATCACCTGACGCCTTCCACTGCAAAAAAGACAAGAAGCGAAGAGCAGTACACATGTGAGTACTAGAAAGTTCAGATTTATAATGAATGCACCTTTTTTTAAATCAGATATTCAAAACTCAGAAGCACTAACCGGCAGCTTCCCAAATTTGTCAGTTTCCAAGTAAATCTTTGCCTTGACAAGCACATCCTCATTGTATAACTTCATCAGGTCCTTGGTCGTCAGGTATGACACTCGTGGCGTTAACGTGTGCATAACTAAAATTTTGTGAAGCTTCAAGCAATCAAGATACATAATCAGGGGGACAATGGCACAATGCTATGCACAATTCTGCTTGATGCCTTCTATTTGCCACCTCACCACAGCTGCATGCAACTCATCAACAACAAGCTGGCAAAAGTCCATTTGCGCCATAGCCGCATAATCCATGTTCTCTACCATTGCAGCAACTCTACCCAAACGAACTGCAAGCCCGGGGCACAGCAAATTCTGGTAAACTATCAGGAAGAACACCTTCACAGCAAGATCAATAGTCACATGATCATCTTCCTCCACCAACACCTTCAACTTCTCAAGCAAGTCCTTCACACCTATACTTTTTGAAAGGTCAAATCCAAGCTCATCCTTGAGGGCGGTCAACGAGTCATCATGGCCGCTGGCAGCAGGCATGGGTGCAGTGTGACGTCCCATAGGTAAATCAAAAATGTGATGAACTGCATCACTATTGATTTCAAGAACCCTGCCATTCCCAAAGTCCATTATCATGGTGGCAGGGTCAATCACTCCCATCAGATAGCACATAAGAATGCGCAACACATTTTTCTTTACTGTCAATTCAAAGACAACATTGAATCCAGCATCCCGAACATGGCTACAGTGTGCGTCTTTCAATAAAGCAGCAACCTTGCAAACAGTGGGAAGCGACAAACGTACGGTCTTGGTAAATCGAGAATCATATCCCTCGGCATCATCTTCAGTTGCATTGCTCTTACTAGACTTCTTCCTCCGTGTAAAGGAAAATGCAGTCCACATTAGAAGATTAGCCATAAAAAAGAGACAGAGAAAACACACATAGAATAACAATGAAGGAAACAAATGCAGTCCACTTCAACAATCCTTGGAACAACATCCGCCTCCTCGCCAGAGTTAGCACCAACACATTCATCGCCATCATCACGAGCACGCTTGGGTAGACTCTTAGTTGAACCACAGTCTTTGTATCTACTAGTATGAACATCCCTCACAGAATCAGCAAGCATAAATTCGTCATCGTCAGAGTTGGGACCTTCACTGACATGTAGTCGCTTGCGCTGAGGATCATTTCCACCAGCTTCAGTAGTTCTCTTACCAAGATTCTTGTTCATGTCAGAAACACGTGGACTCCGCCGAGGAGTACCACATTCCTCAGCAACATAACTCATCCTCTTCTTCTGCAAAGCAGGATGCTTCACTTTAACAAATTTGGCACCCTTGGCACCATCTGCAGCTCTCCTCTGCTTCTCCTTCTCCGCAAACTCTTTTGAGTCACTTTCAAACATCAACTTCTTCTTGCTTTGCTTCAATTCATATGCACGAAGCTGTTCTTAGACCATCCACTCATGTGTAACTTCCTCTGTACCATCAACAGACTGCGATTGTGTTTCAGACAAGACGAGACCTGCAAAATAATGGTCAATAAATTGAGTAACCTCCTCAAACCCAGGTGCCCCAGCATAGAAAACAGACACTGCGTCAAAAATGAAGTTTAACTATGGTAGTTAAAAAGTGCACAAAAAGAACAAATGCAGTACACTTCGATATATAAAATGCAGTGCTCCAATCATAAGCTAAATAAAATCAATGCATTGTACAAAAAACTTGAATAAAACAACAATGCAGTTCACACATACATATAGTGGAGTTCACATATACAAATAAATGTAGTGCTGCATACACTAACTTCATGTTTGTTCCCAACAAAATGCCGCACTAGATACAGCAAGGCAACGCCAATTTGTACAACATCAAGTAAGCACCATACACAAAATAAACAAAACATTCACATACCAGAAGGAGGGGCCACACTTATGGGAGAAGATTCAATTGGCGAATTCATTTGATGTCCTCCCTCATCAACATGATCCTTACCACCAGGACAACGAGAGCCAATTGGTTTATCATTATGACCACTACAATAACCTACTGGATTAAAAAAACAGAAACAGAAATTATAAAACATCACATGACAAATAATGCAAAGGAACGCTGACAACTAACACAACATAAGAAATGCAGGATGAATTAGGAAAATAGATAAACATCAAACAAAATAAACAAAGCCAAAAATAAGCACTCCACATACCCTGAACTCCTCCTCCCACTCTGCTCGGCGAAGACATGGCGTTTGCCTGCACCACAAGAACAAACTGACAGATATAAGCAACAAAATCGGCGAAATCTGACGAAACCCTAGATGCACCTTGCACTGCCTACAGAGCACACACGAGTATCGACTTCAAAATCAAGATAAAATCGCCTACTTAGGGAAAAAATACATAAGCAAAAAACGCAACAGCAACTACTACAATCACAAAACTATACAATGGGGATGACCAAGACCGTGGACAAGGGGAACGTACCACAAAAAAGCGGATGAACGGCGGTGGGGGTGGAGGGGGACGATGGGAACGGACGGGAAAGGGCTGCGGGAGCGCAGCGGGAAGGGCTGGCGGAGCGGACGGCGACGCGGAATGCAGGAATAAGGACCTCTTGAGGGCAGTGGTTCCGCGGGCGACGGCGGTTTTGCTCGAGGGAGAGAGGAGAGGGGATTCTTCTCGGTCTCCCTCCCTGACAGCGGAGCGCGGGATCGCCTGGGAGGGACACGTAGGAGGCCCGCGTGGCAAAGGGTTACATAAAACGGGCCGGCCCAAAACGGCCTGGCTAAATAAGACGGACTACATCGAAACGCACATGATGTAGTTCTCTGTGAAGAACAATGAAGTTAAGACAGTAAAACAAAATAAAATACATGCAGTTCGCAAAAGAGTTAAATTAAAAAACAACGTGCGTGTTAAGAGAACGCATCCGAAAAAAAAGTCTACCTTCAAATAAGTGACACGACAAAAAAATGTTGGGGGGCCCCCAACCCACCCTCCTGTGCTAGGGACTGCAGCAAGTACACGCAAAAACAGATGCAGTACGCAGCTCTAGAAAATTGCAGTGCATTTGGTTAAATGAAGTAGTACGTTATAATATGCAATTCAGTTTCGGATTACCTACCTGAATAAATACACGGTCCAGCCCACAGCGAAATACTTGTAAAATTCCGGAATACATTGTACTTTTTTCCAGGGGCTACATCAAGGACATGCAAAAAATGGTGCAGTACGCACCTATAGACAAAATGCAGTTCTGTTTGATAAACGATGCAGTGCGGTATGATAACCAATGCAGTTCCGTGAACACGTAGGATACATATAAACGTGACAAATGCCCGTTCGCACAAAAAGTGGTGGTTAAAAAAATTACTGATAAAAAATAAAATAAAACCACGTTCGCATAGAACCACCCAATCTGAGCGGTTCCATCACCACTAACCCACGATCACAGACGCAACACCAACCCACGATCTGCACAACCGCATCGTCAGCGAGATCGTGCAGTTCATCCGATGTGGCCATGCCACCCCGCCCCTCCCCTTAAATTTAGACCCCTGCCAAAGGCCTTCTCATCGACAACAACACAAGTATCCATTGCGCTGCCACCAGAAAACACCGAGCCCTACTACCGGCGATGGCGTTCTCCACGAGTACAAGGGCGTGGAGGCCCACGGCAACACCAAGTTGCAAGTCATCCACACCAACGACAAGAAGCAGATGGTGATCTCCCTCGCGCAGTACGAGCGCCACCTCAGCCTCCAGCGCCACAAGATCATCGGTATTGATCTCGAGTACAACAACGAGCCAGAAGCGATGCAGAAACCCGCCCCGTCCAACTCTCCGTCGGCAAGACTCAGCTGGTGCTGCTCTTCCAACTGAGTGCCACTGAAAGGTGCACCGTCTTCGACAACTTCGTCACCGACCCCAGGTACACCTTTGCAGGCTTCTCCATCAACGGCGACCAAACCAGGCTAGAGCGCATCAATCTGGAGGTCGCCAACTTCGTCGACATCCAGAAGGAGTGGAGGGTGCCCGAGGCAACCATGGAGTTGGACTCCCTCGGAGACGTCTCCGACATGCTCATCGACGACTACTACAACAACATGAAGAAGAAGATCACCGACGACGAACACAGGCGCTGGGCCACCCTCCCTCTGTCCATGAGGCACATCGAGTATGCGGCAAAGGACGCCTACGCAACATACGAGATATGGAACCGCATCACCCTCACCTAGGACGGGCTTCGCCGTGCAATGCTGGAGAAGGAGCAGCCCCCAACAAGCGCACCAGGAGCAGCTCGGGATGGGGAGACGCTAACTGGTGAAGAAGCAGATGTTGCTGACCAAGAGCCAACAATGCTAGCATCGTTTTAGAATTATCATCAAATTTGCTTTATGTTATTTGCTTATGTATCGTTAGTTTGCTTGTGATCATTTGCTTTTGCTGAACTTAGTTTGCTTGTCATGCAGAATCGCTTGTAATGATGAACTTTGATTATGTTAGATTGCTTTCTGTTGAACTTAGTTTGCTGATGATGAACTTGTCATACAGAATGCTTGTGATCATTTGTTTTCTGTTGTTTGCTTATGTATCATTAGATTCGAGCAGTGCACAAAACAGATGAAGATGCAGTGTGCAAAAAGGACGCATGCAGTGCAAAACGTGTATGAATGCAGTACAGGACTCTGTCGAATGCAGTGCACACATACCCAGCAAAGCAGTGCATAAGAGCAAAAACACGAAAAGAAAAATGCGACATGTATAGGTAGTGCGGAATGCGAAATATGTGAACATGCAGTACAGAAACATGATCAATGCAGTGCACAAATGATTTACTAAGTAGTGCACACCCCTACATTTGAAAAAGATACATAAGAGCAAAAACACGAAAAGAAAATATGAACTGTACATGTAGTGCGGAATATGTGAACATGCAGTACAGAAACATGATCAATGCAGTGCATGAATGATTTACAGTGCACGCCCCTACATTTGAAAAAATATGCAAGACAAAAAATTCAAAGAAAAAAATTTGACCACCCTCATGCAGCCAGGCCCGAGCCAGTCTTGTAGTAGATCTGCGCCCACAGCAGGCGAGTCGTTCTGAGCCACGATGCATGGGGCCGGGCACACATGGGCCCACAGGTCAAAGAGCATAGAGCAGTGAATGCTGTGTATAAGCGCCCAAATAAGTAACCAGAGGAGTTCGATACGGCTGCGTTGCCAGCGCTTATAAACACGTCGAGCGCGCCCTCCGCGGGCGAGGTGGGACTAAATATTAGGCCGCACACATAGTGCACCGGGAACCAGCCGTGCTGACAGGCCGACTTGGGCCGAATAACTCTTCACTCCACAAACACAGGCCCAACAAGCAAAAGAGAGGCTGCTGAAAATAAAAAATCCCACATACCACTCCACAAACACAGGTCCAACCACGCGTTCCGCAGTTCGTTGTGATATGACAATGCAGTTCGCTATACTCAAGTAAGTAGTCTTGTTGCTTCTCAAATGCATTCGCGTACATTGAATCAGAATCAATCCACCACCTAACACCAACCACAACATTTATTACTTCCGTTTCTCAATTGGTTGCATAAAAACCTATTCATTTCTGCTCCAGACTGACACAACTCCTCCCCCCGTTCCTCTTTTTCTTCAAATCATAGATCTAGGGTTCATCCCATCCACAACTGTTCTCTGGAATTCCACTGAACCCGCCATGGACTATAAGTGCAGGTATTTAGCAAGGATGGCACCGGTAGCCGACACATGCGTTTACGCAGAGGGTCTAGAGCTCACCAACACCGACTGGAGCCGCATGCTCGGGTGCCCGATGATACCCAACAGGGGGTTTCGTGCACCATTTCTTCATCGCCTCACACCCGCAGATATGCAGGAAGTTGGGTATGTTTCCCCCCTCACAATTTTCGACATAATCCAGGCTGCAAATCCACATCTGTATATATAGTTCCATCAATTTGTTCAGTAGTGTAAAAAATACAAACAAAATTTGTATTGTTGTTCAGATTTGTTAGCTATTAAGACTAGATGCTTCCACCTATTTTTCTTCAGTACCACACCAGGTATCGACACTAGTTAGATCAGAACCCCAACACACGAACAAGAAAGAGGGTCAATAGATCAGTGTTGCAGTTCTCTTAACATGCTAGCGCAGTACACTGTAAATGACCTTGCAGTACAAACATGTTACAGTATAATATATATCCTAGTAAAACTGGAGGTCAATGTCGTATATAAGTTTGTGCATATGTTGCAACTACTTTACCAAAATAATAGTCATATATATGTACATATTTAAGTCAACATAAACATGCCATCCTAAGTATAACGAAAAACATTTGTTGTTTACTAATAAACATTCTTTTTCCATCCATTCCAAAATGCAGAAACTGCCATCCACAATAAAATTTCCTGCTCCGAGTTCAGGGATGGTTACCTTGGAGATACAACACAAGAATGGGTATGCAGACATGCAAGCTGACTACCACATTGACTCTGAAGAGTGCATCAACATAACTACTGGCTGGAATGATTTTGTTTCCCAGAAAGGCTTTGAGGCTGGAGAAGTGGCCATGGTGTTTGTCTACAAAGAAGAAGACTCCCTCAAGTTTCCAATATTTGCACTATATGTTGTCTAGGATAAAAGCTAAAGCTATCAGTGGCATAAATGCTTTGCTTATGTTGTATGCTTTTAAAATTATGTCCATTAGAAGGCTTGAACAATGCCTATTTAAATTATGCAACCTCATCTGCATCATTTTATCACTCTTCTTAGACAAGTTGTTGCTGACAGAAATGAAGTTCTCTAATACACATAGTACAGTCCTTATATGAAAAATTGCAGTACTCTGAACAATAACAATGCAATGCCAATGGTCAAAAACTTTGTACTTAACATATGCTGTTCAACAGAATTCTCATGCTATGGAGTTCAGAAGAATTGACATAAAATACAAGAAATAGCAGTATAACTATCCTGCTAATGCAGTACGAAAGTGCATACTATGCAGTTCTCTAAAATACAGAATGTAGTGTAAGAAAAAGAATTATCTCATAAGCTATCATGCCCACTATAATATAGTTACATTGAAGTCCACTACATAACAAAATGCAGCACACTAAAAACATATGCTAGAACTGCATCAGTAAAATCAAAGCAGTACAGATCCAGACATGTAGGAGACCAATAGAGGTGCAATTCCACTCGCAGTTCGATAAGTGGCCAAAACATTGCGCAACCACTCAAATTTGAACAATTACCCACCAAAAAATACATCAAACCAACGGCCTCTACGATGAACATCATGAGCTATTCTTTAAAAATGCACACCAAAAAGACGAACATTAGATGGGCAATACAGTAAATTCAAACGAAAAAGAGAAACTAATAACAAGATTCAAAAACGCATCGACGCACAAAATCCAAAAAAACAACAAGAACAGACGAGCTGACGAAGCTCACACGACCAGACAATCGATTTCGCAGAAATTGATAACTAACTCCTAAAAATTAGACAAATTGTAGAGTACACGGACCAACTAAAACGAACGCAATCAAAGAATTCCTACTAACAAACAACATCGGAGCACGAAGAAGTCACATCCGACACGAACACGAATGAACAGAGAAAGCTCGTCCGCCAAATCGCTCGATTTGCAAAGATTCTAGTCGTTTTTCCTATAAATAACAAAGAATAAAGGTCAAATGAGATCTAGAAACAAATTAAATCATCCTGCAACACCCGATTCCACAATAAAACGCGGACAGGCCGCCAGAAAATGAAGCAGTTCTCCCATGAAGCATTGCAGTGCTCATCGTACAAAGGATGCAGTTCGCTTCCGTTGAGTGTGCAGTGTTGAAGTGTTAGCAGAATAACCATTCTGCTAATATTAGCAGAATAGGGTGGGTCTATTATGATAACACCACTTAAGAGTCTTATTCTAATAATACCTACCTTATTCTGCACATCCCCTACCAGAGCGCCGCCGCCCCTCCCCTCCCCGCCTGCTACCGCTGCAGCGGCCTGGGAGCGCCGCCGCCCCTCCCCTCCCTGCCTTCTTCCACAGCAACACCCTGGGAGCGCCGCCGCCCCTCCCCTCCCCGCCTTCTTCCACGGCAGCACCCTGGGAGCGCCGGTGCGCCTCCCCTCCCAACCTTCTTCCGCGGCAGCGGCCTGGGAGTGATGCCGCCCCTCCCGTCCCCGCTTTCTCCCGTGGCAGTGGCCTAGGAGCGGCGCCGCCCCTCCCCTCCCGGCCTTCTTCCGCGGCGGCGACCGTCAGCGACGCCGTCCCTCCCCTCCGGGCCTTCTTCAGCGGCAGCGGCCAAGCAGCGCCGCCGCCCGTAGCCTCTCGGCCTTCTTCATCGGCAGCAACCGAGCAAGGCCTCCCCCGCTCGCATATCGGCGTTCTTCCGCGGCAGCCGCTTAGTAGCACCGCCACCGAACTCCTCCGGGCCTTCAATTACCTGTACTTCATCAGATGTGGATTGGTGCTGCCTCGACATCAAACCAATTCGAGCAAGGAGGACTGTGCGCAAGGTTCCTTTATCCACGACAGATTCTTGGATTAAATCTGCAACGACCTTCAGAGCAAATCCTCCATCTCTGTTCACCTTGAGCAACGTCCAGACCGCTCATGAACTTCTGAAGGGCAAGTGGACTACACGCGTGAATGTAAAAGTTCTGCAGATGGACAAGAAGGGAACTTCCTCCTGCAAACGCAAGAAATCTGTGACGCCCCCGATTCGACCGTACACTAATCATACACGCAAACGTGTGCGATCAAGATCAGGGACTCACGGGAAGATATCACAACACAACTCTAAAAATAAAATAAGTCATACAAGCATCATAATACAAGCCAGGGGCCTCGAGGGCTCGAATACAAGTGCTCGATCATAGACGAGTCAGCGGAAGCAACAATATCTGAGTACAGACATAAGTTAAACAATGTGCCATAAGTTGGCTAGCACAAACTGGGATACAGATCGAAAGAGGCGCAGGCCTCCTGCCTGGGATCCTCCTAAACTACCCCTGGTCGTCGTCAGCTGCCTGCACGGAGTAGTAGGCACCTCCAGTGTAGTAGGGGTCATTGTCGACGGTGGCGTCTGGCTCCTGGGCTCCAGCATCTAGTTGCGACAACCGAGAAGAAAGGAAAGGGGGAAAAGAAGGAGAAAAGCAACCGTGAGTACTCATCCAAAGTACTCGCAAGCAAGGAGCTACACTACATATGCATGGGTATATGTGTAAAGGGCCATATCAGTGGACTGAACTGCAAAATGCCAGAATAACTGGGGGATAGCTAGTCCTGTCGAAGACTACGCTTCTGGCAGCCTCCATCTTGCAGCATGTAGAAGAGAGTAGATGGTAAGTTCACCAAGTAGCATCGCATAGCATAAACCTACCCGGCAATCCTCCCCTCGTCGCCCTGTGTGAGAGCGATCACCGGGTTATATCTGGAACTTGGAAGGGTGTGTTTTATTAAGTATCCGGTTTTAGTTGTCATAAGGTCAAGGTATAACTCCAAGTCGCCCTGTTACCAAAGATCACGGCTATTCGAATAGATAAACTTCCCTACAGGGGTGCACCACATAACCCAACACGCTCGATCCCATTTGGCCGGACACACTTCCTGGGTCATGCCCGGCCTCGAAAGATCAACACGTCGCAGCCCTACCTAGGCACAACAGAGAGGTCAGCACGCCGGTCTAAATCCTATGGCGCAGGGGTCTGGGCCCATCGCCCATTGCACACCTGCACGTTGCGAGGGCGGCTAGGAGCAGACCTAGCCTAGCAGGCGTTCTAGTCCAATCCGGCGCGCGCTGCTTAGTCGCTGACGTCACGAAGGCTTCGGCTGATACCATGACGTCGAGTGCCCATAACTGTTCCTGCGTAGTTGGTTAGTGTGTATAGGCCAGTGGCCAGATTCAGATCAAATACCAAGATCTCATTAAGCGTGTTAAGTATCCGCGAATGCCGACTAGGGCCAGGCCCACCTCTCTCCTAGGTGGTCTCAACCTGCCCTGTCGCTCCGCCACAAAGTAATAGTCGGGGGCCGTCGGGAACCCAGGCCCACATCTACCGGGATGGAGCCACCTGCCCCTTCAGCCCCCATCTTCGAACAATATCATAAGTAATGTAACAGTATAAAGTATATATCATATGCCCGTGATCACCTCCCGAAGTGATCACGGCCCAGTAGTATAGCATGGCAGACGGACAAGAGTGTAGGGCCACTGATGGAATACTAGCATCCTATACTAAGCATTTAGGATAGCAGGTAAGGGTAAAAACTGTAGCAACAATGACAGGCTATGCAGCAGAATAGGATTAACGAAAAGTAGTAACATGCTACACTACTCTAATGCAAGCAGTATAGAGAAGAATAGGCAATATCTGGTGATCAGGGGGGGCTTGCTTGGTTGCTCAGACAAGAAGGAGGGGTCGTCAGTGACGTACTCGACCATAGGGGCATCAGCATCGTCACGGGGTCATTGACTGTTTAGTCTAATTATTGATTAATTAAACTAACTAGTTAATTAGATTAATTAAATAGGATTAATTAACTTAATAAATTAATTATTTTTGTATATTCATTTTTTTAAACGTTCCAGGGGCTGGGCCCCACTTGTCATTGGCCCTGGGGGGCCATAGCGGCTTTGGGCGCGGGTGCGGGCACGCGCCCGTCTGGGCGACCCTGGGTGAGTGGGCGACGGTTACGGGCGTGCGGGTGCGCGCCCGAGTGTACCCGGGAAGGGGACTCCGGCCAGGGTGGGGGCGCGACCGCGGCGGCGTGCGCCGGCTGTGGCGGAACGACGCGGGGCCGGCATGGCGAAGGAGGCGCACGGCGGCACGCACGAGCTGTAGCGGTGGAGGTGGTGGCGGGGTCGCGCTGGCGAAGCGGGGTGAAGGCCTTGCGGGATGGGCGCTGGTAGCGCGCGGGCAGAGCGGCGCGCGCAGCGCGCGGCCAGGCCTAGCAGGAGGGGGCAGCGGAGCTGAGGCAACGAGGCGGCAGCACAGACCATGGCGGGGCAGGGAGGGGCAGAGCCGGAAAGGGGGTTCACGGGCGCGCGGGCCGACGAGTTGACAGCAGCGTCGGCGAGGCGGAACAACGCGCGCGGGCGAGCAGCGGGGCCGCGAGCGGGGCGCCGGTCCAGGCTCGGGGCAGGGAGGAGGAGAGAAGTGGCCGGGGGCCTCACCGACGGTCGTGGGGTCAAGGCAGCGGGCTCGGGGAGGAGGACGACGAAGGGGCGAAGTCCGGGTCGCCGGCGAGGCGACGGTGTCGAGGGTGCGGTGCAGGAACGGCGACCTCGGCATGGGACGAGGAGGAGGCCGAGGCACGCGGGGCGATTGCGGCGTCGGCGGAGACGTCAGGCAGCGGTGGTCACCGACGGGGAGGGCGGCGGCGGCCGGGGAGTGACGGCGTTGGGGGCGGCGGCGACCGGGAGTTGGCCCGATCTCGATCCCGTTCGGGATGGGGAAAAGGGGATCGTGGGGAGTGGGGGTGCGAGTGGTGGAGTAGTGGGCTAGGGTTACCGTGGTGGGGGGTATAGGTAGGGGTGGGGGTGGCCGGTTGGGCCGGCCAGCTGGGCCTTCTAGCCCAGTGAGGGGGGGTCCTTTTCTTTTATTTTGTTCTCTATTTTGTTCTTTTCTTTTTACTTATTTTACCTTTACTGTTTTATTTTTAGTCTCATCTTATCTAAGTTTTACAAAAACATAAAAGTAGTACCAAAATCAGTATTACCAATTATACCTCTGTTACTAAAGTTTAAACCCCTAAGTAAAATATTTTAACATTTTATAATTAACAAAAGGCATTTATTAAATTGGCTTGCTGTTGTTTCATTCCCATTTGAGCATTTAAACATTTTATGGAACTGTGGTTTCTCCACCATAATTACTTATGCATTATTTGGCTCACTCCGAACATTTTAGGTTTTAATATTTCAAAACTTTAATTGTTTGACTTGATTTTGAATTTGAATTTTGAATCGGTATTTGAACTAACCCGAGATTAACTACAGTGACAGAGGTGATGTGGCATCATTAACGGTGGATTACTGTAGCCTAATTATTCGGGCGTCACAATTCTCCTCCACTACAAGAAATCCCGTCCCAAGATTTAAGAGGTAGTGAAAGGGGGAACGGTTTTGGTTACGAATCTAGCGGGTCTTCTCATCCCGGCTTGCTCTTCGTGAAGAAGTTGACCCCTGTCGTTGATGTCTTCATTTCCCTACTTCAGGTCATCTTGACGAAGTCGCATCCTTTCTTCAGGGTGTGTCTCGTACTTACGAATAGGTAAGGGGCAGTTTGACAATGATAGAATGCTATAAGGGTTAACCATTGGGGGTTATCCCATGAATGAACATAGGGGTATCTCTCGAGTTGGTCAAATGATACAGATCGAGAGCCAAGCAAGAAGGTATAGTAAGAAGTATCAAGCGGATAGGCAATCGTTCGATGCCCAATTAGAAGGTGAATGGGTTTCAGGGCACGAGAATAAGTATTGCGTCTGATACCAGAATAGATCACTAGGCAGGTGGCCCGTGAATTACATATGAAGTCAAGCTCGAGGAATAACTTTGGCAATAAGGTCTACAGGAGAGTCGGGTTTCGATCGTGTGGAACTGCGGGTTATGGGCCCACCATGTGGTTTAAAGTAGAAAGGGGCTGACATCTTGCACGGTCACGATAGCAAGGCATGTTAGAGGGTAGCCTGTCAGTTATGTCGGCAACAATTCGATACCAAGGGTGAGGGACGAAGAGAACCATTTTCCTGCTTGTTGAACGAGGTGGACCAATAAGCAAAGTTCTCATCCATTGGTGGTTACCGGAATGCTATCGACAAATGCAACTGGGTCTTACTGACACGGTTGTACACCAAGGTGTTTACATAAGCAGAAGAATATTACTGCTTAGATCATATGGATCACAAGGAAGGTTAAACAAATCAATGGAAGGAAAATGTGATCATCAGATCAAACAGAACAATGGAAAGGAAAATGTGTTTACACATATACTAGGGGTATTCCCTTCCCAAGTACAAGCAGAGCATGATATCCATGACAGGATATAACGTAGAAAACCCTTTAGGTATGGGGAGAGGAACTTCATGACATTACCCATACAACAGTGTTTGGATAATTGATAAGGAAATTAAGCATTGTGCTTCAAATGTTTTTAATGAAAACTGGAGTACCACAGACATGCTTCGAGATAGCATTGACATGGTCATTGGGTAAAGATCAGACTTTTGATTCACAAAGGATCCATCAGGAACAACTTATAGAATAAGTCTTACAATTTCCTCATGAAAGAATGGCTAAACTTGTTAAAAAGGATACTATAACAATAGGTCCTCCGGCCAGGTGTGCTAGGCATGACATCACCTTACCGGGTCATATATGGACCAATGTTATAACTCTTGAAAATATGTTCCAACCATCATATCTGACCGAGATTCAGATCTGATTGGTGTCAGGATACCTTAGACTCAGGATGCCTGAGAAGAAAGGTGCAACACAAATTGTCGAGGTGACCTTGTAAGATTCTCGGGAATTAAACCATGGAAGCGAGTTCCAAAACAAGAGTTCATCATTAAATCAAGGAGAGGTGAGGAGGTGACTGATTGACTCAGCGACAATCCATTGAGATTTCCAAAAAGATGGATTTCCACAAATATGTGATCAAGGAGATAACATTAGCCAGATCAAATGACTTAATGAAGTATGCTGGACGAAAACATACACAATTAAACATTGGTTGAAAGGTGCACCCGAAATATGGGATGGGTTGCATGACCAACGTCGGAATGGCGATTGGGCAACCAACACACCAAATTGGAATTATTGTCCAATAACTCTGAAGCAATAGGGTTGCTAGAGATATTAAATTTGCAAAACAGAGTTCACTCAACACGGGGACCATGAAAAGAATGGTGATGGCGAGAAGCATCACTGTATCACGAATTCTTAAGAGGTGGTGAAACCCTCACAACATGGATGACATAAGAGATGGTAATGTTCCAAGGTAAAGAAGAACAATTGCTGGATAGCAAGGAACTCAAGGTATAACACCAAACAGGAACAAGCTTGTGTTGGTGGGAAGGCAATAAAGTTGTCGATGATAACGCAAACCATCAAGGGGTAAGGATGGTATGTCTCATCATGAATTCAATTGACATCCTGAAAGGAGTCAAAATATTGATGATGATCACGACAAATTTTGTCGGGAGGCTCCATGAAGATGCATTCGAACATCGACTACATCAAGTAAAAGGACTGATGCAGCAAAAGATTATTTGAACCACGGATACGACACCAACTTGGAATCAAGCTTGTTGTTCGAGGTGGAATGATAAGACGAGGAAATCGACGTAAGCTTAGCTCATCATCGAAAGTTGTGCTCCGGGATTAAGGACCAGGTAGCATAGTTAAATTAGCACGATAATGATGTAGCCGATCAGGCTAGGAGTGACATGATGGAGTATTAAGCTTCTCAACAACAAAGTACTGAGAGTACTAAATCTAAGTGTTGATTCGATTCACAAATCGGTGTTCTCGGTTGACGACAACCAGAACCCGTGGAGTGACTATGATGGGGAAGGGTGCTACTTCATCAGAAATTCATAAGATGAAGTGCAATGGGTTGATATCCTCGAGATACCATGGGGTAATACTTGAAGGTAGACAAAATAGAGGTTGGGAAGGCGTACTGATCTGCAGAAGGCAAGTACTTTAACTTGTCCGAGAAATAGAATCAAAGGAGAACAATCATGGTCAGATCCACGGTTCCAAAGGGTCAATTCACAGATACCAGATGATACTTATGAAGGAAATAGTTATTATTACAAGAAGCTTCCATGATATGATCTACATCGTGTCCATGGGCATGAACACAAAGTTCAAGGTCGACTCCCACTTCTCTAATGCATAACCTTTCATTCACTTCTCGCCTTCAACAAAGTTGTGTTGAAATGTTATCTGACATAACAACAGTAGAGTATGACTCGTGAAAACTTTCGGGTTCACACTGTTTTAGAGAAGGTATAGGTTCAGCCCATCGGGGCATCTTAGAAACATATACCACAAGCTTCAAGAGTAAATATCACCAGCTCGAAAGCAGAGCAAGGTTGAGAAAGCAGAGGATACAATTTACCAAAGGCATTATGTATCCGAGGGAAGGCTCACAAGGTTATTGAATATGAAGGATGTTGTCGGATAAAATCCATTAAAGGATCTGCCGATCCATAACGGAGCTGATGTGAGCATCGGCACACAACCAGAGGAAGTAACAATGCAAAGGCATTGGATTATAGAAACAACTGGCTAATCCAGAGACCAAATGTAAAGCAATTATGATTTTCAAATCAAGGGATCAGAAGCAATGTTCTGATTAGGGATGGATAAGTTGAATAGCCTTAGGGGTACAATCGACGGCAATTGGATTGGTTGAGAACCAGCTCACGTTTTAAAATGATGTCTGAGCCGGAAGAATAATTTTCAGGGAATAACTGATGATTGCGTGCATTCACACACATGTTGAATCAACAGGATCAGAATGTCAATCACAACGATTTTAATGGTTATTGCTTGACAAATGGAATTGTCCAGACTACAAGAAGACAAGTATTTGCAGAGCAATAGTTGGCAAAGGAGTACCGGAAGATCGGGTAGTATTTCAATGCATCTAGTGAATCCTATGAACAACTAGTAATGAACGGTTCCTCGATAAGTGTGAAGAAACAAATCGTAGGAATATTTTTGCGGCAAGGAACCGCAAGGCAGTGGCACAAGGGATTCTTGGAACAACGACGAGTATCTTGTAATAACAAGACCAACTGGGGATGAACGTAATAATGGCAAGTGCATGTAGTTATCCATAAGGGTTGGCGGTGCAAGGGGAATTGCAAAAGCGATGAGCACAAGTTCTCGGTAGAACATCGGAGAGTATCTTCGGAGTCTTCTGATAAAGCAGGCGATCATCTGGAATGTATAGCGCTCCGGGAGAAAGTATTATCGAGAACCTAGAGTCAGAGCTAGGAAAATTGTTTAACCCGAATAGAAGAGATGTCAGAGTCCCAGAGTATAGGTCGAGGAATAAAAGATCCTACTACCACCCAATGGCGACGTGGGCCCGTAAGCCACACAGCCAAGTTAGTAAAACATTTTTCTCAGGATAGACTCAACTTTGGCCAAGGAGTTGGAAAGGGGGATTCCTACAGGCAGTCGGCTCTGATACCAACTTGTGACGCCCCCGATTCGACCGTACACTAATCATACACGCAAACGTGTAGGATCAAGATCAGGGACTCACGGGAAGATATCTCAACACAACTCTAAAAATAAAATAAGTCATACAAGCATCATAATACAAGCCAGGGGCCTCGAGGGCTCGAATACAAGTGCTCGATCATAGACGAGTCAGCGGAAGCAACAATATCTGAGTACAGACATAAGTTAAACAATGTGCCATAAGCTGGCTAGCACAAACTGGGATACAGATCGTAAGAGGCGCAGGCCTCCTGCCTGGGATCCTCCTAAACTACCCCTGGTCGTCGTCAGCGGCCTGCACGGAGTAGTAGGCACCTCCAGTGTAGTAGGAGTCGTCGTCGACGGTGGCGTCTGGCTCCTGGGATCCAGCATCTGGTTGCGACAATCGAGTAGAAAGGAAGGGGGAAAAGAGGGAGAAAATCAACCGTGAGTACTCATCCAAAGTACTCGCAAGCAAGGAGCTACACTACATATGCATGGGTATATGTGTAAAGGGCCATATCGGTGGACTGAACTGCAAAATGCCAGAATAAGTGGGGGATAGCTAGTCCTGTCGAAGACTACGCTTCTGGCAGCCTCCATTTTGCAACATGTAGAAGAGAGTAGATGGTAAGTTCACCAATTAGCATCGCATAGCATAAACCTACCCGGCGATCCTCCCCTCGTCGCCCTGTGTGAGAGCGAACACTGGGTTATATCTAGCACTTGGAAGGGTGTGTTTTATTAAGTATCCGGTTCTAGTTGTCATAAGGTCAAGGTACAACTCCAAGTCGTCCTGTTACCGAAGATCACGGCTATTCGAATAGATAAACTTCCCTACAGGGGTGCACCACATAACCCAACACGCTCGATCCCATTTGCACACTTTCCTGGGTCATGCCCGGCCTCGGAAGATCAACACGTCGCAGCCCTACCTAGGCACAACAGAGAGGTCAGCACGCCGGTCTAAATCCTATGGCGCAGGGGTCTGGGCCCATCGCCCATTGCACACATGCACGTTGCGAGGGCGGCCGGAAGCAGACCAAGCCTAGAGGGCGTTCCAGTCCAATCCAGCGCGCGCCGCTCAGTCGCTAACGTCACGAAGGCTTCGACTGATACCACGACGTCGAGTGCCCATAACTGTTCCCGCGTAGTTGGTTAGTGCGTATAGGCCAGTGGCCAGACTCAGATCAAATACCAAGATCTCGTTAAGCATGTTAAGTATCCGCGAATGCCGACCAGGGCCAGGCCCACCTCTCTCCTAGGTGGTCTCAACCTGCCCTGTCGCTCCGCCACAAAGTAACAGTCGGGGGCCGTCGGGAACCCAGGCCCACCTCTACCGGGATGGAGCCACCTGCCCCTTCAGCCCCCATCTCTGAACAGTATCATAAGTAATGTAATAGTATAAAGTATATATCATATGCCCGTGATCACCTCCCGAAGTGATCACGGCCTAGTTGTATAGTATGGCAGATGGACAAGAGTGTAGGGCCACTCATGGAATACTAGCATCCTATACTAAGCATTTAGGATTGCAGGTAAGGGTAACAACTGTAGCAAGAATGACAGGCTATGCAGCAAAATAGGATTAACGAAAAGCAGTAACATGCTACACTACTCTAATGCAAGCAGTATAGAGAAGAATAGGCAATATATGGTGATCAAGGGGGGGGGCTTGCCTGGTTGCTCAGACAAGAAGGAGGGGTCATCAGTGACGTAGTCGACCACAGGGGCATCAGCATCGTCACGGGGTCTACCAAAGAGAAGAGGGGGGAGAAACAGTAAATACATAGCAAGCAACTGCATAACAGGACAACAGGCAGAGCTAGACGTGTTCTAACGCGGTATGAGGTGATACCGGTGAAGGGGGGAAACATCCGGGAAAATATTCCCGGTGTTTCACGTTTTCGAACAGATGGATCGGAGGGGAAAAGTTGTGTGTTCGCTATGCTAGGGATGCGTGGTGGACGAACGGGTTGCGTAACCGGATTTGTCTCGTCGTTCTGAGCAACTTTCATGTACAAAGTTTTTCCATCCGAGCTACGGTTTATTTTATATTGATTTTAAAAGATTTAAATCATTTTTTAGCATTTGTTTAATTATTTTAATCCAACATTATCCAGAACAGTGCACGCTGACATCAGCATGATGTCAGCAGTCAACAGAGGCGTTGATTGGTCAACTGACGTGTGGGTCCCGTTCGTCATTGACTATTTAGTCTAATTATGGTTTAACTAATCTAATTACGGTTTAATTTTTTATATTCATTTTTTTAAACGTTCCAGGGGCAGGGCCCCACTTGTCATTGGCCCTGGGGGGCCATAGCGGTTTTGGGCACGGGTGCGGGCACACGCCTATCAGGGCGACCCCGGGTGAGCGCGCGACGGTTAGGGGCATGCGGGTGCGCGCCCGAGTCTACCCGGGAAGGGGACTCCGGCCAGGGTGGGCGCGCGACCGCGGCGGCGGGCGCCTGCTGTGGCGGAACGGCGCGGGGCTGGCTGGGCGAAGGAGGCGCACGGCGGCACGCACGAGCTGCAGCGGTGGAGGTGGTGGCGGGGTCGCGCGGGCGAAGCGGCCGAAGGTAGCGCGCGGGCAGCGCGGCGCGCGCAGCGCGCGGCCAGACCAAGAAGGAGGGGGGTGGCAGAGCTGAGGCAAGGAGGCGGCAGCACAGGCCATGGTGGGGCAGTAAGGGGTAGAGCCAGAGCGGGGGTTCACGGGCGCGCGGGCCGACGAGGTGACAGCAGCGTTGGCGAGGAGGAACAATGCGCGCGGGCGAGCAGTGGGGCCGCGAGCGGGGTGCTGGTCCAGGCTCGGCGCGGGGAGGAGGCGAGAAGGGGCCGGGGGCCTCACCGACGGTCGTGGGGTCAAGGCAGCGGGCTCGGGGAGGAGGACGACGAAGGGGCGACGTCCGGGTCGCCGGCGAGGCGACGGGGTCGAGGGCGCGGTGCAGGAACGGCGGCCTCGGCATGGGACGAGGAGGAGGCCGAGGCACGCGGGGCGATGGCGGCGTCGGCGGAGACGTCAGTCAGCGGTGGTCAGCGACGGGGAGGGCGGCGGCGGCCAGGGAGTGACGGCGTTGGGGGCGGCGGCGACTGGGCGTTGGCCCGATCTCGATCCCGTTCGGGATGGGGAAAAGGGGATCGTGGGGAGTGGGGGTGCGAGTGGTGGAGTAGTGAGCTAGGGTTACCATGGTGGGGGGGTATAGGTAGTGGTGGGGGTGGCCGGTTGGGCCTTTGCCCAGTTGGGCCGGCCAGCTGGGCCATCTGGCCCAGTGAGGTGGGGGGTCCTTTTCTTTTATTTTGTTCTCTATTTTGTTCTTTTCTTTTTACTTATTTTACCTTTACTGTTTCATTTTTAGTCTCATCTTATCTAAGTTTTATAAAAACATAAAAGTAGTACCAAAATCAGTATTACCAATTATATCTCTGTTACTAAAGTTTAAATCCCTAAGTAAAATATTTTAACATTTTATAATTAACAAAAGGCATTTATTAAATTGGCTACGCCGTTGTTTCATTCCCATTTGAGCATTTGAACATTTTATGAAACTATGGTTTCTCCACCATAATTACTTATGCATTATTTGGCTCATTCCGAACATTTTAGGTTTTAATATTTCAAAACTTTAATTGTTTGAATTGATTTTGATTTTGAATTTGAATTTTGAATCGGTCTTCGAACTAACCCGAGATTAACTACAGTGACACAGGTGACGTGGCATCATTAACGGGGGATTACTGTATCCTAATTATCTGGGCGTCACAAAATCACTGCAACACGAGGTAAGCAGTACACTTCCTCAACCATCTCAGTTTACTTATTCCAGACCAAGCCATGCACGCAGTCCAGTACGCCACCAAAAACGATGCAGTGAGGTTGCTTCAGTTCATCGTGGGGAAAAATGCAGTGCACTTGCTCGGTTGTGCAGGACACTTGCTCGGTTGTGCAGTACGCTTGTATAGGTTCATTACGGATAACGATGCGGTGCAGTTGCTTCAGTTCACATTGCGGGGTGATGCAGTCAGTGTGGAATACTTTCCAGTACCCTTTCAAACACATTGCAGTTCGCACGATTCAGTTCATTTAACCAGACAATGCAGCTCAGTCATTTTGTCCAGGAAATGACGTTCATCAGATACAAAATGCCACACATAATTGACAACACTGAGAACAACAACTTTCAGAGGAGTAAAGCTTCTTCTCAAAGAGATACTGGCTGGGTTACCCCTAAGATTACTCGAGGATTCTTCACGACAACAAACAGGGTGCAATACTCTCCGGAAGAGGATTTTTTCCAGGAAGAAGAGGTAGTCGAAGATGACGATGACGTCACCTTCATGTGGGAGGGCACTCACCAACGGGATGATGAAGATGAGCCAATAACAGCTCTCAACCCAGAGTATAAGCATGAGTTCACTACATTTGGACAGCATGTCCGAATAGACAATGATGATGCAGTTGAACATGATGTTGCAGCAGATGATGATTATGACTATGATGATGTGCCACCGCTACAAAATTTTCAAACCAATCCACTGAGTCATCGTCACAACACTGGATTACCACCACGTCCACCTGCTGCACCCCAAAACAGAGCACAGCGTCCACCTATTGCACCTAAAAACAGAGCTCCAAGTGGACCTGCTGCATCAACTTCGACACTGCGACCACCAAGGGTGCCTCGGTCAAAAGTCAACGGCAGGTACAAATCCTCCTCACTATTGCCGCCGCGAGATCCTCAACTACATAGATCTGCTATAACCCCGCCATGTCCAATACAACCTGGGGTGAATGACTCTACACACATGTAAGTTTATGTTAAGAAAAAAAAATATTTGCAGTCCATTCAGATAACATTGCAGTGCACACTGATATTTCTTGTGAGTTTGACCTAACATCTAATACAGTCGATTCTTTTGAAAACTTAGGAACATTGCAATGCTTTATTAAACTCGTATGCACTCCTCGTATTTAAAAACATAACATAACAATTTATCTCATTGAGCATTGCACTTAATGCAGGATAAAAACATGCCGCTAAACCTCATACCTACCGCTGGAATGAAGTTCACCACGTATGACAAGGCATGGGACTTTTACAACGATTATGCAAGATGTGCAGGGTTTGGCATACGCAAGAGGGCAAAACACAGGACAAATGCCTACGCTGTCTGCTCAAGAGAAGGGTCGCACAAGCAGACTGTGTCAGATTATAACCGGAAACGTCACAAGACATCAAAAAGGTTTGACTGCAAGGCAAAAATTAGAGTCAAAAAGAGGAAGGATGGCAAATTTTTGATAGAAATGGTCGAACTCAACCACAATCACAAGATGCTGGAAAGCCCCGGGATGCTTTTGCACATGCGATCGCACAAAAGAGACGATCCTTTGATTGACCAGTTAGTGAAGGACATGCAACTGGACAACCACACACACGCTTAGATGATGTCAACGGTGCCGCGTATGTCCGGTGGTCTGCAGTACATGGGACATACTAGCTGCGACTGGGTAAACAAGTAAGCATGTCACAGAGCATATCATTTGAGCATTTTGTCGGTAATTATTTCTTGTTTCATGAGATGAGTTTGCATTGCGTTTGAAATGCAGGAAACAGAAGTTTGCCAGAGAAGAGTCCCAAGATGACGTTAAGAAACTTCTTGATTTCTTCGAGAAGATGCAGAAGATAAACCTAGAATTCTTCTATGATTATGACGTTGATGCAAATAACCGTGTAAGAAATGTCTTTTGGGACAACGCAAGTTGCAAAGGATCGTATGAAGATTTTGGAAACTGCGTTACGTTTGACACGACATATAAAACTAACAAATTCCACATGCCGCTGGGAGTCTTCGTGGGAGTGAACCATCATCTACAGAGCAACATATTTGTTGTTGCCCTCGTGTGAGATGAAACAATACCGTCGTTCGAGTGGGTTTTCAAAACATTTGTGAGGTGTATGAACAACAAGCCGCCAATCTGCATGCCCACAGGTACAAAAAAACAACACCTGTATACTTACGTTTGTTTGGTACACTTATATTTCTTCCATCTATCTTACACACACACACAACTTAATAAAAAACACTATTTGTTCCTTCTCAGACCAGTGTTCTTCGATGAAGGCAGCATTAAAAACTATCCTCCCAGATACACTACATAAGTTGTATCGGTGGCATATCATGAAGAAGTACAAAGACCACCTTGGCTTGCTGTATAAGGCGCACGAGAAACTCAAGGATGACCTCAATGCGGTGCTGAACCACCCACTAATGCCGTCAGAATTTCAACGAGCATGGAAGGACCTCATTCAGAAATACAACTTGCAAAACAACAAAGTGATGAATTCGCTATGGGATGACAAGCACGAGTGGATCTCGGCTTACTACAAGGAAATTTTCTGTGCTCGGATGACTTCCACGCAGAGAAGTGAGAGCATTAACCGCATACTAAAGAAAAACTTTGTCAAAGAGAAGCATGATCTCCATCTATTTGCTCAGCAGGTGGACAAGTGCATTCAGACCAAGAAGGCCGTCGGGCACGCAGAGACAGTAGCAAACGAGGTTAAGAAAATGTCCATCAAAAACTGCTAAAATATAACTACAAAATCAAACAAATTTTTCATTTCTCTGGTTCGTAAAAGTGCATTTTGATCATGCAGTCAGAGGTAAAGACAACAACCCAGTTTGGGTTCGAAGTTCAGCTATCAAAAGTGTATACAAGGGCAGTGTTTGCAGATTTCAAAGAAACACTCTACCGTAGCACTGCATTCAGAGCAGAACGGTGCCCTGAGAATCCGACAAAGTATCTCGTACACCACTACAACAGATCGGATGCATTTGACTGGGCAAGGCATAATTTCCAAGTGGTCGCCGATGAACAGAAAGGTGTCTACGAATGTGAGTGCAAACTCTGGACATACACAGGTGCGACTCGCTAGCAAAAAAATTCCTAATTTGTGATAGTCATGCACGAAAGCTCACTTACTGAAATTTAAAAGTCCACATGCATGAGTAATTCACAAAACCAAGTGAAGTTCACTTCCTTAAAATGAACAAATAACGAAAAAATATGTGTTTATTATTTTCATGAAGTTCACTTACAAAACAAAGAAATCATGTGTTGTCTGCAGGGCTCTTTTGCGTCCATGTGTTATGCATGCTTTCTCATTTGAGAGTACTCAAGACTCCTGGGGTGTACATCATGAAAAGATACACTCGGAATGCAAGATCAAATGCAACGTTTGACAGAAGAGACTACGAACAAACAGCACCAGATGGAAGCTCGCTTTTTTGCCGTAGAAAACAGCTGACAGAAAAAGCAATGGAGCTTGGAAACAGAGCGACAAGGTCCGACGCTGGGTGCCACAGATCTTTGTCTCGTATGAGGGCACTGATCGAGGAAGTTGATGTGCTCAACAAAGAAGAAGAAGAAGCAGCAGCAAAACTAAAGCAACCAGAGAAATCCCAGCATGACAATAATGCCGAGCAAGTAGAAAATACCGAACACAGCGCACCTGGTGCTATAAAAAAAGAAACAATTCTTCCACCTCCTATTTCAAACACAAGAGGAAAGAAGGAAGGGGGCGACGCAACCCAGAAAAAGGTTGCACGCAAGGAGAAAAATGATGACAAAAACAGTAAGCCACAGCCTGAGCTGGACAGTGATGGTCACCCACTGGGAATAAGAAGGTGCAAGACATGTAATGAAATCAGCGGCCACAATTCGAGGACATGTACAAAAAGAAATGAACAAGAAAACCGAGGACATGGCGATGCAGAACCAAACATATATTCCACTCACAACACTAAGAAATGGACAAAACCGAGACGTTGTAGCATCTGAAAAAAGAGGAAGAGACACAATTCAAGAACCTGCCCCAAAAGAACAAGATCAGAAAATGAGGAAGACGAAGAAGATGAAATCAAAGAAGAAGATGGTGACACAACTGAAGAAGAAATGACTTATGAAGAAGCAGATGACGAAGAGGAGGAGGAAGAAGAGAGTGAAGAGGATGAAGAACATGAAGAAACTGAAGGAGTGGCTTATGAAGAAGCATATGAAGAAGAGGAGGAGGAGGAAGAAGGGAGTGAAGAGAGTGAAGACGACGAAGAACATGAAGAAACAATGCCCACAAGACCACCACAAGGGAATGCTGCTATACAAAAACAACCGACAACGAAACCACGTTCAAAAAACAAGGTAGGAGCACGAAAGGATGCAGTTCACAGCGCTGGAAAAGAAAAGCCGCCATCAATCAGCACGGGAGGAGCAAAGAAGGATGCAGTTCACAGCGCTGGAAAACGAAAGCCGCCATCAATCAGCACACGAGGAGCAAAGAAGGATGCAGTTCACATCACTGGAAAACGAAAGTCGCCATCAACCAGCACCCGAGGGGCTACAAACACAACGATGCGGAAATAAGAACCAGCAACACCGCCATAGAAAACAAAAGAAAGTTCGACATTAGACACGCTCCAGTCACCGCGAAGAAGCAGCAGGTTAACGACCAAATAGATGAACTTCAATAAATTAATCATATAAATAGAAGTTTGCTTATCTGAATGACTTATGTATCAGTTTAAATTTTGTGTAAACACAAATTTCCTGCTGACTATGAGTAATTCAACTAAACCATGTAAAGAGAAATAATGTATAGTGTATACCATATATATATAGCAGTCTATAGTAAACATTGACAAATTTTGATCCACAACCCATGAAAAAATGCAGTTAGCTCACTGCCAGCACGAAGCTCTCAATAATAATTCAAGCGGTTCAGATCACAAAAGTACTTATTACAAAACACATCAAAAGATGAAGCGTTCGACACGCAAAAGTACTTATTACACCTCATAACCTTAACCAATCACGTCAAACATGATTCTAACCGTACGATCCTCGAGTTCAAACAAGTTGAGGACAACAACTTGCTCAGACTTAAGGCCACTATCAATGACAAATTCCTTCCAGCCTTTCTGCAGACACAGCCGCCCGTCAACGCCTACACGGTGCTTGGCTGGTTTCAGGTGTCCATTACCAAGAACAACTTGGATAATTCCCTTCTTCTTGAGCTGGAGATACCTAACAGCTCGTTGGGGGATTTTCTGCAAAAAAAATTGTTTGGTGATGATACTAGCAGTACAATTCTCATACTTTGCACAGACCAGTAAAAACCTACACACAGTACAGACACGAGCTAGATGAAGTGTACAACAGTCCAACAAGCAGTAAAGGTTAAACGCAATCTAATATGAAGTACGGAACTTGCAAATATTTAGTACGCTTCTAACTATCATGAAGTTCTTGAGGCTACCTGCATGTAGTACACACCGTACAAGCGGGGAAAATTGTGCAAATTAGTAGTGCTCATCTAATATCTAAGAAGTTCACATATTCTAACCATGCAAACTAAAACATGAGCTCCATGCACACAAGCAAAAAAATAAAAACAAGATATAAGTACACGGTGCAGTACACTTCAATAAAACAAAATAAGTGTGTTCCTAAAAAACTAGAAGTTCAAGCTAGTATGGAATTATACAAAAAAATAGAAAACACAAAGAAAAAATCAGATCAAGCAAAAAATAACATCTTGTAGTGAGTATCCACATCTGTTGGCGTAAGCTGATGGACAAAAGGACTTGTGCGGCCAAGGCCACGGCAAAGCAGGGCGGAATAGAACGCAGCAATGTTGATGTGGCCCATATCCAATCCTTCCGTGAATACTGTGCCATATTCAAGCTGCTCCACTCGCCCAGCTCAGCACAAGACCTTGCCCCCACGACGAGCACGACGGGCCTGCGAGCAAGCTGAGCAATCGCAGTGCGTCCGCACACCACAATCATGGCCGCAGGAGGAGAGATTCGCGGAGGGGCTTGGAGCCATCGCAACAAAAACCAAGAAAAGGAAAAAAAATAAAGAGAGGCTGGAGAAAGGAGAGAAGTTGCGGCTAGAGGAGAAATGAACTGAAAAGGAAGGGTAGAAGTTGGCCTAGATTTATAGAAGTGGAATGCAAAAAGGTCAAAACTAAAAATTAAATGGGAGTTAATGAAAAATATGTTACCAAGAATGAAGGACAATCAATGAAGGCTTATGTTACCAAAGAAAAAGTACCCAAAAAAAGGTGCACTTTGACTGCAGCATTTCCCACGAACTAACCGCAGATCATTAAATAATTATTTCTAAAAAATTATAATCCGCAGACCATTCTAAATAAAAGTGAATGCGGTTCTCCAAAGTAATATCAGGAAGTTCATAATATGTGTGCATGAAGTGCTGTACATGCTCAAAATGAAGCACAAGAGAAGCACTTTCGCGCAGTGCACAACGCAGAAGTAGTGCATCTGATGCAGTCCTTAAATGTAAGTCATGGAGTCCGCAACGTTGGTATAAGCAGTCACAACTTTGGCACAAAAAAGGATGCACGCAGTGTAAAATGTGTACACCTGCAGCACAGGACTATGATGAATGCAGTGCACACAGACCCAACAAAGCAGTGCACACCCGTACACTAGAAAAAGGATACGTAAGAAGAAAAACAATAAAGAAAAATGAGACCCATGCAGTGCACAAAAATGTAGCGCAAACATGTGTAGTGCGGAATGTGTGCACATGCAGTACAGAAACCTGATGAATGCAGTGCAATATGATTTACTAAGAAGTGCACGCCCCTACATTGGAAAAATACCTGAGAGAAAATATTAAAAAAATTGACCACCCAGGTGCAACCGGCCCCAGCCAGTCTCGTAGTAGGTCTACACCCACAGCAGGCGAGTCGTTCTGAGCCACGATGCATGGGGCCGGGCACACATGGGCCCACAGGTCAGAGAGCATAGAGCAGCGAGCGCCGTTTATAAGCGCCCAAAGAAGTAACTAGAGGAGTTCGATACGGATGCCTCGCCAGCGCTTATAAACAGGTCGAGCGCGCCCTCCGTAGGCGAGGTTCGACCAAACATTAGGGCGCACACACAGCGCACCGGGAACCAGCCGTGCTGACAGGCTGACTTGGGCCGAATGCGTCTTCACTCCCCAAACACAGGCCCCAAACACTAGAGTAGTTAAAATAACACAGCCCACTAAAAAAACAAGAAGTACAAAAATAAAACATCAAAGAAAAATGAGAAACATTTTTTAAATGAATAACAACAACAACAGCAACAACAACAACAACAACAACAACAACAAATATGCGTGGGAACTGCCAGAAACTACAGTTCGCTCTAATAAATAAAACGCAAGAAGCCCGAAGTCAACGTACAAATGCAGTCCGCGACGTACAACAATGCAGTTCATCATGTGGAAGCACGAAGTATTCTTATTTATGAAATGCAGTTCTCTTTCTACTCCATTGCAGTATGGCTAAAATGAAGAATGCAGCCCTGTTAGTTGAGCAAAGCAGTCCGACACCCCTACCCACAATACCCTCCATCCACACATAAGTTGCATCACCATCAAATATAAAAAAAGAGAAAAAAGAATGAACTCCATCAAATAATTAAATGTGCGTACATGTGTATGAATCCTGATCCGATATAATTAAGTATACGAAAAATAAATTTCACTTGCATGCAGTACACTATGTGGACATATGCAGTTCTGTTGTGATAGCGAAGAAGTGCACTTACTAGGAAAATTCACCAAAAACACAATCATCACATTTTCTGACAGTTGCGTGCATACCTAAGTTGTCACGAAAAAAGAGGCGACGACGTTCCAGATTTCCAATGCACTATGACAGCCTCCTCATAGCAGAACCTCTCTGCAGTTGCCATGTAACTAAAAACACAACCCCACCATGCTACCACCCCGCTCCACCACTCCCACATCCTGTCACGGAGAGCAGAGGAGAAAACACAACTGCTTCGTCCCCCCAAAAACCCCATTGCATCTTCTTCTCCACACTTCCTTTCACTAACCTCCCTCTCCAGAACAAACACGAGAGAGCAGAGGAGAGTCATGGCGGATGCACCTCTGTACAAGCAGCACCGCAGGTACACTAGGGAGCTCCACGACGTCGACCTCCACGGTAACCACAAGCTCCACGTCGTTTGCATAAGCAAGGGGCAAGACGTGGACAAGATGATGTCCATGCTCAGGAGGAAGCTCAGTGGAATGCCCATCAAACTAGTCGGCGTTGATGTCGAGTACACGCACTACGTGAAGCCACAGCGGGCAGCAGTGCTCCAGCTATGCGTAGAAAAAGAATGCCTTGTCTACCACATCTCTGCAGCTAAAGACAGGTCAGAATAACTATCAATCTTTACTATTGCTTGTCAATATTGATTTTAAATTTTCTTCATCACAATTGCCATTATTTAAACTTTGGTTCTCATTTTTAAAAAGCATGGCATAGGAATTCATTGACAAGTTTCATCTGGCTCCATGTAACTCATGTGTTCAATTCTTGAATTTTATGATCTAGCGATACACGCAGTTTTATTTTGTTTTACCAAATACAAATTATTTGCCTGAACAATTGAAAACTGCACAATTACTATATAAAACATGTATGAAATTCAATTCAAGAATACAAACATGCACAAACATGCATTGTTTATGCAATCTATTATCAGATTTACTAGTTAAGTTGTACAAAGTATTAGCAGCTACTCACTGCAATAGATTCAGGTATTCATATTGCACTTCAGTTTCAGAAAAAACAAAAAACATTAGTGGGTCTAAAAAATAAACTATATTCAGTCTATACAAACATCTTGCAGGCCAATGGAACTAGACAAATTCCTCATGAATGCTGAGTACACCTTCGTCGGATTCGCCATTGAAGTAGACAAAAGCAAGCTGAAGCTATCTGGCTTGGAGATCAACTCCGACAACTACATTGATATTCAGGTGGAATGGAGAGACCCATACAATAAAAAGGAGTTTGACTCTTTGGCTGATGTTGCCGGCAGGATAATAGACATTCACTACCATGACATGAAGAAAAAAAATTAACCGCAAGGAGGAACATACTTTGTGGGGATTTTGCCCGCTGCCAGACAAGCTGATCAAGTATGCAGCAATAGATGCATTCACAACATATAAGTCATGGAGAATCATCTACGATGTCATAATGGGTCTGGACAGGGCAAAAAGAGAAAAAGAAGCAAAGAAGAAGAAGAACAAGGCTGTAATCCAATACAGCAACTAGAAATAATCAGGGCTATGTTTAGTTTCATTTTACTTTAGTAGTTGTGTTGTTCCTTGTTTCATGTCAGCAAGGTTTTGATTATGTCCATTGCTTCATATCGAACGTTTCTTTTGTAAAAACAGTGTCGTTTTACAATTATCATCAAATTTTCTTTCTGTTGTCGTTAGTTTGCTTGTGATCATTTACTTTTGCTGAACTTAGTTTGCTTGTCTTGTAGAATCGCTTGTAACTTAGTTTGCACTAGGTAATGATTGTTGAGTTTGTATTAGAACAAGTATCCAGACAGCTTTGAAAAATTTAATGTGTGATACCAAAACATACTACACAGATACAAAACATATTCAAAAACAACGTTAAACAAAAAAAATTAAGTACTCTTACTACAAATCATACCTAAAAAAGAAAGATGAATGTAGTTCAGAATGGTAAACATAACCAGTACACATGTGTCCACATGCAGTCCACAAGCGTTATTATAGAAAAAGACCATTAATATTAATATTTCTAAAAAAATGATCCGCAGACCATTCTAAACAAAGGTGAATACAGTTCATCAAAGAAATATAAGGCAGTTCACATACTGTATACATGAAGTGCAGTACATGCTTAAATGAAGAACGAGAGGGGCTGCAGTCACTTTCGTGCAGTGCACAACACACAGGCTTGGTACACGTAGTGCAGTCCGCAACGTTGGTACAAGCAGTACAAATATATACTCCAAAAGAAAAAATGCCTCAGATACGGAATTTTTTTACCACCCAGGTGAAACCAGGCCCCAGCCAGTCTCGTAATAGGTCTGCGCCCACAGTAGGCGAGTCGTTCTGAGCCACGTTGCATGGGGCCGGGCACACATGGGCCCACAGGTCAGAGAATTAAGGGCAGCGAGCGTTGTGAATAAGCGCCCAAAGAAGCAACCAAAGGTGTTCGTTAGAGATGCCTCGCCAGCGCTTATACATAGGTCAAGCGCGCTCTCCGCGGGCGAGGTGGGCCTAAACATTAGGGCGCACACACAATGCACCGGGAACCAGCCGTGCTGACAGGCCGACTTGGGCCGAATGCGTCTTACACCCCAACGGACCCAACAAATTCTCACAGCCCAAAACAAACAAGCCCAACGACGCACAACTAGCAAGCAACTCCAGTACCCTCCCACCTAATAAAATGCAGTCCGCCGTGCAGTTCGGCATGTGCTGTCAATAAAGCATTGTAGTTCGCTTAGACGATTGTTTTTTCCACCCAGTCAAGAATAGTACCACGGCTAGCTGAGTCAAACCACCTCCTCCACTTGGTGAATCTTTTCACTTGGCTACAACGGCACAATCCCACGTCACACCCTGACTTGGTTGACAGGCGCACGGGGTGTGACAGGGAGGTGACGGGGTGTGACGGACTCACCTACGCATGCGGCGCCGCGGCATGCCACGTCGCCGCCTGCTCCGGCTCGTTCCAGGATCGACCTCGCCGGGGGGTGGGGAGGGGGGTCACGAGCCCCCTCCTACCTCCTGCTCAGCCTCGCGCTAACGCATGCAGTGCGCTTGGTTGATAGGCGTAGTGCGGACATTCTGTTTTTCCAACCCTAGGACGCACGCAACCCCATAGCCACACCCCTAAGATAGACAGGGAGGCGACAGGGTGTGACGGACTCTCCTACGCATGCGGCGCCGCGGCACACCGCGTCATCACCTGCTCCGGCTCGTTCCAGGCTCGGCCTCGCAGGGGGTGGGGAGGGGGGTCAGGACCCCCCTCCCACCCCCCTGCTCAGCCTCGCGCTAACGCACGCAGTGCGCTAAGTACACGCAATACAGGTGCAGTACAAACCTATAGACAACTAAAAAATGGGGGGCCCCACCCCTACCTTACAAACAAAAAAACAATTGCAGGACGCAACTTTAGACAATGAAGTGCATTTGGTTAGACAAAGCAGTGCAATATCATAAGCAATGCAGTTTCGGAATACACACATGAATGCAAGGGCTGCAGCAAGTACAAAAAAAATTACAGGTGTAGTACAAAGCTGTAGACTAATGCTGTGTTTTTTGTTGGACGAAGAAGTTCGGCATCACATGCAATGTTGTTTCTGGGACACGTACGATACATATAAGCGTGTCAACTGCCAGTTCACACAGAACGTGGTTGTCAACAAATAAAAAAATATATATATAATAAAATATACACATAAATTCGTCCATATTCGCTGCTGCAAAAAGCAGACGAAACACAACAACAGAAAAAAAATCTTTTCATACATTATCTACCTTAGACAGCACACAGTACACAACATGAACCCTAGTTCTTGTCCATACACAGGCTTTTACCCTGGAAAAAACAAATGCCAAATGACTGTTACTACGTCTGCGACTGCGACAGGGAAGTAAGCCAAAGGTTTGCAATCAGATCTCGTAGGTCAGGCGGCATGTCTTCATAATACAACATGTTCAAAGGATTGAACAATAGCTGGAACATGTACTCCGCCTTCCAATCTTCAACAGCAGGCTGAAAAGAAAATTAAAAAAAATGCAGACCAGTGATTAAAAAAAGGTTGTCATAAGAACAAAAAGTGAAAAAAAACAAAAAATAAAGAGGGTAACAAGAAAAGAAGAAACAGAGAAGGTATTACGTCGGATTTGACAATCTGCTCGACTAGACGTTGGCCGTCATACAACTGCGTCAACCTCAGAACATAGATTCCACACTCGTTTGTTCCCTCCGCTGGCACGACCGGGTAAGAGGGCTTCTCTGCGAATTTAACCCAGTCAGGGTGGTTCTTAGATTTATACAATTTTTCACCATAAATCGCCTTCAGCAGCTGAGTCATCCTCCTCATCTAGCAAAAAAAGGAAGCACAAAGTAAAATAACACACGTCACAGATAAAATAACTATTCAGACGAACAGAAAAATAGAAAGTTCTTCTCAACGTCTAGACAGTCCATCTTTTTGCACATGAGGTCATTTCCTTTTATCACTTTTTTACACAGATATTTTACACGGATTGGGGCCGTGCGAGAAAATACAGTTCTGTCACGCATATGTTGCAGTGCACTATATAAACAAGTATGGTGCTATGTGTGCTAACATTGCATGTGCATTTTATAAAAAAGATGCAGTAGGAGAAACACAAAAAAGCTTTGCACTTGGCTAGAAAAAATGACATACCACTTCAGTGCAATCTGAGTGGTAGTCAGTCCTGCGCCACTTTGTCGTGACATCAGGATGGCCAGTATACTTCCTAGTGTCATGGATATCAATCTTCTGGCAATGCTGGTTCATCGTGTATAAGGAATAATGACCATCCTTGGAGCGCGGCATCATAATCTGTCACATAAAAAAATGAAATGAAAAGTTCATTCGACACGTATCACTAGGACCACTGTTCCAAAAATAACTATAAAAAGAAATGCAACAAACCAGAAAATAAATGACACAAAACAATGGACTTACCAGTTTTGCGTCCAATAGGTTTTCGTCGCCGCTCACAAAAACCTTGAACTTCTTAACTGCATCTTCTAAAACAAACGGGCTATGCACAACTGGCAACACAGGGTTTAATTCATCATCTCTCTTCACAAAGGTTTCCATTTGAAGAACATACTGCACAGAAAAAGAACAAAAATAGGACATGAAAAAAATAAGAAAACATGCATGCATGGATGGACATGAAAAAATCAGTACAAGAGAAAAAATGACAGCACACGTTTACCATGATAAATAAAGGTGAAAGTAGCACACGTTCACCAGAACGATAAACTAAACCCAATTCAGGGTCTTGCTTCCAGTACTTGATGACAAAATCCATGACATATGAGTCCATTAAAGCTCCTTTGCCAAATGTATTATAGATATAGTCAACATTGTAATTGTCGACATCACCAAAAGGACTATTCACCATAAAGAACGCGTTCCTGCAGTAAACATACACAGATGGGATCAATAAAATTAAAATTAAAAACAAAACACACAAAAAGGATGAAGGGCACACACATAAAACTTACTCATGGTATTTGGTTACAAAATCTTTGCTGAGAACGAGATCCTTTATTTTCCTCGCCTCATCAATATATTTGAACCTCGGAGGCTTCAATTTCTCTATAGAGCATCTCAACTTAAAAGCCCTCTAACCCGCCCTCTTGTTCGAAAATACTTCAGCCTCATCCACAGGAGGACGATTAATTGCTGCACTCCTAGTCCTAGTGACGCGTGGGCACGGCGTAACAAAATCATCATCATCAACATCAAATACATCGTGTGGAGAGCTAGCTCGAGAAACACTTCCACCGTCGGGTCCTGGCGCCACATCTGTGTTCAAACCATCTCCAGCCAAAGAACCAGAATTATCTGGAGAGATTTCAATGGCACAATCCTCCATAACCACATCAGAACCCTGGGACTCAAACAGTGACGTACAGCCTTCATGAGCCCCCATCAAAACCTAAAAACGTGTAGAAAAAACACGGAAACACTCAGCATAAAATACAAAACCAAAAAACATGTAATACATCTCAATAATATAAAAAAATGCAGTTCACTAAATAAGAGAATGCAGCCCATTTCTCTACAACAATGCAGCCCACTTGTCTATAACAATGCGGCCCACTTCTCTACAACAATGCAGCCCACTTATAAAGAACAATGCAGCTCACTTGCCCCAAAATAAATGCAGCTCACTAACACAACAGAAATATAGACATCCATTCTAAATCACGCATTTAACTAAACACACTAGTAAAAAAGGCCTTAAGAAGCGGAAGCAAGCAGTAGACAAAAAATAAATAAGGGAGATAAAGAAGTTCACTAAAACAACCTTTATGTGCAAAAATTAAAAGTGATGTTAAATCAAGGCAACACTTTCTTGATGTGAGCCAACTATAGAGCATGGCCTTTCCGATGTAGCCAATGTGGTCCACCCCAAACTGAGCAACTCGAGCACCATCCCAAGTCTGCAAGAATTGAAACATATAGAATCCACAATCATGCCTGCAATAAAAGAATAAAAAACATTAGTTTCACAAAATGAAAAAAAACTTGAGCAGTATGGTGGAGAGGGGCTGTACGGAACACACCCATTTGGCTGCATTGGGACAATGCCATGTTTCAACACAAACCCATCAAGTGTAGGAGGATTTAGCAGCTCATCAGAACTTGAGCTACCTTCTTTCCACGCACGCTTAATATTTTTAACCATCCTCCTAAAAACCCTGATCGCATCAGGGCTGCCAGGTTTATTGAGCGAGTGAAGAAATTCAAACCGCCTTTCTTTCACATTTAAGGCAACTACACAATAATGACCAACACCATATCCCTCGTCTCTGGCGGATCAAATGTTGCAAACAGGACCTGTTGGAAGCAAGAAAAATAAATAAAATTATTATAAGAAGAAGAAGTAGAACACTATAAAAACAAACACACAAAATATGGTTTTCGACACATAAAAATGTTACTCACCATATCTTTTTTATCAACACGTTCCTCGGCTTTTGAAGAGAACATCATTTTAACACTTCTGCCTACAATACCACCATGCCAAATACTTCTCTGCCAAAACAAAACCAAAAATCGAAATAGTGCTCAAGCAATCAGGTCGTCACACGAAATCAGAAAAGAAAATCAAAAAATAAAACAAAAATTTCTGCATTCTTACACAAATATGGTACGGGACAACCATCGTCGGAGATCCCTTAAACTTATCTACCAGCAAAGAAACCCCATGATCTACAAGGCCTGTAGTGAGCATCCCTTTATCCAAAAAAGATTGACCAACTTCGCCAATGGTAATATCAGCCATCTCAGTTTTAAAAGCAACCATCTCCCTCAAATTTTTATGAAAAACTTAAACATAAGATACTAAAAAATAACAACAATGAAAAAGGGTAAAATACTGAAATTAGAAAATACATATGAACAAAACAATTTCTAAAAATCCATACTTCTTCTTCTTGTCCTTCCGAGCCCTCGTAACAGCAGTAATTAGCCAAGTAATTTTTAGAAGGGCTGGATCAATGCTCGACGGTGTCACAACAGGAAGTTCATCATATTTAATAAAAAGATGAAGTTCACTTATGCAAAGAATAAAGTTCAAATATTAAGATAAGGAAATTCTGCTAGCTATTTTGAAAATCATCAACAAAAGATCAAGTTTCACTTATCATTAAACATCTAATACAGCTATCATAGTAATTAAACAAAATGAATGAGAAAAAACTTCAACTGCACTGTTCGAAACAAAACTCTTGCCTTCAGTGCCAGAGTCTTCATGATGTTGTTCTTCAGAGATGACCAAAACATTTACTTGGCTAGGTTGCGATGAATGCACCACAACCTCACTGGACTGCCCTTCTGTAGCAACATCAGCATTCTCCGGATTTACAACAGTCTGGTCAACCGCAACGTCCTTAGATACTTCAGCTACATCAGGCTCCACTCTGGATACTTTAGGAACATCGTTGGCCGCAAGACAAACAGGACAAGCAACAACACTACCAGCAGGAACGACATTCTCCAGCGGCTTTTCAATGCCAACATCAGAATCTTCATGCCGACCAGGGGAAACAACACCATGGGATTCCTGAGCTACAGAAGGATATGCACCGTCGATGGCAACCAATGCAGAAGAATTAACACTGCCACCGCCATCAACAGCACAACCCCCCTGGTTCAGATCAACATGAACTTCTACATTTTCTTCTCTAGGCTGTGAAAAGTTTTAAAAAGACACAATAACACAAATAAGCGTGGGGATAATTAACACAACAACACATAGGTCACTTATGTCAAAGACTGCAGACAACATACGCAGAACAACTGCAGTCCACATATGCAAAACAATTGCAACCCACATGTGTCAAAACAACTACAACTGCAACCCACATATATGTAAAAAGAACTGCAGTTCACTTTGTCAAATGCTGCAGTTCAGTTATGTTAAATACTAAAGCTTATGTATGTAAAAGACTATGGACCACACATGCGAAAAGAACCGCAATTCACTTCTGTCAAAGACTGAAGCTCGCACATGTAAAACTATTGCAGCTCACATATATAAAATGAAATGCATACGAGTGAACATAACAACATACATCAAGTTTATAACAACAACAAAAAATTATATTACAACCCACTAACAGAAAAAGTAATTCAACTATATCTTATCAGCTACAACATCCGTAGGGGACGATGCATCAGGCAAGACCTCATCCTTCCCAGAGCCATCGTAGTAATCTTTGTGCACATCACAAGCAGCAACTCTACTCTACAGGCATAGAACAAACCAAAAACGAAAATAAGATGGTAACGACCAAAAAAAGAAAAAACTTCAACTATGCACAAGCAGTACACACTTTACAAATCATCACGTACACAAAAAATACAATAAAATGGAAAGCAAAAAATGCAAGTTCAAGAAGAGGGACGTATGCCAGAACAGACATGGCAGAAGTACTTGTACCTGACCAATTCCACCGTCCCTAGATCTATGGACACCAAAAGATTCCACTCCAGCCTATCACAAAAAACATAAATAGTGATGAGCAGTCCACATAATACATAAAAGAGGTTCAAAGGCACAAAAACCCTAGAACATACATTATCAGCGCCGACGCCAGCGTCCTGACGGTTCATTTCATCCAAAATATGCTCAGCATCCTTCTCATACCGACCGCATTTTTCTTCCTGTGAATGTCTCAACTGAGCATACGAAGACCGAATATTCGTCACTGCAATCTTTAGGCTTTCAATCACGCCACCATCAAAATTGTGAGCAGCAACAGTATCTTCATCTCGTGGGCCATGGAAAGAGGTTGGCAAATCTTCAGTCAACTTCAAAACCTTCAGAAGAAGCTCATCAATCTCCTCATGTTTTTGCCGCCAACAAATGTCTGTTTAGAAGAGCTTCTATTATCAAACATCTGACAAGCCGTGAAACCACGAGTATGCGGTACCTCATCATCACAGGCAGGAAGCTGGCTACAGATAGGCTCATAAAACCTAGCATGAGTGCTAGGCCCCGCATCAGAGCTGCCACATACAACTGCAGCAGGACGGTTGTACACAATATCACCTGACGCCTTCCACTGCAAAAAAGACAAGAAGCGAAGAGAAGTACACATGTGAGTACTAGAAAGTTCAGATTTATAATGAATGCACCTTTATTTGAAAAATCTGATATTAAAAATTCTGATGCACTAACCGGCAGCTTCCCAAATTTGTAAGTTTCCAAGTAAATCTTTCCCTTGACAAGCACATCCTCATTGTATAACTTCATCAGGTCCTTGGTCGTTAGGTATGACGCACGTGGCGTCAATGTGTGCATAACTGAAAATTTGCGAAGCTTCAAGCAATCAAGATACATAATCAGGGGGACAATGGCACAACCCTCTGCACAATTCTTCTTGCTGCCTTCTGTTTGCCACCTCACCACAGCTGCCTGCAACTCATCAACAACAAGCTGGCAAAAGTCCATATGCGCCATAGCCGCATAATCCATGTTCTCTACCATTGCAGCAACTCTACCCAAACGAACTGCAGGCCCGGGACACAGCAAATTCTGGTAAAGTATCAGGAAGAACACCTTCACAGCAAGATCAACAGTCACATGATCATCTTCCTCCACCAACTCCTTCAACTTCTCAAGCAAGTCCTTCACACCTATACTTTTTGAACGGTCAAAGCCAAGCTCATCCTTGAGGGCAGTCAACGAGTCATCATGGCCGCTGGCAGCAGGCATGGGTGCAGTGTGACATCCCATAGGTAAATCAAAAATGTGATGAACTGCATCACGATTGATTTGAAGAACCCTGCCATTCCGAAAATCCATTATCATGGTGGCAGGGTCAATAACTCCCATCAGATAGCACATAAGAATGCGTGACACATTTTTCTTTACTATCGGTTCAAAGACAACACCGAATCCAGCATCCCGAATACGGCTACAGTGTGCTTCTTTTAATAAAGCAGCAGCCTTGCAAACAGTGGGAAGCGACAAACGTACAGTCTTGTTGAATCGAGAATCATCTCCCTCGGCATCATCTTCAGTTGGATTGCTCTTACTAGACTTCTTCCTCTGTGTAAAGGGAAATGGAGTCCACATTAGAAGATTAGCCATAAAAAAGAGACAGAGAAAACACACATAGATTAACAATGAAGGAAACAAATGCAGTCCGCTTCAACAAACCTGTGGAACAACATCCACCTCCTCGCCAGAGTCAGCACCAACACATTCATCGCCATCATCACGGGCACGCTTGGGTAGACTCTTAGATGAACCACAGTCTTTGCGTCTACCAGTATGAACATC
This sequence comes from Triticum aestivum, assembly GCF_018294505.1. Lineage (NCBI taxonomy): Eukaryota > Viridiplantae > Streptophyta > Magnoliopsida > Poales > Poaceae > Triticum > Triticum aestivum. The sequence continues at coordinate 254,329,223 of NC_057805.1, forward strand.
CCTCACAAAATAAGCAAGCAAAAAGTTGTCATCTTCAGAGTTGGGACCTTCACTGACATGTAGTCGCTTGTGCTGAGGATCATTTCCACCAGCTTCAGCAGTTCTCTTACCAAGATTCTTGTTCATGTCAGCAACACGTGGACTCCGCCGAGGAGTACCACCTTCCTCGGCAATAGAACTCAGCCTCTTCTTCTGCAAAGGAGGCGGCTTCACTTTGAAAAATTTGGCATCCTTGGCACCATCTGCAGCTCTCCTGTGCTTCTCCTTCTCCGCAAACTCTATTGAGTCACTTTCAAACCTCAACTTCTTGCTTTGCTTAATTCATATGCACGAAGCTGTTCCGAGACCATCCACTCTTGTGTAATTTCCTCTGTACACTCAACAGACTGCGATTGTGTTTCACACAAGACGGGACGTCTCTGGTCAAAGCTCACACCAACATCACCCTCTGCAAAATAATGGTTAATCAATTGAGTAACCTCCTAAAACCCAGGCGCCCTAGCATGGAAAACAGACACTACGTCAAAAATGAAGTTTAACTATGGTAGTTAAAAAGTGCACAAAAAGAACAAATGCAGTACACTTGGACATATAAAATGCAGTGCTCCAATCATAAGCTAAATAAAAATTAATGCATTGTACAAAAAAATTGAATAAAACAACAATGCAGTTCACACATACATATAGTGGAGTTCACATATACAAATAAATGCAGTGCTGCATACACTAACTTCACGTTTGTTCCCAACAAAATGCAGCACTAGATACAGCAAGGCGACGCCAATTTGTACAACATCAAGTAAGCAGCATACACAAAATAAACAAAGCATTCACTTACCAGAAGGAGGGGCCACACTTATGGGAGAAGATTCAATTGGCGAATTCTTTTGATGTCCTCCCTCATCAACATGATCCTTACCACCAGGACAACGAGAGCCAATTGGTGTATCATTATGACCACTGCAATCACCTACTGGATTGAAAAAACCAGAAACAGAAATTACAAAACATCACAAGAAAAATAATGCAAAGGAACGCAGACAACTAACACATCATAAACAAAAATGCAGGATGAATTAGGAAAATAGATAAACATCAAACAAAATAAACAAAGCCAAAAATAAGCACTCCACATACCCTGAACTTCTCCTCCCACTCTGCTCGGCAAAGACATGGCGTTTGCCTGCACCACAAGGACGAACTGACAGATATAAGCAACAAAATTGGAGATATATGACGAAACCCTAGATGCACCTTGCTCTGCCTACAGAGCACACACGAGTATTGACTTCAAAATAGAGATAAAATCGCCTATTTACGAAAAAATACATAAGCAAACAACGCAACAGCAACTACCAGAATCACAAAACTAGATAAAGGGGACGACCAAGACCGAGGACAAGGGGACCGTACCACAAAAAGGGGATGAACGGCGGTTGGGGGAGGTGGAGGGGGGCGATGGGAACGGACGGGAAAGGGCTGCAGGAGCGCAGCGGGAAGGGCTGGCGGAGCGGACGGCGACGCGGAATGCAGGAATAAGGACCTCTTGAGGGCGGCACTTCCGCGAGCGACGGCGGTTGCTGTGGGCGACGGCGGTTTTGCTCGAGGGAGAGAGGAGAGGGGATTCTTCTCGGTCTCTCTCCCTGACAGCGGACCTGTGGGATCGCCTGGGAGGGACACGTAGGAGGCCCTTGTGGCAACGGGTTACATAAAATGGGCCGGCCCAAAACGGCCCGGCTAAATAAGACGGACTACATCGAAACGCTCATGATGCAGTTCTTTATGAAGAACAATGAAGTTAAGACAGTAAAACAAAATCAAATACATACAGTTCATAAAAAAAGTTAATTCAATAACAACGTGCGTGTTAAGAGAACGCATCCGAAAAAAGTCTACCTTCAAATAAGTGACACGACAAAAAAAAGGTTGGGAGGCCCCCCAACCCCCCCCCCCTCCTGTGTGAGGGACTGCAGCAAGTACACGCAAAAACAGATGCAGTACGCAGCTCGAGAAAATTGCAGTGCATTTGGTTAGATGAAGCAGTACGTTATAATAAGCAATTCAGTTTCGGATTACCTACATGAATAAATACACGGTCTAGCCCACAGCGAAATACTCGTAAAATTCCGGAATACATTGTACTTTTTCCAGGGGCTGCAGCAAGGATACGCAAAAAAGGTGCAGTACGCACTATAGACAAAACGTAGTTTTGTTTGATAAACGATGCAGTGCGGTATGATAACTAATGCAGTTCCGTGAACACGTAGGATACATATAAACGTGACAAATGCCCGTTCGCACAAAAAGTGGTGTTTAAAAAAATTACTGATCAAAAATAAAATAAAACCACGTTCGCATACAACCACCCAATCCGAGCGGTTCCATCGCCACAAACCCACGATCACAGACGCAACACCAACCCACGATCAGCAAATCCGCATCGTTAGCGAGATCGTGCAGTTCATCCGATGCGGCCATCCCACCCGCCCCTCCCCTTAAATTCAGACCCCTGCCAAAGGCCTTCTCATCCACAACAACACAAGTATCCATTGCGCTGCCACCAGATAACACCAAGCCCTACTACCGGTGATGGCGTTCTTCAATGAGTAAAAGGGCGTGGAGGCCCGCGGCAACACCAAGTTGCACGTCATCCACACCAACGACAAGAAGCGGATGGCAATCTCCCTCTTGCAGTACGAGCGCCACCTTAGCCTCCAGCACCACAAGATCGTCGGCATTGATCTTGAGTAGAACAACGAGCCTGAAGCGACGCAGCAACCCGCCCTTGTCCAACTCTCCGTCGGCAAGACTCAGCCAGTGCTGCTCTTCCAACTGAGCACCGCTGAAAGGTGCACCACCTTCGACAACTTCCTCGCCGACCCTAGGTACATCTTTGTAGGCCTCTCCATCGATAGCAACAAAACCAGGCTAGAGCGCGTCAATCTGGAGAAGTGGAGGGTGCCCGAGGCAACCAAGGAGTTGGACTCCCTCGGAGACGTCTCCGGCATGCTCATCGACGACTACTACAACAACATGAAGAAGATCACCGACGACGAACACAGGCGCTGGGCCACCCCGCCTCTGTCCATGAGGCACATCGAGTACGCGGCAAAGGATGCCTATGGAACATACGAGATATGGAACTGCATCACCCTCACCCAGGACGGCCTTCGCCGTGCAAAGCTGGAGAAGGAGGAGCCCCCCAAGAAGTGCGCCAGGAGCAGCTGGGGATGGGGAGACTCTAACTGGTGAAGAAGCAGATGGTGCCGGCCAAGAGCCAACAGTGGTAGCATCGTTTTAGAATTATCATCAAATTTGCTTTATGTTATTTGCTTATGTGTTGTTAGTTTGCTTGTGATCATTTGCTTTTGCTGAACTTAGTTTGCTTGTCATGCAGAATCGCTTGTAATGATGAACTTTGGTTATGTTAGATTGCTTTCTGTTGAACTTAGTTTGCTGATGATGAACTTGTCATACAGAATGCTTGTGATCATTTGTTTTCTGTTGTTTTCTTATGTATCATTAGATTCGAGCAGTGCACAAAACGGACGAAGATGCAGTGCGCCAATAGGACGCATGCAATGCAAAACGTGTATGAATGCAGTACAGGACTCTGTCGAATGCAGTGCACACATACCCAGCACAGCAGTGCACGCCTCTGCATTTGAAAAAATAATACATAAGATCAAAAACACGAAAAAAAAATGTGACCTGTATAGGTAGTGCGGAATATGTGAACATGCAGTACAGAAACATGATCAATGCAGTGAACAAATGATTTACTAAGCAGTGCACAGCCCTACATTTGAAAAAAGAATGCATAGGAGCAAAAAGATGAAAAGAAAATGCGAACTGTACATGTAGAGCGGAATATGTGAACATGCAGTACAGAAACATGATCAATGCAGTGCATGAATGATTTACTAAGCAGTGCATGCCCCTACATTTGAAAAATATGCAAGACGAAAAAATACAAAGAAAAAAATTTGACCACACTGGTGCAGCCAGGCCCCAGCCAATCTCGTAGTAGATCTGCGCCCACAGCAGGTGAGTCGTTCTAAGACACGATGCATGGGGCCGGGCACACATGGGCCCACAGGCCAGAGAGCATAGAGCAGCGAGCGCCGTGTATAAGCGCCCAAATAAGTAACCAGAGGAGTTCAATATGGCTGCCTCGCCAGCGCTTATAAACAGGTCGAGCGCGCCCTCCGCGGGCGAGGTAGGACTAAACATTAGGCCGCACACACAACGCACCGGGAACCAGCCGTGCTGACAGGCCGACTTGGGCCGAATACGTCTTCACTCCAGAAACACAAGCCCAACAGGCAAAAGAGAGGCTGCTAAAAATTTAAAAAAATCCCACATACCACTCCACAAACACAGGCCCAACACCGCGTTCCACAGTTCGTTGTGATATGACAATGCAGTTTGCTATATTCAAGTAAGTAGTCCTGTTGCTTCTCAAATGCATTCGCGTACACTGAATCAGAATCAATCCACCACCTAACACCAACCACAACATTTATTACTTTCGTTGCTCAATTGGTTGCATAAGAACCTATCCATTCATGCTCCAGACTGACACAACTCCTCCCCCCTTTACTCTTTTTCTTCAAATCGTAGATCTAGGGTTCATCCCATCCACAACTATTCTCTGAAATTCCACTGAACCTGCCATGGACTGTAAGTGCGGGTGTTTGGCAAGGATGGCGCCGGTAGCGGACACATGCGTTTACGCAGAGGGTCTAGAGCTCACAACACCGAGTGGCGCAGCATGCTCGGGTGCCTGATGATACCCAACAGGGGGTTTCGGGCGCCATTTCTTCATCGCCTCACACCCGCAGATCTGCAGGAAAGTTGGGTATGTTTTCCCCCTCACAATTTTCGACATAATCCAAGCTGCAAATCCACATCTGAATATATAGTTCCATCAATTTGTCCAGTAGTGTAAAAAATACAAACAGAATGTGTATTGTTGTTCAGATTTGTTAGTACCACACCAGGTATCGACACCTATTTTTCTAGATGCTTCCACCTATTTTTCTTCAGTACCACACCAGGTGTCGACACTAGTTAGATCAAAACCCCAACACACGAACAAAAAAGAGGGTCAGTAGATCAGTGTTGCAGTTCTCTTAACATGCTAGCGAAGTACACTGTAAATGACCTTGCAGTACAAACATGTTACAGTATAATATATATCCTAGTAAAACTAGATTTCAATTCCGTATATAAGTTTGTTCATACATTGCAACTACTTTACCAAAATAGTAGTCATATATATGTACATATTTAAGTCAGCATAAATAGATCATCCTAAGTATAAAGAAAAACATTTGTTGTTTACTAATAAACATTCTTTTTCCATCCATTCCAAAATGCAGAAACTGCCATCCACAATAAAATTTCCTGCTCCGAGTTCAGGGAAGGTTACCTTGGAGACACAACACAAGAATGGGTATGCAGACATGCAAGCTGACTACCACATTGACTCTGAAGACTGCATCAACATAACTACTGGCTGGAATGATTTTCTCTCCCGGAATGGCTTTGAGGCTGGAGAAGTGGCCATGGTGTTTTCCTACAAAGAAGAAGACTCCCTCAAGTTTACAATATTTGCACTGTAGGTTGTCTAGGATAAAAGCTAAAGCCATCAGTGGCATATTCTAATGCTTTGCTTATGTTGTATGCTTTTAAAATTATGTCCATCAGAAGGCTTGAACGATGCCTATTTAAAGTATGCAACCTCATCTGCATCATTTTATCACTCTTTTTAGACAAGTTGTTGCTGACAGAAATGCAGTTCTCTAATACACATAGTACAGTCCTTATATAAAAATTTGCAGTACTCTGAACAATAACAATGCAATGCCAATGGTCAAAAACTTTCTACTTAACATATGCTGTTCAACAGAATTCTCATGCTATGGAGTTCAGAAGAATAGACATAAAATACAAGAAATAGCAGTATAACTATCCTTCTAATGCAGTACAAAAGGGCATACTATGCAGTTCTCTAAAACACAGAATGCAGTGTAAGAAAAAGAATTATCTCATAAGCTGTCATGCCCACTATAATACAGTTACATTGAAGTCCACTACTTAACGAAATGCAGCACACTACAAACATATGCCAGAACTACATCAATAAAATCAAAGCAGTACAAATCCAGACATGTAGGAGACCAACAGAGGTGCCAATTCCACTCGCAGTTCGATTAGTGGCCAAAACATTGCGCAACCACTCAAATTTGAACAATTACCCACCAAAAAATACATCAAACCCACGGCCACTACGATGAACAGCATGAGCTATTCTTTAAAAATGCACATCAAAAAGACGAACATTATATGTGCAATATAGTAAATTCAAATGAAAAAGAGAAACTAATAACAAGATTCAAAAATGCATCGACGCACAAAATCCAAAAAAAACAACAAGAACAGACAAGCGGACGAAGCTCACACGCCCAGACAATCGATTTCACAGAGATTGATAACTAACTCCTAAAAATTAGACAAATTGTAGAGTATACGGACCGATTAAAACGAATGCAATCAATGAATTCCTACTAACAAACAACATCCGAGCACGAAAAAGTCACATCCGACGCGAACACGAACGAACAGAGAAAGCTCGTCCGCCAAATCGCTCAATTTGCAAAGATTCTAGTCGCTTTTCCTGTAAATCACAAAGAATAAAGGTCAAATGAGATCCAGAAACAAATTAAATCATCCCGCAACACCCGATTCCACAATAAAACGCGGGCGGGCCGCCAGAAAATGAAGCAGTTCTCCCGTGAAGCATTGTAGTGCTCATCGTACAAAGGATGTAGTTCGCTTCCGTTGAGTGTGCAGTGCAGAAGTGTTAGCAGAATAACTATTATGCTAATATTAGCAGAATAGACCGACTGTATATATATATATATGACTATTCGTCACCCTAGGTGAGGAATAGTTATTCTTCACCCCCCCTCTATTTTACCACCAATGCACTGTAATTTTATGTTCCGTAAGTTTTGTCTTATTTCTGACGTAAAAAGAGACCGTAGGAAAATATATAATCGCTGTAAAAAATTTTTTAGGTGATGGAAAATTACAAACCTAAAAACATAGTGTAAAATATACATCAACTCCAAATTTTCTTGTCTTATAACCTATATTTTTATTTTCTTATACCAAATTTTTCGTAGTATAGGAATGTAACTATTTGAATTCCAAATGTAATTTAATTATGAAGTGATCGTAAGATTACCTCAGGTGAAGAATAACTTATTCTGCACCCTGGGTGATGAATAGCATCACTATATATATATATATATCAATTAGGCTTCAAGTGCGTACTTGTTGGTGAAAGTGTTGTCCAATGGGAATTATATTTTGTATTACTCATGTAGCCTACAAAGTCTTGTAACTTCTTACTCCATTTCCAAATTTGTACTAGTCCTCTATACCTTATATTGCGCTACTCGTACTACTACCTCCCTCCTGGTTTATTGGTCCCCTTCATAATTTGTGTCAAATTTTGACCATAAATTTCACTAACTAAATGTTAATGCATGTCACAAAAAATTATATCGTTTGATTCATATTTGAACATAGTTTCGAATGGTATAATTTTCGGTGACATGCATTGACATTTTGTTAGTTAAACCTATGGTTAAAATGTGACACTAAATACGACTAGTAAGTATTATAGTAGTAGTACTAGTATATGTCGGTTAAATTATTCATCATGTACTCACATTGAATTGACGTGACAACACGCTGCGCGTGAGGTGACACTAGAGTCCCGGCGGCGTGTTCGGGTATTGTGGAATTGAGATTTAGAGTACCACTTATCTATCGAAATCTTTCATCATTCACTTGAAATAGTCGATTGATCATACATTGAGTACCATATAACTGGAATTAACCGATGCAAGTCCAAGAAGGATTGGCCGGTGCTGCCGGCTGGCATCAAGTTCGATCCGACGGATCAGGAGCTGATCGAGTACCTTGAGGCCAAAGTGATTGCTGACAGCGTGAAATCTCACCCTCTCATCATTTGTTCATCCCAACCATCGACAGCGAGCACGACATATGCTACACCCATCCTAAGAAACTTCCAGGTGAGACACCGATCGACCGTCTACTTGCACAAACATATTCCTTTGTTTATAGCTCTATTTTTTTGACACAGACCTAGTGAAGCAATTACAATTTGACAGTTAATAAAAAGTGAAACAAGTGACTGCAACATGCCAAAGATGTTATGAAAATGCCAGCTACATGGACTAAAACCTGTATTCGACAATACTGCAGGTATCACACTGAGTGGCCTAAGCAAGCATTTCTTCCCGTGCAACTCCGGGGCGTTCAAAAGGGGCACGTGGACGCGTCGCAAGATACAGTCGGAGTGCGGCGTGCACGCTCTGGCACAAGACCGGCAATACCTTGCCGATGATGGTCAACGGCCGGCAGACGGGCAACAAAAGGTTCTGGTGCTGCACACCAACAAGAACTTCGACCAGCAGAGGACCGACTGGGTGATGCACCAGTACCACCTCGGGGACCTGGAGCAAGAGAAGGAGCGGGAGCTAGTCCTCTGCAAGATTTTCTACCAGACGAACACTAGGGCCAGGTCTAAAAAGATTATAAGTTAGTTTGGTATTAGTACTTGTACTACCTGGTCGTCTGCAAGTTGGTATTGTTGTTAACGATCTTTCGGTATGAACTTGGCATTTGCTTCCAACCATCATGCCGAGGGTCGACATGGATATAAAGCTAAATCATTTGTTTCGAAATGAATTTTCATGCACCTGATTTTTATTTGATGGGTAGCATAAGCACCTGCCATTCGAATTCCCAGTTCTCCAATTTTTTACATCTTCGAAGTACGTAGGGGATCCATCCGGTTTCACATGCTGATAGTTGGAAGCAGCACGTCAGAACTAGGCTGTGGCATGCCAAGCCTAGCTGCAAATTGTTAAAAGAGAGGAGCAATGGATTTGGGCCTTCCAGAACAGTTAAGTGTCGCAACCTCGATCATGAAGCGCCTCCCATGGACTAAAAAAGGCCTAGTCCATTATTATTAGTTGAAATATGTAAAATATTGCATAATGAAAATAAATATGTATAATGTAATGAATTTAGTCCGCTTTCACTGAAAACCATCCGATTTGCATGAAATTCATCCATGGAACCACAAGACGGCTGGCCATACAGAGCCTAACCATACGGAACCAGCAAGTCCATGCACTTAATATCATGATGGAAAAATAATGCTGACGTCTGAGACGGTGAAACCCATGAAGTCTTCAACATACTCAATAAACAAGAGAATTCTGCAAGTACAGACTGATAACTGGGATCCAACAGGTGTATTGTTATTTCAGGTCGAGCAAGTTTCAACTGGGTTGTAGACTGCCCAGGCTTGGTTTTGTTTTTAACAGGCCCAGCCCATGCCGACAATGGGGCACAAAGATCCAGCAGGTATCTACTGGCCTCTGGCCCGCCAGCGTTAGTTATATTTTATCTTAGAGCATCCGCAGGCAGTTTTTCTACTGAATCAAACACACAGCCCAGTTCTATTTTCCTCTTGAAACGCCATGTCCTACTTTCGTTTTCTTATCTCTACCTATAGTTTTACTACTTCATATACACGTACAATTATATTGAAAATACATAAAGTTCCCTTTTCATATTTACATCCTTATTTTTTTGTTAATTTCCCTCCCATCGCTGATTTTTTTACCACTTGTTTTCCCTTAAACCAACTCAATTGTCCCAAGTCTTATTTGCTTACAAAAACAAAATGATTTTTTTAGCAAATCAATAAGTTCTTTAAAAAATAAATGTTTATCAATACAGGATTGCAACAGTTCGGACTCCACCAAAATATGCAAAATAAGGTTAAACCTTTTTACCGTGGTCCTGGGCAGAAAATGGGCTGTAATAAATTCCTTCAGAATTAGCAAATGGTCTGCAAATTATTAAAAAATAGCAAATGGGCTCTATGTTGTCTGCCACAGATTTGGAGGCTAACTTGTGGGCCTACTAAGTTCATGCGTACACAAGGTTTCTCAAAAAAAGAAACTTAGTCAACAATTGACTCTACCAGTGTCAGACCGTTAGATGTCAATCTAACGGCAATCGTGCTTCTTTAGTCTCTGATCTTCCTGCTCCAGCCGCCCAAACCAGCGCTGGCGGAACCGCCTGCTCCCACCTCCCGTGGTCGGCTATGCTGCCGGGTAGGCCTCACGGCCCCACCATACTCGCATCCCTGGCCTGCTATCCCTCTACTCACCCACACCTCATGTTATTTTCCGGCAATGGCAACCGAACCAGTCAATCCTCGTACTCCCCACCGCGTGGGCAACCACTGCCGTGTCTTCCCCGGCTCTGTGTCGTTCCCTTCCTAGGCCTCGCCGTCGTCCACCGCCCTAGTGCTCTCGGTGCAGCGTGGTTAACATGGTCAACGAACGACATCCATCGGAAGTGGACTATACGTGGAGAGGCTGACAACTGGGTCCACGGCCGCACACAAGGAAATGCCTCCTTATTACGTGCAAAATAATGATTCCTCTAGCTGACAGGTGGGACCCACCGGAAGGGCCTCTGCATTTTGCGAAAAAAAACATTCCCCCCGCTGACAGCTCGGACCCACCAGCTATATATTCGCACGCAAGGAAGTGCCTCCTTATTACGCACAAAAAATGAATACTCCCCCTGCTAGCTAGGACCCACCATAGTGGGAGGCTGACTTGTGGGCCAACTAAGTTGACGCGGATGGAGGGCTTTGTCAACTTAGTCAATATGAATGATTCTAGCTCCAGTGACCGTACGATATCCATCCAACTGTCGTAGTGCTTCTTCAACCTCTGGTCTTCTTATTCCAGCCGCCCAAACCAACACTGGTCGTGCCGCCTGCTCCTGCCTCCCGTGGCCGGCGGTGCTGCCGCGGAGGCCTCACCACCCCTACTACTCCCACCGCTGGCCAGGTCATCCCTCTACTCACCCACAACCCCTGTTATTCTGCGGCGACGGCAGCATCACATCACAGCCGATCTAGTGAACCCTCGTACTCCTCTCGGCGTGGGCATCCACTACCGCGTCTTCCCCGGCTCCGCATCGTCCCCTTCCTAGGCCTCGTTGTCATCCACCGTCTTGGTTCTCTCGGCGCAGCGTGGTCAATGTGGTCAAGGAACGACTTCCATCGAAAGAGTACTGCACGTGGAGAGGCTGACAGCTGGGTCCACGGCCGCGGCAAGGAAGTGCCTCCTTATTACACGCAAAATAATGATTTCTCCACCTGATAGCAGGAACCCACCGATAGGCCACCGTATTTCACAAAAAAAAGTTCCCCTGACTGCTGGGACCCACCAGCTACATCTTCGCACGCAAGGAAGTGCCTCCTTATCCTCCCTGACAGTCGGGACCCACCTGGTCGAAGCGTACGTAGCATTGTCATTCTGGTCGCAAACGTGTACGTACATACGATCGGTCTGTCTGCAGGCTGCAGCGATGAACCATGGCCGAGTAAGGAAGGGCGCGTGTCGTACTATAGGCATGCATGTGTCGTAGTACAGGCGCGCACGTAGCATGTCACGCAGTCCCGTTAATATCGTGTACATGTACGTATATCCAGGGTGCAAGAAAGTAATTACGGCTACGTACGTACATACAGGCAGGGTCTCGAATGCCTACTGGGGCATACGTACGGCCAGGGCTCGTGTACATGGAGAGGCAGCGACGGCGTCCTATTCATTGGCAGCAAACCGGCTGGGTCGAAACGGAATGCGTCGTCGTGTTCATCGGCAGCCAACCGTCTGGGTCGGAACGGAATGCGTCGTGTTCATCGGGAGCTAACCGGCTTGGACGGAATAGCCGATCGAAACGAGGCCTGGCGTACCGCAGAACGGGCGAAACGGCCTTCTGTTCGACCACCTACGGTCGAAACAGGATCCTGTTCACCGGGAGCGGTGTGGAGTACCTCAAAACGGAGGAAACGGACTTCTCTTGGACCTCCTACGGATGAAACGGGGTCCTATTGATCGGGAGGGGTGTGGCGTACCGCAAAACGGAGGACACGGACTTGTGTTGGAGCACTACGGTCGAAATGGGGGTCCTGTTCATCAGGAGGGGTGTGGCGTACCGCAAAACTGGATTCCACGGGCTACTGTTCATCTCCACCGTCGACCTCCTCCAGCCTCCACGGGCTACTGTTCATCCACTGTCGACCTCCTCCAGCCTCCACATGCGACTATTCATCCACGGGCTCCTGTTCATCCAGCCTCCGCCGCTCCTCCACTCGCTACTGTTCAACCAGCTCTTTCCATGGGGTCCTGTTCAACCACCCCTCCACGGGCTACTGTTCATCCAGCCCTCTAACGGCTACTGTTCAACCAGCCCTCCACGGGATCCTATTCATCCAGCCCTCCACGGGGTCCTGTTCATCCACCCCTCCACGGGCTACTACAGTGGGTGTTGTTGGGGGGGGGGGGTGGATGAACAGGACACCGTGGTGTTGCCGCTGGATGAACAGGACCCCGATCGGTCGTGTTCATCGGCAGCCAACCGTCTGGGTCGGAACGGAATGCGTCGTGTTCATCGGGAGCTAACCGGCTTGGACGGAACAGCCGATCGAAACGAGGCCTGGTGTACCGCAGAACGGACGAAACGGCCTTCTGTTCGACCACCTACGGTCGAAACAGGATCCTGTTCACCGGGAGCGGTGTGGCGTACCTCAAAACGGAGGAAACGGACTTCTCTTGGACCTCCTACGGATGAAACGGGGTCCTATTGATCGGGAGGGGTGTGGCGTACCGCAAAACGGAGGACACGGACTTGTGTTGGAGCACTACGGTCGAAATGGGGGTCCTGTTCATCAGGAGGGGTGTGGCGTACCGCAAAACTGGATTCCACGGGCTACTGTTCATCTCCACCATCGACCTCCTCCAGCCTCCACGGGCTACTGTTCATCCACTGTCGACCTCCTCCAGCCTCCACATGCGACTATTCATCCACGGGCTCCTGTTCATCCAGCCTCCGCCGCTCCTCCACTCGCTACTGTTCAACCAGCTCTTTCCATGGGGTCCTGTTCAACCACCCCTCCACGGGCTACTGTTCATCCAGCCCTCTAACGGCTACTATTCAACCAGCCCTCCACGGGATCCTATTCATCCAGCCCTCCACGGGGTCCTGTTCATCCACCCCTCCACGGGCTACTACAGTGGGTGTTGTTGGGGGGGTGGATGAACAGGACACCGTGGTGTTGCCGCTGGATGAACAGGACCCCGATCGGTCGTGTTCATCGGCAGCCAACCGTCTGGGTCGGAACGGAATGCGTCGTGTTCATCGAGAGCTAACCGGCTTGGACGGAACAGCCGATCGAAACGAGGCCTGGCGTACCGCAGAACGGACGAAACGGCCTTCTGTTCGACCACCTACGGTCGAAACAGGATCCTGTTCACCGGGAGCGGTCTGGCGTACCTCAAAACGGAGGAAACGGACTTCTCTTGGACCTCCTACGGATGAAACGGGGTCCTATTGATCGGGAGGGGTGTGGCGTACCGCAAAACGGAGGACACGGACTTGTGTTGGAGCACTACGGTCGAAATGGGGGTCCTGTTCATCAGGAGGGGTGTGGCGTACCGCAAAACTGGATTCCACGGGCTACTGTTCATCTCCACCGTCGACCTCCTCTAGCCTCCACGGGCTACTGTTCATCCACTGTCGACCTCCTCCAGCCTCCACATGCGACTATTCATCCACGGGCTCCTGTTCATCCAGCCTCCGCCGCTCCTCCACTCGCTACTGTTCAACCAGCTCTTTCCATGGGGTCCTGTTCAACCACCCCTCCACGGGCTACTGTTCATCCAGCCCTCTAACGGCTACTGTTCAACCAGCCCTCCACGGGATCCTATTCATCCAGCCCTCCACGGGGTCCTGTTCATCCACCCCCAACTGGCTCGATCGATCGGGGTCCTGTTCATCCAGCGGCAACACCACGGTGTCCTGTTCATCCACCCCCCCAACAACACCCACTGTTCATCAAGCGAAGGAGGCAGCAGGTTCGATCGGCTTCAGTTAGCAGCAGTAGTGAAGGAATCGCTCGATCGGGTTCAGTTAACAGCCAGATCGATCAATTGCTCAAGTTCAGTAACGCGTAGCCTGCAGTGCAGTCGCTCGGGTTCAGTAGGCGAACGCCTCGCTCGGGTTCAGTTAGAGCCCAACGCCTCGCACCCACGCGCGTACGTGTATGACAGAAACGTGCATCGCTCGGCCCCCGACCACCCACCGTAACCGGGAACTCCCCGATATTTTCCTCGCCCTCGCTTCTACAATGGTTTTTTCCGCCATGGATGGCCCAAAGAATGTCATGCAGCTGCATCTCCGGCCTGCCCAGGACGAAAAGCCCATTTGCTGTCATAGAAGTAGGAGCCCACCACATCTTGATGATACCGGGTTTTGTCACAATTATCGTCATAGAAGTGTCATAAGCATGACATTTTTTTTGTTCGGCCCAAAATGTCACGGATGTGTCTTTTTTTTGTAGTGATTATGAGTTATGATCCGCATACCCCAAGGTGACAATAATTGGGATTCTTTTCGGTGATTACCGTAGTTTGAGGAGTTCATGTATTCACTAAGTGCTAATGCTTTGGTCCAGTTCTCTATTAAAATGAGGCCTTAATATCCCTTAGTTTCCATTCGGACCCCGCTACCATGGGAGGGTAGGACAGAAGATGTCATGCAAGTTCTTTTCCATAAGCATGTATGACTATATTTAGAATACATGCCTACATTATATTGATGAATTGGAGCTAGTTCTGTGTCACCCTAGGTTATAAGTGTTGCGTGATGAATGCCATCCGACATAATTATTCATCATTGATCCATTGCCTACGAGCTTTTCACATAATGATCTTTGCTACGTTACTTTGCTGTTGCCATTATTACAATTGCTACAAAACTGCTACTGTTACTTTTGCCACTGTTACCGTTACTTCCATACTACTTTGCTACTAAATACTTTGCTTCAGATATTAAATCTTTCAGGTGTGGTTGAATTGACAACTCAACTGCTAATATTTGAGGATATTCTTTGGCTCCCCTTGTGTCGAATCAATAAATTCGGGTTGAATACTCTACCCTCGAAAACTATTGCGATCCCCTATACTTGTGGGTTATCAAGACCTTTTTCTGGTGCCGTTGCCAGGCAGCATAGCTCTATTCTCTGAGTCACTTGGGATTTATATCTTTTGAACACTATGAGGAATTTGAAAGATACTAGAACCAAGATTTTTTTCCTCTACTACGAGGGGAGGTAAGGAACTGCCATCTAGCTCTGCACTTGATTCACCTTCTATTTTGAGTAAGCTTACACCTGCTACTGATTCTGATATGTCACATGTTATTGATGATGCTACTTCTACTATGAATGATGCTTATGATGCTACTACTTTGCTTAATAAAACTGTGCCACTGGGTGAATTACTTGATGAACATCTTTCTAGAGTTAGAGCTATTGATTATGCTGAAGAGGATGAAATTATAGAAACTAAAAACTTTGAAACACCTTATAAGACTAGCTCTCCTATATATGAACTTCCTGTTATGACTGAGGGCTATGTTATGGATGGAGAGGTGGCTAGGGACTTTCTTGCTTGTAAGGATAGAGATGGTCTTAAGAAATTATTATGCAAGTGGAAAGAAAAATCTTTGAATGCTAGAATGCAATATGATCCTAAGTTTGCTACTTTACCTATTTTTGTTACTGATAAGGATTATGAATTCTCTATCGATCCCGATTTAATTACTTTGGTTGAGTCTGATCCTTCCATGGTTATGAATCGGAAACTGTTGTGGCACATCTTACTAAATTGAATGATATAGCCACCCTATTTACTCATGAGGAAAAAATCGCTATTACTATATTCTTAAGTTGTTTCCTTTCTCGTTAAAGGGTGATGTAAGTTATGGTTTAATTCTCTTGCTCCGGGTTGTGTGCGTAGTCCCCAGGATATGATTTACTACTTCTCTGAAAAATATTTCCCTGCTCATAAGAAACAAGCTACTTTAAAGGAAATATTTAACTTTGTGCAAATTGAAGAAGAGAGTCTCCCAGAAGCTTGGGGAGGCTTCTCCAATTACTTAATGCTTTGCCTGATCATCCTCTCAACAAAAATGAAATACTTGATATCTTTTATAATGGACTAATCGATGCTTCTAGGGACCACCTAGATAGTTGTGCTGGTTGTGTTTTCAGGGAACAAACTATTGAGCAAGCTGAATTGCTATTGAATAATATATTGAGTAATGATAATGATTGGACACTTCCGGAACCAACTCCTAAGCCAACTTCGAAGAAAAGAGGTATTCTATTTCTCAGTCCTGAAGATATGCAAGAGGTAAAGAAATCTATGAAAGAAAAAGGTATTAAAGCTGAAGATGTTAAGAGTTTACCGCGTATTGAAGAAATACATGGTCTTGATAACCCGACATAGGTATTAGAGGTATACTCTCTTTATAGACTTGATGAAGGTGATATTCCTCAAAATAAGTCCGCTAGTAAATGCTTGGATGAGTTTGATAACTTTATTATTATTAAACAAGAAAACTTCAATGCTTATGTTAGTAGACAATTGCAATGTAATGCTTACATGCTCGACTGCTTGGGTGATTATATGAGTAGAACTGTTAGTGATCTTAAGATTATATGAGCATGCTTCGATGGTGAAAACTCAAGTAGAACAAGTACTTAAGGCACATGATGATTTACTCAATGAGTTGAATAGTAAGAACAATGATAATGTTGTTAGGGTTATGACTAGAGGTGGTAAAATGACCCAGGAACCTTTGTATCCTGAGGGCCATCCTAAGAGAATTGAGCATGATTCTTAGAAAACTAATACTGATGTACCTAGTCCTCCTAGTAATAAAAAGAAAAGGAAAACTGATAGGACTTTGCATGCTTCTAGTGAACCTGGTATAGACACACCTGAGAATCCCAATGATATTTTTATTTCTGATGCTGAGACACAATCTGGTGATGAACATGAACCTAGTGCTAATGTTAATGATGATGTTCATGTTGATGCTCAACCTAGTAATGATAATGATGTGGAGGTAGAACCTGCTGTTGATCTTGAGAACCCATAATCTAAGAATCAACATTATGATAGGAGAGACTTCATTGCTAGGAAACATGGTAAAGAAAGAGAACCATGGGTTCAGAAACCCATGCCCTTTCCTCCTAAACCATCCAAGAAAAAGGATGATGAGGATTTTGAGCCCTTTGTTGAAATGCTTAGACCTGTCTTTTTGCGTATGCGTTTGACTAATATTCTGAAAATGTCTCCTTATGCTAAGTATATGAAAGATATTGTTACAAATAAAAGAAAGATACTGAAAGCTGAAATTTCCACCATGCTTGCTAATTACACTTTTAAGGGTGTAATACCAAAGAAACTAAGAGACCCACGAATACCAACTACACCAAGCTCCATTAACATAAACTATGTTAAGACTACTTTATGTGATTTGGGAGCTTGTTGGGGATGTAATTGTTGGGTTTGACCCGCCCAGGAGGGGCCGGGTCATGCCACTGGCGACTCAAAGATGAAGAGGCCCAATAAGGCCCAAGAAGATATGAAGATGACAGTTCATAGAGCAAGCCAATTGAAGGCCCAAGACCCGAAGACGACTTGAGGACCACGGGTGTGAGCCGCCATATGTTTAAACTGTTGGGGAACGTTGTAATTTCAAAAAAATTCCTACGCACACGCAAGATCATGGTGATGCATAGGAACGAGAGGGGAGAGTGTTGTCCACGTACCCTCGTAGACTGGAAGCGGAAGCGTTAGCACAACGCGGTTGATGTAGTCGTACGCTTCACGATCCGACCGATCATGTACCGAATGCACGGCACCTCCGAGTTCAGCACACGTTCAGCCCGATGACGTCCCTCGAACTCCGATCCAGCCGAGTGTTGAGGGAGAGTTTCGTCAGCACGACGGTGTGGTGACGATGATGATGTTCTACCGACGCAGGGCTTCGCCTAAGCACCACTACAGTATTATCAAGGTGGACTATGGTGGAGGGGGGCACCGCACACGGCTAAAAGATCAAATGATCAATTGTTGTGTCTCTAGGGTGCCCCCCTGCCCCCGTATATAAAGGAGCAAGGGGGAGGTGCGGCCGGCCAGGAGGGGCGCGCCAGGTGGAGTCCTACTCCCATAGGGAGTAGGACTCCCTCCCTTTTCCTAGTTGGATTAGGAGTGGAGGGGGAAAGAGGAGGGAGAGTGGAAGGAAAGGGGGGGCGCCGCCCCCCCTCCTTGTCCTATTCAGACTACGGGGGAGGGGCGTGCGGCCCTACCCTGGCCGCCTCTCCTCTTCTCCAGAAAGGCCCACTATGGCCCATTAAGCCCCCGGGGGGTTCCGGTAACCCCTCGGTACTCCGGTAAAATCTCGATTTCACCCGGAACACTTCCGATATCCAAATATAGGCTTCCAATATATCAATCTTCATGTCTCGACCATTTCGAGACTCCTCGTCATGTCCGTGATCACATCCGGGACTCCGAACAACCTTTGGTACATCAAAACATATAAACTCATAATATAACCGTCATCGAAACGTTAAGCGTGCGGACCCTACGGGTTCGAGAACTATGTAGACATGACCGAGATACGTCTCCGGTTAATAACCAATAGCGGAACCTGGATTCTCATATTGGCTCCCACATATTCTACGAAGATCTTTATCGGTCAGACCGCATACATACGTTGTTCCCTTTGTCATCGGTATGTTACCTGCCCGAGATTCGATCGTCGGTATCTCAATACCTAGTTCAATCTCGTTACCGGCAAGTCTCTTTACTCGTTCCGTAATACATCATCCCACAACTAACTCATTAGTTGCAATGCTTGCAAGGCTTAAGTGATGTGCATTACCGAGAGGGCCTAGAGATACCTCTCCGACAATCGGAGTGACAAATCCTAATCTCGAAATACGCCAACCCAAGAAGTACCTTCGGAGACACCTGTAGAGCACCTTTATAATCACCCAGTTACGTTGTGACGTTTGGTAGCACACAAAGTGTTCCTCCGGTAAACGGGAGTTGCATAATCTCATAGTCATAGGAACATGTATAAGTCATGAAGAAAGCAATAGCAACATACTAAACGATCGAGTGCTAAGCTAACGGAATGGGTCAAGTCAATCACATCATTCTCCTAATGATGTGATCCCATTAATCAAATGACAACTCATGTCTATGGCTAGGAAACATAACCATCTTTGATCAACGAGCTAGTCAAGTAGAGGCATACTAGTGAAACTCTGTTTGTCTATGTATTCACACAAGTATTATGTTTCCGGTTAATACAATTCTAGCCTGAATAATAAACATTTATCATGATATAAGGAAATAAATAATAACTTTATTATTGCCTCTAGGGCATATTTCCTTCAGTCTCCCACTTGCACTAGAGTCAATAATCTAGATTACACAGTAATGATTCTAACACCCATGGAGCCTTGGTGGTGATCATGTTTTGCTCTTGGAAGAGGCTTAGTCAACGGGTCTGCAACATTCAGATCCGTATGTATCTTGCAAATTTCTATGTCTCCCACCTGGACAAAATACCGGATGGAATTGAAGCATCTCTGGATGTGCTTGGTTCTCTTGTGAAATCTGGATTCCTTCGCCAAGGCAATTGCACCAGTATTGTCACAAAAGATTTTCATTGGACCCGATGCACTAGGTATGACACCTAGATTGGATATGAACTCCTTCGTCCAGACTCCTTCATTTGCTGCTTCCGAAGTAGCTATGTACTCCGCTTCACACATAGATCCCGCCATGACGCTTTGTTTAGAACTGCACCAACTGACAGCTCCACCGTTCAATGTAAACACATATCCGGTTTGCGATTTAGAATCGTCCGGATCAGTGTCAAAGCTTGCATCAACGTAACCATTTACGATGAGCTCTTTGTCACCTCCATAAACGAGAAACATATCCTTATCCCTTTTCAGGTATTTCAGGATGTCCTTGACCGCTGTCCAGTGATTTTCCTGGATTACTTTGGTACCTCCCTGCTAAACTTATAGCAAGGCACACATCAGGTCTGGTACACAGCATTGCATACATGATAGAGCCTATGGCTGAAGCATAGGGAACATCTTCATCTTCTCTCTATCTTCTGCAGTGGTCGGGCATTGAGTCTTAGTCAACTTCACACCTTGTAACACAGGCAGAACCCTTTCTTTGCTTGATCCATTTTGAACTTCTTCAAAACTTTGTCAAGGTATGTGCTTTGTGAAAGTCCAATTAAGCGTCCTGATCTATCTATATAGATCTTGATGCCCAATATATACGCAGCTTCATCGAGGTCTTTCATTGAAAAACTCTTATTCAAGTATCCCTTTATGCTATTCAGAAATTCTATATCATTTCCAATCAGCAATATGTCATCCACATATAATATTAGAAATGCTACAGAGCTCCCACTCACTTTCTTGTAAATACAAGCTTCTCCAAAAGTCTTTACAAAACCAAATGCTTTGATCACACTATCAAAGCGTTTATTCCAACTCCGAGAGGCTTGCACCAGTCCATAAATAGATCGCTGGAGCTTGCACACTTTGTTAGCTCCCTTTGGATCGACAAAACCTTCCGGTTGCATCATATACAACTCTTCTTCCAGAAATCCATTCAGGAATGCAGTTTTGACATCCATTTGCCAAATTTCATAATCATAAAATGCGGCAATTGCTAATATGAGTCGGACAGACTTAAGCATCGCTACGGGTGAGAAGGTCTCATCGTAGTCAATCCCTTGAACTTGTCGAAAACCTTTTGCAACAAGTCGAGCTTTATAGACAGTAACATTACCGTCCGCGTCAGTCTTGTTCTTGAAGATCCATTTATTCTCAATTGCTTGCCAATCATCGGGCAAGTCAACCGAAGTCCACACTTTGTTCTCATACATGGATCCCATCTCAGATTTCATGGCCTCAAGCCATTTCGCGGAATCTGGGCTCACCATCGCTTCTTCATAGTTCATAGGTTCGTCATGGTCTAGTAGCATAACCTCCAGAACAGGATTACCGTACCACTCTGGTGCGGATCTTACTCTAGTTGACCTACGAGGTTCAGTAACAACTTGATCTGAAGTTCCATGATCATCATCATTAACTTTCTCACTAATTGGTGTAGGCGTCGCAGAAACCGGTTTCTGCGATGAACTACTTTCCAATAAGGGAGCAGGTACAATTACCTCATCAAGTTCTACTTTCCTCCCACTCAATTCTTTCAAGAGAAACTCCTTCTCCAGAAAGATTCTGAATTTAGCAACAAAAGTCTTGCCTCCGGATCTGTCATAGAAGGTGTACCCAACAGTCTCCTTTGGGTATCTTATGAAGACACATTTCTCCGATTTGGGTTCGAGCTTATCAGGTTGAAACTTTTTCACATCAGCATCGCAGCCCCAAACTTTAAGAAACGATAACTTTGGTTTCTTGCCAAACCACAGTTCATAAGGCATCGTTTCAACGGATATTGATGGTGCCCTATTTAACGTGAATGCGGTCGTCTCTAAAGCATAACCCCAAAATGATAGCGGTAAATCAGTAAGAGACATCATAGATCGCACCATATCTAGTAGATTACGATTACGACGTTCGAACACACCATTACGCTGTGGTGTTCCGGGTGGCATGAGTTGCGAAACTATTCCGCATTGTTTCAAATGAATACCAAACTCATAACTCAAATATTCTCCTCCACGATCAGATCGTAGAAACTTTATTTTTTTGTTACGATGATTTTCAACTTCACTATGAAATTCTTTGACTTTTCAAATGTTTCAGACTTATGTTTCATTAAGTAGATATACCCATATCTGCTTAAATCATCTGTGAAGGTGAGAAAATAACGATATCCGCCATGAGCTTCAACATTCATCGGACCACATACATCTGTATGTATGATTTCCAACAAATCGGTTGCTCTCTCCATAGTTCCGGAGAACGGCGTTTTAGTCATCTTACCCATGAGGCACGGTTCGCAAGTACCAAGTGATTCATAATGAAGTGGTTCCAAAAGTCCATCAGTACGGAGTTTCTTCATGCGCTTTACACCGATATGACCTAAACGGCAGTGCCACAAATAAGTTGCACTATCATTATCAACTCTGCATCTTTTGGCTTCAATATTATGAATATGTGTATCACTACTATCGAGATTCAACAAAAATAGACCACTCTTCAAGGGTGCATGACCATAAAAGATATTACTCATATAAATAGAACAACCATTATTCTCTGATTTAAATGAATAACCGTCTCGCATCAAACAAGATCCAGATATAATGTTCATGCTTAACGCTGGCACCAAATAACAGTTATTTAGGTCTAAAACTAATCCCGAAGGTAGATGTAGAGGTAGCGTGCCGACCGCGATCAAATCGACTTTGGAACCATTTCCCATGCGCATCGTCACCCCGTCCTTAGCCAATCTTCGCTTAATCCGTAGCCCCTGTTTCGAGTTGCAAATATTAGCAACAGAACCAGTATCAAATACCCAGGTGCTACTGCAAGCATTAGTAAGGTACACATCAATAACATGTATATCACATATACCTTTGTTCACCTTGCCATCCTTCTTATCCGCCAAATACTTGGGGGAGTTCTGCTTCCAGTGACCAGTCTGCTTGCAGTAGAAGCACTCAGTCTCAGGCTTAGGTCCAGACTTGGGTTTCTTCTCCTGAACAGCAACTTGCTTGCTGTTCTTCTTGAAGTTCCCCTTCTTCTTCCATTTGCCCTTTTTCTTGAAACTGGTGGTCTTATTGACCATCAACACTTCATGCTCCGTTTTCATTTCTACCTCCGCAGCCTTTAGCATTGCGAAGAGCTCGGGAATCATCTTATCCATCCCTTGCATGTTATAGTTCATCATGAAGCTCTTGTAGCTTGGTGGCAGTGATTGAAGAATTCTGTCAATGACGCTATCATCCGGAAGATTAACTCCCAGTTGAATCAGGTGATTGCAGTACCCAGACATCTTGAGCATATGCTCACTGACAGAACTATTCTCCTCCATCTTGCTGCTGTAGAATTTATTGGAGACTTCATATCTCTCAATCCGGGCATTCTTTTGAAATATTAACTTCAATTCCTGGAACATCTCATATGCTCCATGACGTTCAAAACGTTGTTGAAGTCCCGGTTCTAAGCCGTAAAGCATGGCACACTGAACTATCGCGTAGTCATCAACACGTGACTACCAGGCATTCACAATGTCTGCAGTTGCTGCCGTAGGTGGTACACCTAGCGGTGCTTCCAGGACGTAACTCTTCTGTGCAGCAATGAGGATAATCCTCAAGTTACGGACCCAGTCCGTGTAATTGCTACCATCATCTTTCAACTTTGCTTTCTCAAGGAACGCATTAAAATTCAACGGAACAACATCACGGGCCATCTATCTACAATCAACATAGACAAGCAAGATACTATCAGGTACTAAGTTCATGATAAATTTAAGTTCAATTAATCATATTACTTAAGAACTCCCACTTAGATAGACATCCCTCTAATCCTCTAAGTGATCACGTGATCCATATCAACTAAACCATGTCCGATCATCACGTGAGATGGAGTAGTTTCAACGGTGAACATCACTATGTTGATCATATCTACTATATGATTCATGCTCGACCTTTCGGTCTCCGTGTTCCGAGGCCATATCTGTTATATGCTAGGCTCGTCAAGCTTAACCTGAGTATTCCGCGTGTGCAACTGTTTTGCACCCGTTGTATTTGAACGTAGAGCCTATCACACCCGATCATCACGTGGTGTCTCAGCACGAAGAACTTTTGCAACGGTGCATACTCAGGGAGAACACTTATACTTTGATAATTTAGCGAGGGATCATCTTATAATGCTACCATCAATCAAAGCAAGATAAGATGCATAAAAGATAAACATCACTTGCAATCAATATAAGTGATATGATATGGCCATCATCATCATCTTGTGCTTGTGATCTCCATCTCCGAAGCACCGTCATGATCACCATCGTCACCAGCGCGACACCTTGATCTTCATCGTAGCATCGTTGTCGTCTCGCCAATCTTATGCTTCTACGACTATCGCTACCGCTTAGTGATAAAGTAAAGCATTACAGGGCGATTGCATTGCATACAATAAAGTGACAACCATATGGCTCCTGCCAGTTGCCGATAACTCGGTTACAAAACATGATCATCTCATACAATAAAATTTAGCATCATGTCTTGACCATATCACATCACAACATGCCCTGCAAAAACAAGTTAGACGTCCTCTACTTTGTTGTCGCAAATTTTACGTGGCTGCTACGGGCTTAGCAAGAACCGTCCTTACCTATGCATCAAAACCACAACGATAGTTTGTCAAGTTGGTTCTGTTTTAACCTTCGCAAGGACCGGGCGTAGCCACACTCGGTTCAACTAAAGTTGGAGAAACTGACACCCGCCAGCCACCTGTGTGCAAAGCACGTCGGTAGAACCAGTCTCACGTAAGCGTACGCGTAATGTCGGTCCGGGCTGCTTCATCCAACAATACCGCCGAACCAAAGTATGACATGCTGGTAAGCAGTATGACTTATATCGCCCACAACTCACTTGTGTTCTACTCGTGCATATAACATTAACGCGTAAAACCTGGCTCGGATGCCACTGTTGGGGAACGTAGTAATTTCAAAAAAATTCCTACGCACACGCAAGATCATGGTGATGCATAGCAACGAGAGGGGAGAGTGTTGTCCACGTACGCTCGTAGACCGAAAGCGGAAGCGTTAGCACAACGCGGTTGATGTAGTCGTACGTCTTCACGATCCGACCGATGAAGTACCGAACGCACGGCACCTCCGAGTTCAGCACACGTTCAGCCCGATGATGTCCCTCGAACACCGATCTAGCCGAGTGTTGAGGGAAAGTTTCGTCAGCACGACGGCATGGTGACGATGATGATGTTCTACCGACGCAGGGCTTCGCCTAAGCACCGCTACAGTATTATCGAGGTGGACTATGGTGGAGGGGGGCACCGCACACGGCTAAAAGATCAAATGATCAATTGTTGTGTCTCTAGGTTGCCCCTGCCCCCGTATATAAAGGAGCAAGGGGGGAGGTGCGGCCGGCCAGGAGGGGCGCGCCAGGTGGAGTCCTACTCCCACCGGGAGTAGGACTCCCTCCCTTTTCCTAGTTGGATTAGGAGTGGATGGGGAAAGAGGAGGGAGACAGGAAGGAAAGGGGGGGCGCCGCCCCCCTCTCCTTGTCCTATTCGGACTAGGGGGAGGGGCGCGCGGCCCTGCCCTGGCCGCCTCTCCTCTTCTCCACAAAGGCCCACTATGGCCCATTAAGCCCCTGGGGGGTTCCGGTAACCCCTCGGTACTCCGGTAAAATCCCGATTTCACCCGGAACACTTCCGATATCCAAATATAGGCTTCCAATATATCAATCTTCATGTCTCAACCATTTCGAGACTCCTCGTCATGTCCGTGATCACATCCGGGACTCCGAACAACCTTCGGTACATTAAAACATATAAACTCATATTATAACTATCATCGAAACGTTATCGTGTGACCCTACGGGTTCGAGAACTATGTAGACATGATCGAGATACGTCTCCGCTTAATAACCAATAGCGGAACCTGGATTCTCATATTGGCTCCCACATATTCTATGAAGATCTTTATCGGTCAGACCGCATAACAACATACGTTGTTCCCTTTGTCATCGGTATGTTACTTGCCCGAGATTCGATCGTCGGTATCTCAATACCTAGTTCAATCTCGTTACCGGCAGGCCTCTTTACTCGTTCCGTAATACATCATCCCACAACTAACTCATTAGTTGCAATGCTTGCAAGGCTTAAGTGATGTGCATTACCGAGAGGGCCCAGAGATACCTCTCCGACGATCGGAGTGACAAATCCTAATCTCGAAATACGCCAACCCAACAAGTACCTTTGGAGACACCTGTAGAGCACCTTTACAATCACCCAGTTACGTTGTGACGTTTGGTAGCACACAAAGTGTTCCTTCGGTAAACGAGAGTTGCATAATCTCATAGTCATAGGAACATGTATAAGTCATGAAGAAAGCAATAGCAACATACTAAAAGGATCAAGTGCTAAGCTAATGGAATGGGTCAAGTCAATCACATCATTTTCCTAATGGCGTGATCCCGTTAATCAAATGACAACTCATGTCTATGGCTAGGAAACATAACCATCTTTGATCAACGAGCTAGTCAAGTAGAGGCATACTAGTGACACTCTGTTTGTCTATGTATTCACACAATTATTATGTTTCCGGTTACTACAATTCTAGCATGAATAATAAACATTTATCATGATATAAGGAAATAAATAATAACTTTATTATCGCCTCTAGGGCATATTTCCTTCATAAACTTGTTCTATAAGGCAAGCTTACTTAGAAACCGGGCCGGTCACGTTTGTCTAAGCTGGCCGGGACTTTGTAAGTCGCCGGGCATTAACGTGTATATAAAAGGGTGACCCGGCGGTGGGTTAACTCAAGTAACAACTCATCAAGAACTAGGTCCAGCGTATTCGCTCCTTGGTAATCGAAACCCAAGCAATACAACCTAAAGCAGGAGTAGGCTTTTACCTCGTTGAGAGGGGCCGAGCCTGGGTAAACTCTTTGTGTCTTTTGTCTCGTTTAACCCCTTCAAGCTAACCTAGTTGCGATGGCTCCACACCTAAGTCCTTTTGCTAGGGCATCTGCCATGTTAAGTCCACGACAGTTGGCGCCCACCATTGTAACATCCCAAAATTCTAAATTTGGAATGTTATATTAAATAGATAGTTTTGGGTTGATTGTTTGATTGTGGTGTGGTTGCTTGTGTGAAATTGAGTGAAATTTGAAACTTTTTAAAAGTTAAATGAGAGGGAATAAAAGGACTTTCCCAAACTTTCATTTTTGCATTTATGATCTCCATGAATTCAAATTCTTTTCAGATACAAAACCCTAGAGAGAAGATAACATGACTTCTTCCATTTAAAAATGAAAAGGGTTCTGAAAATATTTGAATTTCATTTGGAAATATTTCCAATTCAGAAACTTTATGCAACTCAATGATTTTCATGAGAGAAGATAAAATGACTTCTTCAAAACATATGAAATATGAGATGGAAGTTTCAAAGAATTCAAATTTAAAGTCCCTTTGAAATTATTTTCAATTTGGACTTATTTGGGTTTTATTCAAATTATTTTTCTCGAAAAATAAAATATATGGAAATTAGGGTAAAATGATTCCCTAAATTATAAAATTGGAGAGAAATAAACTTGAATTTATTTTGGTATTCTTAAAATTATTTTTATGAGGTTTTATTGCAACAGTAGCACTCTTTGCTTTATTTCAATTTTTGTAGATTTTATTTGACACCAAGAAAATGTTCATGTCATAGAAAATCTTTTTATGAACATTTTGATATATAATATGCCTATATAAAATTTTATGTTATTCTATTTATTAGGTTTTTCTTCTGTTTCTACTGAAAAGAAAACTGTACGTGCGGCCCATAATTAGATATCGCCCACATGCGTAGCATAGTGGCAGCGGGCGCCTCATCTTTTTTTCCTTCTAAATGGGCCAGGCCCAGCCAGCCTTTTTCTTCCAGATTTTTTTATTCTTTCTTCCTTTGGCAAAAAAAAAACTGCAGATCGTACGCGCGTGGCCGGCCAATGGCCTTTATGCCCATACGAGGCGTTTCGATTTTCTCCCTGTTTCGTTTATTTTTACGTCTACGTTTAGTCCTACATTGCCTAGCCTTAGATGTTCACGTATCCCTTCAATCTATACATATAGAGCCATAGAGCCTCCAAAAATCATCCGATTCGGGTTAAATTAAATATATTTTGGTTTGACTAGATTCATTAAAGAAAAATATTTTTTCTCCTCTCCGGCGGGACTTCTGGAAGTTGTCTTCTCCCTTCGAAGTCGTCTTTTCTCTACCTTATAAAGGTATTTTTCTTTGTTTTTTATATACTTTCATAGTTATTATTTCTAAACTAGTTCGGTAGAATAATTAGATTATCAATTAGTCTCTGTATTTATACATTAGCCTTAGAATTCTTTTAGCCATACGTATTTTTCTTCTGTAAAACAGCTTAGCCCTAATTTTTCAAATAGGCATAACTTTTTACTCGTTCATCCAAATTAGATGAAACCAGCGCCTATAGTTTCATCTTGTTTTCACCTATCCAGTGAACCTGTCACATCAACTCTGAAATTTTCAAATTTCGAAATTTATTCAGATTCATATTCAAACTTCTTTTGATCATAACTTGAGTTTCGTAACTCCGATTGGGTTGATTCTTTTTGCAAATCCAAGCTCTTGACCTAAACTTTTTGATAAGGCCAAATTCACTTAATTTTGGTACTGTTAGAAATTGTCTTCTGTTGCAAGAGTTAATTGCTTGTTTTTGAAGTTTTCCGAGATCTTTTCTTCGATTCATTTGCATGATTACTTATGTGTGGTTACTATTGATTGCTTAGGATTGATTAAGCGGAGTGTGACGAATAGAACTATCAGTTGTTATGAGTGTGAATCATCTTCATCAACAGTACAAGGCAAGTTCACACTTTGATCATACTTTTCATTACCCAGTTTTTATGCATTAGTTTCAACCCTCAAACATTGCATGAGTAGGATTGATAACATGTTGGTTTTGGGAAGTAGTTGATGAGGTAGGAACCTATTGTTTTGCATTCAACCCTGGGTACTACTACGTTATGCTTACTGCTATGTTATGCTCGTAGACGTGGTTTGGTTTTGAGAGAATTCATGAAAGATGTGAGAGTTATTGTTAACTAAGGTTTAACTTAAGGTGGCTACTTTAATACACATCTTGTTGGATTGGTTGGGGCACCCTGGAGCACCCAGTGGTTTGCCCGGGCACCTGGAGAACCTATTGCTTGCCCAAGGGGATCCCAGAGTACCCGTGTGATCACACTATGGAATGCCACCCAGGCTCAAAGGGATCATAAGATTATTCATGCTAGAAACTTCCGTGTGCACCCACAAGCCATTATGGGCTCTGGCATAGTTGAGTATGTTGTGTGACCTCTTTCAGTGGTAGGCTAGCAGATGTAGGGGGGTGTAGGTGGTACTGTCTACCCAGAGTAAAGATTTAACGCTTCGGAAAGACTGTGTCTCGATCATCCGTTTCTCAAACATCATGTAGTGCGAGAAATTCAACGGAGGAGATCGAGTCTTGGGGGGAAAAGTGCGCAAACCTCTGCAGAGTGTACAAACTAATCATGGTTAGCCATGTCCCCGGTTATGGACATCTCGAGTCTCTGGTATTTGGATTATCATGTTGATCTCAACACTTTATTTAATTAATTTGATTGGGTTAATGATTTATATTTTGGGATTGAGTTGGAGGAACCTTCTCAATATTTCAACCAACTTTGTAGTTAAATAAAATATATTCCTTTGTTGTAGGAAAAAATTAGCTTTATGCAAAATTAAGCTTAGAGCCTCCACCAGCCATATATGCATGTAGTGATAGTTATTATTCATCATTATCCTATGGTGTGAATTTGCCAGTACATTCAATGTACTGACTTATATGGCTGCAACGTCTCATGTTGCAGGAATCTTACGATGAGTAAGTGATACGTTAGGGTTACGATTTCTACACTCAACTTTGTCGTTGGTGTTGATGGGAATCCACAACCTTGTTGTTACTTCCGCTATATGGATTGAGGTAATAGTATTTACATTACTTTACACATGTGATTTACCTCTGTTATAAATCCTCGAGTACTGTGTATGTCAGCATTCCGATCCAAGGATGACACTTAAGCACAGAGACTTGACCGTCTGAGGTCGGGTCGCTGCAAGATGGTATCAGAGCACATGTTGACTGTAGGACATGACCCCTAGAAACTGGCAAGCCCATAGGAAATATTTTTCTAAAACTTCATTTTTCAAAAAGATCTTTTACCTCTTTTCTCTTCTGAGCTTATTCAAATATTCCCTTTTAGTGAGACCATACCCCTTTTCCCTTTTGACCACTCGAAGATTCGACTGATGAGTCCACTCCAAGAAGTACAAGATATCGGACAACTAAGACCACTTCGGAATGAAGAGGATTTTACCGTGCAATGGAAACTACAACGGTTGAAGACTCCGAAGACTAGGAGAATCTGAAGGATCTGTAGAATTTTCAGAGTGGTATGACCTAGGAAGGATACTCTTATGGAACCTGGCAGACTATGGAAGCTGTCAATGTTGGGGAACGTAGTAATTTCAAAAAAAAATCGTACGCACACACAAGATCATGGTGGTGCATAGCAACGAGAGGGGAGAGTGTGTCCACGTACCCTCGTAGACCGAAAGCGGAAGTGTTAGCACAACGTGGTTAATGTAGTCGTTCGTCTTCACGATCCGACCGATCAAGTACCGAACGCACGGCACCTCCGAGTTCTGCACACGTTCAACTCGATGACGTCCCTCGAACTCCGATCCAGCCGAGCTTTGTGGGAGAGTTCCGTCAGCATGACGGCGTGGTGACGATGATGATGTTCTACCGACACAGGGCTTCGCCTAAGCACCGCTATGATATTATCAAGGTGGATTATGGTGGAGGGGGGCACCGCACACGGCTAAGAGATCCAAGAGATCAATTGTTGTCTATGGGGTGCCCCCTCCTCCGTATATAAAGGGGGGGAGGAGGAGAGGGCCGGCCAAGGGGAGGAGGCGCACCCAAGGGGGGCAATCCTACTCCAAGTAGGATTCCCCCCTCTTTCCTAGTCCAAGTAGGAGAGGGGAAGGAAGGGGAGGAGAAGAAGAAGGAAAGGGGGGCCAGCCCCCTAGTCCAATTAGGTTTGGGCTAGGGGGGCTGCGCGCCCCTAGCTGGCCGCCTCTCCTCTTCCACCACTTAGGCCCATGAGGCCCAATAACCCCCCGGGGGGTTCCGGTAACCTCCCGGTTTCTCCGATATATATTCGATAACCTTCGGAACTCATCCGGTTTCCGAATGTAACATTCTAATATATCAATCTTAATGTCTCGACCATTTCGAGACTCCTCGTCATGTCCGTAATCACATCCGGGACTCCGAACTACCTTCGGTACATCAAAACACATAAACTCATAATATAACCATCATCGAACTTTAAGCGTGCGGACCCTACGGGTTTGAGAACTATGTAGACATGACCGAGACACGTCTCCTGTCAATAACCAATAGCGGAACATGGCTGCTCATATTGGCTCCCACATATTCTACGAAGATCTTTATCGGTCAAACCGCATAACAACATACGTTGTTCCCTTTGTCATCGGTATGTTACTTGCCCGAGATTCGATCGTCGGTATCTCAATACCTAGTTCAATCTCGTTACTGGCAAGTCTCTTTACTCGTTCCGTAATACATCATCCCGCAACTAACTCATTAGTTATAATGCTTGCAAGGCTTATAGTGATGTGCATTACCGAGTGGGCCTAGAGATACCTCTCCGACAATCAGAGTGACAAATCCTAATCTCGAAATACGCCAACCCAACAAGTACCCTCGGAGACACCTGTAGAGCACCTTTATGATCACCCAGTTACGTTGTGACGTTTGGTAGCACACAAAGTGTTCCTCCGGTAAACGGGAGTTGCATAATCTCATAGTCATAGGAACATGTATAAGTCATGAAGAAAGCAATAGCAGAATACTAAACGATCAAGTGCTAAGCTAACGGAATGGGTCAAGTCAATCACATCATTCTCTTAATGATGTGATCCCGTTAATCAAATGACAACTCATGTCTATGGCTAGGAAACATAACCATCTTTGATTAACGAGCTAGTCAAGTAGATGCATACTAGTGACACTCTGTTTGTCTATGTATTCACACAAGTATTATGTTTCCGGTTAATACAATTCTAGCATGAATAATAAACATTTATCATGATATAAGGAAATAAATAATCACTTTATTATTGCCTCTAGGGCATATTTCCTTCAGTCAATACCCGAGATCAAGGTGTATCGGAGAAAGACCGGTACATAGAGCATTAGAACTCAAAGATTTTTTCAAGAAAACCTTAAGGCAGGAGATATCAACTATGGAATGATAGCTCATGGAAATGACAAGAGCAGAAACATGGCTATCCATGATGGTATCGCCCGCTTATGCTATTGTCACCGTGCTGAGTTAATCATGCATTTCTTCGGAAGGATAGGATGACAAAAGGGCTAAGGGAGCACCTATCAGCAAAAGACGAAGTTTTAACCTTAGCTGGTGTATCACCAGGATCTGGAGCAGTACATCAAGAAGTTTAGGGTGGACCTTTAGGAAGCTGTATTTGACAAAGAAGTATTTTGTGAAGAACTCAGGACCCAGAAGCTGAAAGTAGCCAAGGAGCAAAACCTCGAGATACCGGAGATTCGTCAGGAACTGAAGGACAGTAGGACCATAGTTCATGCCAAGGATGTTGAAACCCAAAAGTTTGGAACGCAACTCCAGAAATATTAAAGAACGTCACGGGAGACTTCGCGTCAACAGAGATGGCCTGGCAGAAGAATTTGAGAAGGACAAGCACGATCGGAAGAAGCCATTGGAGACATGAACAAGACTTGTAGAGTTTGTCGATTTTGAGGGATTATTGACCTTTAGAAGACTAAACCCCTGTTATATACCTACGTTAGATGCGACGATTGTGAGTTGTCATTTGTTTGATGTTTTTCCGATAGCCACAAAATAAAAATCTGTCTTTCAAAACTTTTGTTTGAATTGTGTGCATCCCTCTCTATCTCTCTTATCCCACCCCAAAACCCTTGGAACCAATAGAGGATGAATGGAGATGAACTCATATTTTGCTGGACCGATGAGTCAATTGGAGACAGACCGATGGATTCAGAACATGGAAGATCATATGGAGAATAACACTATAGCCGGAAAGGTTATGACCCAGCATACTGTTCAGTGCTTTGAAAGAGGTGTTGCTACTTGGTGGAGGATGTACCAAACCATCAATGGATGGCAAGGAGTAACCACTTGGAAGGAATTTAAGATGACTTTGCTAAAGTCTCGTCTTGTGCCCAAAAATTAAAGCCTTACGGAAGGGATATGAAGAAACCTTGTGTCTGCAAGCTCTGTGGAGAAATAGGACACAACCATAAAGAACACAAGGCTGAATGCCCTCATTGTGAAGAAAGTCACCCAGCTGAAGAATGCCCCACTAGGCAGATTACTTGTTTCTTGTGTGAAGGAACTACCCATACCCTGCTCAGTGTCACATTTACCCCATGGTTCAAAGAACCATCCAGCAGAAGAAAGAAGCAATGAAAGGAGCCCTCATGGAAATTTTAGAAGAACCTGTGATGAAGGAAGAGATGCAGGACACACCCAAAGAAGACCCAATTAAACCCTGCACCAAGTCATGCTATTCATGTGGAGAAGAAGGACACATCTCCCAGAATTGTCTGAAGGGGGATCTAGTAGAATTCCCGACAGAGGAAGTAGAGTAAGACCCACAGGAAATAGAAGCCTTGATTGGAATGGAAAAGTCCAGGAAGAGAAATTGATTGGATTCTAGGAAGGACCTGAGCCATATCACCTGTTTCAGGTGCAAGGAGTCAGGGCACTACTTCAGTAGTTTCCCAAAAAGGAAGCCGAGGACCCAAGGAGGCTATGTACTCATAAGGAAACCACGAGACTTGTCGGAAGTAATATGCTTTCGTTGTAATGAAGCAGGGCACTTTGCTAGAGATTGTCCCAAGGAGAAGGAGACTTGTGATAATTAGTTGTGTCTGTGAGAAGTATAGTAGTAGTAGTAGTGAGAACATTTTCCTTTATATTGAGGCAATGAGTTGAGGCATGTAATGGAAAAGCAAGAGATTGTAATCATTCAAGAATCAATAAAGTTAGCTCGATGGTACTGATAAGGATTTTATGAGTTGTTACTCTATGAAGAAATATTTTGACCATTTTCGAGGACATGAGAAATATGGTCTATGGAAGAATTGGAGCATTTTAAGGGTGGTAGTACCCTGTGAAGACCCTTGACCCCTGGAAAAGATAATGATATTCCACAGAGTGGACTTCGGACTAAATAAGTACGAGTTTTATCTCGATATGTGGGATACCCTAAGATTATGAAGAGATGAAGTACTATTGGACATGAAGGAGATATAATGTTGGTAATATGGAGCAATTGTAACTCCAGGATGAGTCTGAGTAATCACATCTTAGTTTGGTACCAATAGAAGGAAGGGAGACAGTACAATTGGATGGAATTAAGAATGCTAGGAAGCTGGATGTTGGAATAATGATCAGTTGCCTTGATGATGAGTTCAAGGATTGGAAGTGATGAGATGGGCCATAACCCACAGGCTCCAGGACCTGCCAAGAATCAAGCACACTCTTGCTGAAGGAAAAACCCTGGAAGAACTTACAACTTTATCGACAGACGATTTTGTAGGAGTAACGCAAAACCTGAGAGTTGTGAAGGAACGATATATTTTTGTTTGGCTTGCAGAATAAATGGATTTTTTTATCCGAACTTAGTTCGCCGACAAGAGAAATTCTGCAATGCTTGTGAGGATGACTGAGTGTTAGAATGCGAGATTCGCTAAACCATATACAAGGTAATGATTTGGGTGCGGGATGGATTGATCACCATACCGACTTACTCCTATTATTCGTCTTGCTATATGGGATGGTAAATCCGAGTGACTTACCCATAGTAGAGAGACGGCGATATTAAACCTTAGAATGGTATGATAATTATTCCCCATGTACAAGGCAGCTGTTGCTAATCGTAGGATATACAGTGAGAATGAAGCCCAGACCCATTTCCTGCAGGAGAAACCATAAATTGTTGACCACCATGAGATATCGATAGTTGTTTAGTATTGGTGCCAGACCGGTCAGCTAAGAAGGCCAGTCACAGAGGTACCGTACCAAGATGAAATTGACACAAGAATCGAGGGAAAAGGTTATGCCACTACCGGAAGAACCAGAGTAGGAATTTTCCCGAGAATCTGAGAAGACCGACACTGTCAAGAAAGAACGGAGTATATGAGTATTGATGGAACCGTAACAATGCTTCTAAGGTGGTAGCACCCCACACCCCCTGTGATGATCGATGGATTTTGAGAAGACCCCGACCCTAACCTATTTCTTTCTAGCCTCTCCGAATCTCAAGGACGAGATTCATTTTAAGGGTGGTAGGTTTGTAACATCCGAAAATTCTAAATTTTGAAATGTTATATTAAATAGATAGTTTTGGGTTGATTGTTTGATTGTGGTGTGGTTGCTTGTGTGAAATTGAGTGAAATAACTTTTTGAAAGTTAAATGAGAGGGAATAAAAGGACTTTCCCAAACTTTCATTTTTGCATTTATGATCTCCATGAATTCAAATTCTTTTCAGATACAAAACCCTATAGAGAAGATGACATGACTTCTTCCATTTAAAAATGAAAAGGGTTCTGAAAATATTTGAATTTCATTTGGAAATATTTCCAATTCAGAAACTTTATGCAACTCAATGATTTTCATGAGAGAAGATAAAATGACTTCTTCAAAACATATGAAATATGAGTTGGAAGTTTCAACGAATTAAAAATTTAAAGTCCCTTTGAAATTATTTTCAATTTGGAGTTATTTGGGTTTTATTCAAATTATCCAAAAATAAAATATATGGAAATTAGGGTAAAATGATTCCCTACATTAGAAAATTGGGGAGAAATAAATTTGAATTTATTTTGGTATTCTTAAAATTATTTTTATGAGGTTTTATTGCAATAGTAGCACTCTTTGCTTTATTTCATTTTTTGTGGATTTTATTTGACACTAGGAAAATGTTCATGTTGTACAAAATCTTTTTGTGAATATTTTGATATATAATATGCCTATATAAAATTTTATTTTATTTTGCTTATTCGTTTTTCCTTCTGTTTCTATTTAAAAAAACTATACGTGCGGCCCATAAATATATGTCGCCCACACGCGTAGCATAGTGGTAGCGGGCGCCTCATCTTATTCTTTTTTCTTCTAAATGGGCCAGGCCCAGCCAACCTTTTTCTTCCTAGATTTTTTTATTCTTTCTTCCTTTGGCAAAAAAAACTGCAGCTCGATGGCCTTTAGGCCCATGCGAGGCGTTTCGATTTTCTCATTGTTTTGTTTATTTTTACGTCTACGTTTAGTCCCCATTGCTAGCCTTAGATGTTCATGCATCTCTTCGACCTATAAATATAGAGTCATAGAGCCTTCAAAAATCATCCGATTCGGGTTAAATCAATATATTTTAGTTTAACTAGATTCATTAAAGAAAAAAATATTTTTTCTCCTATCCGGTGGGACTTCTCGAAGTTGTCTACTCTCTTCAAAATCGTCTTTTCTCTACCTTACAAAGGTATCTTTCTTCATTTTTTATATACTTTCGTAGTTTATTATTTCTAAACTAGTTCGGTAGAATAATTAGATTATCAATTAGTCTCTGTATTTATACATCAGACTTAGAATTCTTTTAGTCATACCTATTTTTTTTCCGTAAAACAGCTTGGCCCTGATTTTTCAAATAGGCACAACTTTTTACTCGTTCATCCAAATGAGATGAAACCAGCTCCTATAGCTTCGTCTTGTTTTCAGCTATCCAGTGAACCTGTCACATCAACTTTGAAATTTTCAAATTTCGAAATTTATTCAGATTCATATTCAAACTTTTTTTTATCATAACTTGAGTTTCGTAACTCCGATTGAGTTGATTCTTTTTGCAAATCGAAGCTCTTGACCTAAAATTTCTGATAAGGCCAAATTCACTTAATTTTGGTACTGTTGAAAAAAATTCTGTTGCAGGAGTTAATTGCTTGTTTTCGAAGTTTTCCGAGATCTTTTCTTTGATTCATTTGCATGATTGCTTGTGTGTGGTTACTATTGATTGCTTATGATAGATTGACCGAAGTGTGACGAATTGAACTATCAGGAGTTATGAGTGCGAATCATCTTCATCAACAGTACAAGGCAAGTTCACACTTTGATCATACTTATCATTACCCATTTTCTATGCATTAGTTTCAACCCTCAAACATTGCATGAGTAGGATTGATAACATGTGGGTTTTGGGAGTTGATGAGGTAGGAACCTATTGTCTTGCATTCAACCCTGGGTACTACTACGTTATGCTTACTTCTATGCTATGCTCATAGACGTGGTTTGGTTTTGAGAGAATTCATGAAAGATGTGAGAGTTATTGTTAACTAAGGTTTAACTTAAGGTGGCTACTTTAATACACATCTGGTTGGATTGGTTGGGGCACCCTGGAGCACCCAGTGGTTTACCCGGGCACCTCCAGAACCCAGTGCTTGCCCAGGGGGATCCCGGAGTACCCGTGTGATCACCCTATGGAATGCCACCCAGGCTCAAAGGGATCATAAAATTATTAATGCTAGAAACTTCCGTGTGCAGCCACAAGCCATTATGGGCTCTGGCATAGTTGAGTATGTTGTGTGACCTCTTTCAGTGGTAGGCTAGCAGATGTAGGGGGATGTGGGTGGTACTGTCTACCCAGAGTAATGAGTTAACGCTTCGGAAAGATTGTGTCTCGATCATCCATTTCTCAAACATCATGTAGTGCATGAAATTCAACGGAGAAGATCGAGTCTTGTGGGGAAAAGTGCGCAAACCTCTGCAGAGTGTACAAACTAATCATGGTTAGCCGTGTCCCCGGTATTTGGATTATCATGTTGATCTCAACACTTTATTTAATTAATTTGATTGGGTTAATGATTTATATTTTGGGATTGAGTTGGAGGAACCTTCTCAATATTTCAACCAACTTTGTAGTTAAATAAAATATATTCCTTTATTGTAGGGGAAAATTAGCTTGATGCAAAATTAAACTTAGAGCCTCCACTAGCCATATATGTATGTAGTGATAGTTATTACTCATCATTATCCTATGGTGTGAATTTGCCAGTACATTCGATGTACTGACCTATATGGCTGCAACCTCTCATGTTTCAGGAATCTTACGACGAGTAAGTGATACGTTAGGGTTACGATTTCTACACTCAACTTTGCCGTTGGTGTTGATGGGAATCCACAACCTTGTTGTTACTTCCGCTATATGGACTGAGGTAATAGTATTTACGTTACTTTACACATGTGATTTGCCTCTGTTATAAATCCTCGAGTATTGTGTGTGTCAGCATATCGATCCAGGGATGACACTTAAGCACAGAGACTTGACCGTCTGAGGTCGGGTCGCTACAACCATGGGGCCAGAGCACGGTGGTTTTGAGTTCTTGAAGGGCAACTTCTTAGGGATCAAAGGATATGCCATGGGCCGGACGACGAAGAGTCGCCGCTGCAAAATCTACATTGACGACGCAGGCTGGGGCCCTGAGGCCGATTCAATCAAATACGGGTACCGGGTGCCCTTTGGCGGTATCCGCGTCTTCATTGGCAAGATCGGCGAGTCGGAGCGTGAGCCGCACACCTGCACCGACATTGTCAAGACGGCTCAGCGCGCGCAACCCGCCAAGTTTCAAGTCGCCGTGAAACATGCTTTTGTGGGTTTTACCCACGGAGTGGACCTTGAGGAAGGATCTGTGTCTGGTGGAGAGACAACCATCTACTCTGATGATGCATCCTCAGCTGGCGAGACCAATTCCATTTATCAATTGCAAGATGGTGAGCTTGGGGGCTGTTCCGATGACGACAGTATTCTGGACCCCTATGAGCCGCCGAACAGGGTTGCGATCTTCATGGCCGGCACACAACCGTTGCTCAATTCATCAACTATTGCGGCTATGACATCCGGTTCAACGGCTG
The DNA here is from genome assembly GCF_018294505.1 of Triticum aestivum. Taxonomy (NCBI): domain Eukaryota; kingdom Viridiplantae; phylum Streptophyta; class Magnoliopsida; order Poales; family Poaceae; genus Triticum; species Triticum aestivum. The sequence continues at coordinate 254,368,065 of NC_057805.1, forward strand.
AGGCGACAGCCAGAGCAAGTGGCTCTGCGCGCCCCCCGGCTCGGGTTCTATCCGAGCTCTTGCACACCCTGGCAATTTTAATGGGGCCAACGGTGACCCCAGAGCCTCAAGCACAACATAAGGTGGACGTCGTGAAGCTGCGAGATGAGATAGCTCAAGCCAAGGAAGAGCTTAATGCCGAGAACGCTAGGATGGCGACAGAGCGAGGCGCCTTGGACGCACAATCACAACAGATTCAAGCTGAGGCTTTTTGGTTAAGTTTGGATCAGACTGTATCCAACACTGTCCTGCGAAGAAGGCATCAGAGTCGTTTACCTCCGGAGTATGGTGCGAGGAATCTTTCCAACACCCCTGGGGCAGGACCAAGTAACCCGCCTGAGGTAACCCTGGCTGTTGAGGCACCTGCGGCAGGAGCGACGGCTCAACCTCATATTGCAGATCCGCCTTGTTTGAATCTAACTCCGCCTCAGCGAGTGCCAACACCATCGGGTCATTTTTCTAATCCCTTGGATAACATGATTGCTGCGGTGTCACGGTTGGCGGCTCTTCCAGTGCAAGGTGAGTCTCCTGCGGCGGTTCAAGCCCGAAAGGCTATGGAGCTTCTTCAGACAGTGGTAGCTCAGCAGGCGTCTTATTCGTACAGCCGCGACCGGATTCATTTGACTCCATGCCACAGTCGGAGTTACAGCCAGCGTATTGAGTCGCCGGCGGTTTTGAGCAGTGAACAACACTGTAACCAGCCCCGTGGGCATGACCCGCCATGTGCTGATAATGAGGCTCAAGCTTTGGTGGATCAGGCCAGGGCACGTCGGGAGGCGAAGCTGGCGGCTCGTCGGCAGCCTCAGCGTAACCCGTCGGTGTCTGTAGAAGCTGGGATGACTTCTAGGACCGTGGGTGTGTCGTGTCTGGTGCCGGCTTTGCGTAATGAGCGCCTGCCCAAGGATTTTAAGGGTCCCCGTAAGGTGCCCAATTACACAGCGGATCAACCCTCGGCGGCTTGGATTGAGAGTGATGAGCTAGCCATGGAGATGTTGGACGTCAATGACGCTGTATGCGCTAAGTATTTCACCATGATGTTGATGGGCCGGCTCGCACCTGGCTAAAAGGGCTGCCCCTAACTCCATTCGATCATGGGCTAAGTTGAAGACGCGTTTTTATTTAGAATTTCAAGGGTACATGCAAGCAGCCTCTGTCGATTCTTGATTTAGACACTTGCATCTAGGGTGAGGGCGAGTCAGCCGCCCATTGGGTACGCCGGATCTCGGCTATTATCCACTACTCGGACAGTATCAATGCAGGCTCACCTGTCTAGATTTTGGAGAAGAATTGTCGGTTCCTTCCCTTCAAGCAGAAGCTGGGGCGGCTTAAGCGCCACTGCAATGATATGCGAGAGCTCATGGTGGCTCTCGTCAGATACGCCGACTCTGATAGCACTAAGGACCCAGAGTCTGATGAGGAGAAGGCTGGCAAGGGAAACAAGAATGGCAATGCAAAGGGACAACAGCACAATACAGCGGGTCAAGGTAATAATGGTAAGCGCAAGCAAGACCAACACGCAGAATAATAATCAGCGGTATAAGAGGAAGTCATCAACGCCCCGGTTTGGCGGGCCCAAGTTCAACCTTGAGGCGATAATGAATCAGCCTTGCCCAAAACACGATACTCAAGATAAGCCGGCCACTCATCTATGGAAAGATTGCTTCATCATGAGGGAATACAGAAATTCCAGTTTTTATTAGGACAATCACAGCTCGCATGGTGGGTCAGGATCCAGCTCTCACTGGCTTGGCTTTGGAGGTGGCGGTTCAAACTCTGGATTTCAGGGCCAAGGCAATCAAGGCGGTTTCAATCAGCAACCTAATCAGGGTAATCAACAGCAGCAGTCCGGTTATCAGAGTAATCCAAAGCAGTTGAATAGTGGTCAATATCATGTGTTTACCATGTGTTTGTGCAAACGAGATCAGAAGATTCATAAGCAGGACGTGAACGCGGTTGAGCCGGCGGTCCCTTGATACTTGTGATGGTCTGAATATCGTATTGTATGGAGCCATGAGGATCACCCGCCCTGGGTTGATAATCTGGGTCAATTGGCTTTGGTGGTTGCTCCTCAGGTTGGAGGATACAAGTTTACGGAAGTGCTTATGGACGGAGGCAGCAGTATCAATATCCTTTACTATGATACTTTTCGCGGTATGAATTTGACTAACAAAGATGTTAAGCCGTCTTCTACTATTTTTCATGGGGTGGTGCCTGGTAAGTCGGCATATCCGGTGATGAGCATGATTATAGAGCTAAAACATTGACTTTTGAAGTGGTCAAGATCAAGAGCCCTTATCGCGCCTTGTTTGGACGGCCGGTGATACGTCTCCTCGTATCTATAATATTTGATTGTTTCATGCCACTATTGTACAACTTTTACATACTTTTGGCAACTTTTTATATGATTTATTGGACTAACCTATTGATCCAGTGCCCAGTGCGAGTTCCTATTTTCTGCATGTTTTTTGTATCGAAGAGTATCCATATCAAACGTCCAAATGCAATAACATTTCGCGGAGAATTATTTCGGAATATATGTGATTTTTGGAGTTGGAATCACCGCAAACGGAGGCCCACACAGCCCACAAGACACCAGGGCACGCCAGAGGCCCCTGGCGCGTGGTGGTGGGTTGTGCCCTCCTCAAACGTTGGTTGGAGCTCTAATTCGGGCGCAAGGAAGCTTATATCCGGAAAAAAAATCGTGTTAAAATCTCAACGCAATCGGAGTTACGGATCTCACGGAATATAAGAAACGGTTTTAAGCCAGATCAGGGGACGCGAAACAGAAGAGAACTGTTATGACCGGCATATTAGGTGGGCTGTGGCCCAAGTTATCTTATCGTTATTAGGGGCTTAGCCCAATTATCTTATCGGTATTAGGGTCATTTTCTTAGGAGTCAAGTAAACCTCTCTATATAAGGAGAGGAGATGTATCAATCTAATCAAGCAAGAAGCAATCATTATTTGCTCGGCTTTCCTTAGGGAGCCGGGAGACCTAAACCCTAGCCGTCTCCTACCTTCGCCGCCGCTGCTCCCGTCGCAAGGACGGCGCCATGCCGCCGGCCGCCACGCACCAGCCCTCGTCTTCCCCCTCCTTCCCCTGCAACCTACGCCCTAGATCCGATAGGGCCCTAGCTCCTACCAATTTGGTATCAGAGCGTTTTCGCGAGTTCTGCCCCTTCGATTCAGACTACCGATACGTGGGAGCCGGCTGGCGGAGTTGGGCCGCCTTCCCTTCACCTCTACGGTGCAGGACTACACTGACCGCTTTCAGGCCCTGGCGTGCCACGCGTCCGGCGTGACGGCTCACCAGCGGGCAGAACTCTTCGTCGGCGGTCTGCCAAATCATATCCGCGTGGACGCGAGCTGCAGGGACCCCAGGACCTCCGGACGTCCATGTACAACGGCCGCGCGTTTGAGCGCCGTGCGGTGGCCATCCAGCAGGCATCACCGTCCCGGGCCGCTGGGCCGCCACCCTGGGCGGATGTTCCCGCGCAGGGTCGGCCTGCTCAGGCTTCTGCGGCACCCCTTGCCGCGACCACGGCGCGCCTGTTCTGCCGGCTCACCTCGGCCGAGCTACTCGAGCGTCGCCGCCAAGGGTTGTGCTTCAACTGCCACGAGACATACATGCCCGACCACGTCTGCCCCCGACTCTTCTACCTAGAGGCTGCAGACTACATTGAGGAGGACGCCGTCGCCGCCGGGCCTGGCGACCTGGCCGCCCCAGCTGTCGCGGAGGTGTTTGACGCTGGTTGATCACCTCGAGGAGTTCAGCAAGCGCTTCCCCGCCTTCAGCTCGAGGATGAGCTGTTTGTGCAGGCGGGGAGAAGTGTTATGACCGGCATATTAGGTGGGTTGTGGCCCAAGTTATCTTATCGTTATTAGGGGCTTAGCCCAATTATCTTATCGGTATTAGGGTCGTTTGCTTAGGAGTCAAGTAAACCTCTCTATATAAGGAGAGGAGATGTATCAATCTAATCAACCAAGAAGCAATCATTATTTGCTCGGCTTCCCTTAGGGAGCCGGGAGACCTAAACCCTAGCCGTCTCCTGCCTTCGCCGCCGCTGCTCCCGTCGCAAGGACGGCGCCACGCCGCCGGCCGCCGCGCACCAGCCCTCATCTTTCCCCCTCCTTCCCCTACAACCTACGCCCTAGATTCGATAGGGCCCTAGCTCCTACCAAGAACAGACAGGGAGATCCAATCTCGGGGGGGGGGGCCATGGAGACCAAGGACCGGAGGCGGAACTCTCCTCCCATCTAGGGGGAGGCTGATACGTCTCCAACGTATCTATAATTCGTGAAGTATTCATGCTGTTATTTTCTCATTCTTGGATGTTTTACAATCATTTTATAGCAAATTTATATCATTTTTTGGGACTATCCTATTGACCCAGTGCCCAGTGTCAGTTGTTGTTTTTTGCTTGTTTTTTAAATCACAAGAAATCAATATCAAACGGAGTCCAAACACCGCGAAACTTGCTGGAGATTTTTTATGGACCAGAACACCGAAGATGTGCCAGAGCAGCACCTGAGGGGTGCCCCAAGGGGGGCACAACCCACAAGGGCACGCCTGGGAGCCCAGGCGTGCCCAGGTGGGTTGTGCCCACCTCGGTGGCCTCCCGCACCCCCTCTTTACCCTATAAATTCACAAATATTCCAAAACCCTTCGGGGTTAACCTAGATCAGAAGTTCCACTGGCACAAGGCTGTGTAGCCACCGGAAACCAATCTAGACCCTTTCCGGCACCCTGCCGGAGGGGGAATCATCTCCGGTGGCCATCTTCATCATCCATGCGGCCACCATGATGAGAAGGGAGTAGTCCACCATCGGGGCTGAGGGTTTGTACCAGTAGCTATGTGTTTAATCTCTCTCTCTCTCTCTCTCGTGTTCTTGAGATGTCACGATCTTGATGTATTGCGGGTTGTGTTAATATAGTCGGATCATATGGTGTTTTTCCCTCTCTATCTTATTGTGATGAATTGAGTTTTCCCTTTGAGACTTCGTTGTTATCGGATTGAATACTTCTATGGATTTGAGAAACCTTGATATATGCCTTGCAATTGAATACTCGTGGTAACAATGGGGTATCGTATTTATTCACTTGATATATGTTTTGGCACTCAACTCGCAGATTCCCGGGGCGACATTGGGGTAATCTATGTATAGGGGTTGATGCATGTTCTTGTCTTTGTTTCTCCGGTAGAAATCTTGGGGCACTCTTTGAAGTTCTTTGTGTTGGATTGAGTATTATGAATATGAATTTGCTTTGGTGTTATTTTAGTCCGAACTCTAGGATAGATCGAACGGAAAGAATAGCTTTGTGTTATTTTAGTACGGACTCTTGAATAGATCGAATGGAAAGAGTAGCTTTCAGGTGGTTTCGTACCCTACAAATAAAATATTCTTATGTTCTCCGCTAGATAGGAACTTTGGAGTGATTCTTCGTCGCACTTTGAGAGATGGTTATATGATCCAATTATATTTGCACTTTTGAGAGATTGCACTAGCGAAAGTATGGGCCCTAGGCCTCATTTTCAAGCATCGCAATATCGTTTTTGTGCCCATTTACTATTTGCTACCTTGCTGTTTTTATTTATTAAGATTATAAAAATATATTTCTACCATCCATATTACACTTTTATCACCATCTCTTCACCGAACTAGTGCACCTATACAATTTGCCATTGTATTGGGTGTGTTGGGGACACAAGAGATTTCTCGTATTTGGTTGCAGGGTCGTTTGAGAGAGACCATCTTCATCCTACACCTCTCACGGATTGATAAACCTTAGGTCATCCACTTGAGGGAAAATTGCTACTGTCCTACAAAACTCTGCACTTGGAGGCCCAACACGTGTCTACAAGAATAAAGTTGCGTAGTAGACATCAAGCTCTTTTCTGGCGCCGTTGCCGGGGAGGTGAGTGCTTGAAGGTATATCTTTAGATCTTGCAATTGAATCTTTTAGTTTCTTGTTTATTACTAGTTTGGTGTATAAAAGAAAACTACATAAAAAGGAATTTAGGTTGCATCATATTATTGATCACCTTTATAAATTTTTCTTTAAAATGATGGTTCGAAAAATTGTGCTCAATTGTTAGAAGAAGAAGTCAATAAAATGCTTGGCACAAAATATTTGAATGATGAGCATGATTGCAATGTTGTTTGTACGAATTCTTTGAATATCCAAAATGATAATGATGATTGCACAAGTCATGACAAAAATGTTTCTTATAAGCATGTCACTTTTTGCGGAGTGAATTGGGAGTGCAATTGCACACCAAAAAGGGAAGATAGATTTTGTAAGAAGCATAAATATTTAGAAACGAAAAAGTTGCAAGAGAGGCTAGATGATTGTGCTGAAAGATTTAATTTTTTTCGCCATCCTTGTGAACTTTGCAATGAACGTGGTCATTTAAATCTCCAATGCAAATTCTTTCATGATCAAATCGTGTCCAAAAATTGTGATAACTTGATTACCCTTGAGCATCATAAAGAGCTTAGTCTTCTTTTGGGGTATGAAGAAATGAAACGTATAACTAAGGGTATTCCAAAATTTAATCTCGAGAGATTTCTTGATTTTGATCTAGAGGAAATTTATATGTTTTGTGCGGTAAATTGCATTGAGAATCCTTATATTGCCAACTATCTAAAGTCAAGAAAACAAATAGAATATGAAGAGAGTACTAATGAAAGGGAAAATATTTCCCAATACCCTCCTAGTGTTTATTATGATGAATCAGGTAACGAGGAGGAGCTTCCTATCCAACCAATCTCATCAATAAGAAGCTTGAAAAGATTAATTAAACCCACACATGATGTGGTGAAGAAGAAGAAAAGAAGAAAGAATAGAGGTAAAAATGTATCTCTCCCAAATAATGTTGCTCCTATTATTGTTGTGCCTCATGAAAATGAATCAAAAATAATTGTGGAAGATGATGCACTTGATGATGATTTTGTTATGCCTATTGCTTGTTGTGATGATTATGATTGGGAATATAATGATACTTCTTATAATCTTGGAAATATTTTTGGCACCAACTTGGGAAATTATGATGATAGCAATTTGTTATACCGTTGGTGCTATTCATACTATTAATGATGAGAGTGATTATGCTTATGATATGCCAAGCCACAAGCTTGAGGATGCTATGTTTGATGAGAATGACATGTTTGAGAATTTATTTGCTTCAATTAATGTTTGTCCCAAGCTTGGGGATGCTATGTTTAATGAACATGATCTTTTTAGTCCCCCTACTTTGAATGATCAAACTTTCTATGATGGTTGCATGCCTCCTATCTATGATGAGAACAAAGTTGCTACTAATGATGATTATTCTGATGATACTTATGTTATAAAAAGGAGTGATAATTATTGTCATAATTTTGAATATCCTTTTACTGAACATTGCTCTTTTAATGTGGGAACAATTTATAGTATTCGAGTTTCCTGTGATACTCCCACTATTATGAATGAGAATAAAATTGCTTATGTGGAGAGTAATAAATTTTCTATGCTTGTGTAACATGAAAAGAATGCTTTATATAATGGTTATATTGATGAATCTATTGAAAATTATTATGAGAGAGGAACTTATGACTCATGATGCTCTCTTTATGTTTCAATTCTGATCTATTATGCGAGCATCATTGAAATCATCATGCCTAGCTTAAAAGGCATTAAAGAAAAGCGCTTGTTGGAAGACAAACCAATACTTTTACCTACCTGTTTTATGTGCTAACATGATTAACCTACTATATTAATCATGTTTTATTGCTTTTGTTTCAATAAAGTGCCAAGTAAAGCCTTTGGGATCTTGGTGGGTGATAGTTGATCTGACCCTGCTGAAAAACAGAAACTTTTGCGCTCACGAAAATAGGTCTCATTTTTTACAGAAGAGTGCTTTTGAGTTGATTCTTTTTTCAGAAGTTTAATATACAAATTTCTCACGTGGTACTAATTATTTAATAATTTTTGGAGTAGCAAAAGTATGGTAGTTATCCAGATCATTACAGACTGTTCTGTTTTTGATAGATTCTGTTTTCAATGCATAGTTTGCTTGTTTTCTAGTTTCTATGGCTTATATTGCTCAATATAAATTGTGGATGATATGCTACAGTAGTAATTGTGTGATAACAATTATAAATCTTGTCTTTGACAGTACCAAAAGTGAAATGGTTTGCTCTTTATCATACTAACCTATCTCATGAAGTTCCGTTATGTTTTTTGTGATTGAAGTTTTCAAGTTTTGGGTGAGATATCGATATGAGGAGAATAAGGGGTGACAAGACCCTAAGCTTGGGGATTACCAAGGCACCCCAAGATAATATTCAAGGAATATCCAAGCAACTAAGCTTCGGGATGCCCCGGAAGGCATCCCCTCTTTCGTCTCCAACATTATCGGTAACCTCACTTGGAGCTATGTTTTCATTCGTCACATGATATGTGTTTTGCTTGGAGTGACAATTTATTTTGTTAAGAATTTGCTTGATGATTATTTAGAATGATTTTTTTCATCTTTTATTTCAATAAAAGTGGCATTGATAGCCTTTTCCATGCTTATCTTGCAAGTATACATGTTGCTGTTTGAAAACAGAAAGTTTATCGATGTTGCAAAAATTCCCGAGGAAAGTCGGAATGTGATAAAATGTTGAAACTTTTTGCATAATAAGCTCTGATAAATTTTCTACAGTGTGGTAGAATTTCATAATTTTTGGAGTTGAATAAGTATTGATATTCTTGCATTCTTTACAGAGTGTACTGTTTTGGCAGATTGCTGTTATGTTTGCATTGTTTGCATATGCTTGCTTGTTTAATGAATCTATTTGAGGATAGGAGTATGAAATATGCAGAGGCATTTAGTATGAAATGTTGAATAATAATTTTAGTGATTTTCTACAGTAGAGAATGATAAAGCTTTTGCATTGGTTTATACTAACTTATCTCACGAGTTCTTTTTGAGTTTTGTGTGGATGAAGCTTTTGAGATTTAGGAAAACCGTGATATGAGTGGAATTAAGGAGATACATGAGCTCAAGATTGGGGATGCCCAAGGCACCCCAAGATAATATTCAATAATTCTCAAGCATCTAAGCTTGGGGATGCCCTGGTAGGCATCCCACCTTTCTTCTTCAACAATTATCGGTTAGTATCGGTTGAGCCAAAGTTTTTTCTTTTTCACATGAGTTGTGCTATTCTTAGAATGTCATTTTATTTTTGTTTTACTTGCTGTTTTAATAAAATACTTAGATCTGAAAGTTTTTAAATAAAATAGAGTCCTCAAATAGTTGCCGAGGAGGCTAAGTAAGCGGCTTTCACATCCCGTCAACGAAGCTCGTTTCTTTGGAATTGCTCTTGTGCTTCACTTATATCCTATGAGTAAATTGTTGAATAAATTGAATGTCAGAAAGTTGAAATCATATCATGCCTAGTGGTAGCTTCACATTGGGTATAGAAAGTGAAATCTTTTGAGGCTTGACAATCACAAAATTGGGCATACAAGTAATTCACGAATAATTAGTATAAGGAAGAGAACTTTCACATGCAAATACACTATCTGGAAATCTTTTGTGATTGTGAGCCCCCATCAAAATATTATATGCCAAAATTGTTGACGTTGGACAAGGAAGACAACTTAATGGTTTATGTTTGTTCATATTCACATAGAAGTTATATTGTCATAGATCCTTCAACATGTGGTGCTTTCCCCCCATCCTTGCTAGCCAAAAATTCCGCACCTGGTAGAGATACTACTTGTGCATCCAAAAACCCTTAAACCCAAATCTTATTTTCAAGAGTCCACCATACCTACCTAAGGATTGAGCAAGATCCTTCAAGTAAGTTGTCATCGGTGCAATAAGGCAATAAAATTGCTTCTAAAAGTGTTAGATCATTTAGTGTAAGAGAAAATTGAGTGTTGTACGAACTTGTGATGGCAAAGAATAAAAGCGACAGACTGCATAATAAAGGTTGCTATCATAAGGGGCAATATAACGTGACGTTCTTTTGCACTAAGGGGTTGAGCATACAAACAAATAAGCGCATGGCAACCTCTGCTTCCCTCTGCGAAGGGCCTATCTTTTAATTTTCAGTATTTATTTTTATGCAAAGAGTCAAAGTTATTCTCTCTATTCCTTTTTATTTTTCTCTTTTGGCAAGCATCATGTGGTGAGGAAAGATCTAGGCACATATGTCTAGTTGAATATGGGTGGCATAAGTTATTATTGTTGACATCACCCTTGAGGTGAATACGTTGGGAGGCAAAACAATAAGCCCCTATATTTCTATGTGTCTGGTTGAAACGTTTTGCTCATGTGTATGTGGTGAGTGTTAGCAATCATAAAAGACAATATGATAGTTGAGTATGTGGAGCTCTTACTTAAACTCTGTTGAATAAGTTGAATTGTAATTGCTTGGTGATTAAGAACATAGGTTGTTGAGTTTCAAGACAGTTCATTGTTTGAACCTTAACATGTGAATTGGTTGCTACTATAACATGAGAAGGTTTATAAGAAAGAATTTCTGTTATGATGCTACGAAGATTGATTAAAATTGTCATTGATCAAACTTGTGCACTTTGCTAGCATTCACACTTCATAAATTATCTCTTTTATCATTTACCTACTCGAGGACAAGTAGGAATTAAGCATGGGGATGCTGATACGTCTCCAACGTATCTATAATTTATGAAGTATTCATGTTGTTATTTTATCATTCTTGGATGTTTTACAATCATTTTATAGAAACTTTATATAATTTTTTGGGACTAACCTATTGACCTAGTGCCAGTGCCAATTGTTGTTTTTTGCTTGTTTTTTACATCACAGGAAATCAATATCAAACGGAGTACAACACCGTGAAACTTGCTGGAGATTTTTTATGGACCAGAACACCGAAGATGGGCCGGAGTAGTATCTGGGGGGTGCCCCGAGGGGGGCACAACCCACCAGGGCACGCCTGGGGGGCCAGGCGCGCCCAGGTGGGTTGTGCCCACCTCGGTGGCCTCCCGCACCCCCTCTTTACCCTATAAATTCAAAAAAATTCCAAAACCCTTCAGGGTTAACCTAGATTAGAAGCTCCACCGCTGCAACGCTCTGTAGCCACCATAAACCAATCTAGACCCTTTCCGACACCCTGTCGGAGGGGGGAATCATCTCCGGTGGCCATCTTCATCATCCCGGCGGCCACCATGATGAGAAGGGAGTAGTCCACCCTCAGGGCTGAGGGTTTGTACCAGTAGCTATGTTTTTAATCTCTCTCTCTCTCTCTCTCTCTCTCTCTCTCTCTCTCTCATGCTCTTGAGATGTCACGATCTTTATGTATCGTTGTTAATATAGTCGGATCATATGGTGTTTTCCCCTCTCTATCTTGTTGTGATGAATTGATTTTTCCTTTGAGATTTCGTTGTTATCGGATTGAATACTTCTATGGATTTGAGAACACTTGATATATGTCTTGCAATTGATTACTCGTGGTGACAATGGGTTATGTATTGACTCACTTGATATATGTTTTTTCACTCAACTCGCGGATTCCCGAGGTGACATTGGGGTAATCTATGTATAGGGGTTGATGCACATTCTTGTCTTTGTTTCTCCGGTAGAAATCTTGGGGCACTCTTTGAAGTTCTTTTGGTTGGATTGAGTATTATGAATATGAATTTTCTTTGGTGTTATTCTAGTACAAACTCTAGGATAGATCGAATGAAAGAATAGCTTTGTGTTATTTTAGTACGGACTCTTGAATAGATCGAACGGAAAGAATAGCTTTGAGGTGGTTTCGTACCCTACAAACAATTTATTCTTATGTTCTCCGCTAGATAGGAACTTTGGACTGATTCTTCGTCGCACTTTGAGGGATGGTTATATGATCCAATTATATTTGCACTGTTGAGATATTGCACTAGTGAAATTACGGACCCTAGGCCTCATTTTCAAGCATTGCAATACCATTTTTGTGCCCGTTTACTATTTGCTACCTTGCTGTTTTTATTTATTCAGATTATAAAAATATATTTCTACCATCCATATTACACTTTTATCACCATCTCTTCGCCGAACTAGTGCACCTATACAATTTGCCATTGTATTGGGTGTGTTGGGGACACAAGAGATTTCTTGTATTTGGTTACAGGGTCGTTTGAGAGAGACCATCTTCATCCTACACCTCTCAAGGATTGATATACCTTAGGTCATCCACTTGAGGGAAAATTGCTACTGTCCTACAAAACTCTGTGCTTGGAGGCCCAACACGTTTCTACAAGAATAAAGTTGCGTAGTAGACATCAGAGGCCAAGGAAGAAGAAGAAGGAGGGGTCTCTCTCCCCCTCGCTTCCGGTGGCGCCGGAGTGCCGTCGGGGCAACGATCGGGACGACGGTCTACATCAACAATCTTGCTACCGTCAACACCAACTCTCTCCCCCTCTATGCAGCGGTGTAACACCTCTTCTCCCCGTTGTAATCTCTACTTAAACATGGTGCTCAACTCCATATATTATTTCCCAATGATATTTGGCTATCCTATGATGTTTGAGTAGATCCTTTTTGTCCTATGGGTTAACCGTGATCTTGGTTGGTATGATTGTATATTTTATTTATGGTGCTGTCCTACGGTGCCCTCCGTTCTCACGCAAATGTGAGGGACCCCCACTGTAGGGTGTTGCAATATGTTCATGGTTCGCTTATGGTGGGTTGCGAGAGAGACAGAAGCTTAAACCCGAGTAAGTGGGTTATGACGTATGGGAGTAAAGAGGACTTGATACTTAATGCTATGGTTGGTTTTCACGACCTTAATGATCTTTAGTAGTTGCGGATGCTTGCTAGAGTTCCAATCATAAGTGCATATGATCCAAGTAGAGAAAGAATGTTAGCTCATGCCTCTCCCTCATAAAAATTACAAGAATGATTACCGGTACTTGTTATCGATTGCCTAGGGATAAATAACTTTCTTGTTAACACAAACCCTTTTACTAAACACCTAACTTTTATTATCTTGCAAAGTACTTCTAGTTTTATTCTTGCAAAGTAGTTCTAGCATCACTCCTACAAACTAGTTTCGTACTTGTTTTCGGTAAAGCAGACGTCAAGTGTGCGTAGAGTTGTATCGGTGATCGATAGAACTTGAGGGAATATTTGTTCTACCTTTAGCTTGGTTTGACACTCTTATTTATCAAAAAAGGCTACAAAAGATCCCCTATACTTGTGGGTTATCAGCCGTCTTATGCTAAATTTATGGCACAGCCTTGTTATGTTTATCTACAACTTAAAATGCCGGGTCGTAAGGGTACCATCACGGTTCATGGCAACAGGAAGATAGCTTTGGTGTGCGAAGAGGGCGATGCTGCCTATGCTGAATCTGTTTGTGCAACAGAGGAGTTGAAGTTCTACAAAGATAATGTTAACCCGGCGGATATGACCCCCTTGAAGAAGCCAACCACAGAGCATGACCCTTTGTTGAAGTTTAAGTCGGCACACGACACCAAGCAAGTTGATTTTGTTCCTGGCGATACATCGAAACAGTTTAGTATCAATGCCAATATGGATCCGAAATAGGAAAGCGCGCTCATCGAGTTCATCCGTGGGAACCGGGACATCTTTGCATGGAAACCTTCAAACATGCTGGGTGTACCGAGGGAACTTGCTGAGCACATTCTCAATGTTGATCCAAAGTTTAAACCGGTCAAGCAATTCCTTCGCCGTTTTAATGAAGAGAGGCGCAAGGCCATTGGTGAAGAAGTGGCCCGGCTCTTGGCGGCCGGGTTCATCATTGAAGTTGTTCATCCTGAATGGTTGGCTAACCCGGTGCTGGCCCTTCAGAAAAATGGCACTTGGCGCATGTGTGTGGATTACACGGACCTTAACAAGGCCTATCCGGTTGATCCCTTTGCTCTCCCCCGTATTGATCAGATCATTGATTTTACGGCGGGTTGTGAGCATTTGAGTCTTTTGGATGCTTATTCTGGTTATCATCAGATCAAGATGGCAGTTAAGGACCAGGACAAGACATCTTTCATCACTCCATTTGGAGCCTTCGGCTATGTGTCTATGCCTTTCAGGCTCAAGAGTGCCCAGGCGACTTATCAGCGGTGTGTTCAGAATTGCCTCCATGAACAGATTGGACGCAATGTTCATGCTTATGTGGATGATATCGTTGTGAAATCCAGGAAGAAGGAGACCTTGTTAGAGGATTTGGAAGAAACCTTTGACAACCTCCGGGTCTACAAGATGATGCTTAACCCGGCCAAGTGTGTCTTTGGTGTGCCAGCGTGCAAGCTATTGGGTTTTTTTTATTTCTGAAAGAAGCATTGAAGCTAACCCTGAGAATCAAGTTTATTACTTATTTGGCTAAGCCGGCATGTATCAATGACGTCCAGCGTTTGACGGGTCGTATTGCGGCTTTGAGCCGGTTTATAAGCCGTTTGGGCGAAAAGGCTACCCCGCTGTACGAGATGATGAAGAAAACAGATCACTTTGTCTGGAGTGATGCTGCTAATCAGGCGTTTGAGGCACTGAAAAAGGAGTTGGCTGAGCTGCCGGTTCTTGCTGCTCCCATTGACAAGAAGCCCTTGCTTTTATATGTGGCTGCTAACAGCAAAGCCGTCAGCGTAGCGGTTGTTGTGGAAAGAAAGGAATCAGGCAAGGAATATCCGGTTCAGAGGTCGGTTTACTATGTTAGTGAGGTACTTATTGAATCTAAGCAGAGGTACCCACATTGGCAGAAGCTGGTTTATGGAGTGTTCATGGCTAGTCATAAATTGAAGCTGTATTTCCTTGGTCATCCCATTACTGTGGTTAGTTCTGCTCCCCTAGGGGATATTGTTCAAAACAGAGAGGCTACAGGCCGGGTGGCCAAGTGGGCCATTGAGCTTGGACCCCATGGTTTGAAATATATGCCTCGGACAGCTATCAAATCTCAAGCACTTGTTGATTTCATCAATGACTGGACAAAGCTGCTGATGCCTGAGGAGAAGCCTGATAACACGTATTGGACTATTCCTTTTGATGGATCCAGGCAGTTGGAAGGCTCGGGGGCTGGAGTTATTTTGACTTCCCCACGAGGTGATAAGTTTTGCTATGTCTGAAGGTTGATGTTCCCTTGTACTAAAAATTTAGCTGAGTATGAAGCCTTGCTCCATGGTCTTCGAATGGCTAAAGAGATGAACTTAAGCCGGGTCAGATGTTTTAGCGATTCAAATCTGGTGGCTTAGCAAGTCTCAGGAACTTGGGATTCCAAAGACCCGCTCATGGCGGCTTATCGCCGGGCGGTTGATGCTATTGCTAGTCATTTCAAGGGTTATCAAGTGGAACATGTTGATCGCAGGAAAAATGAGGCGGCTGATGCTTTAAGCCGGCTGCGATCTCAGCGTAAGCCGGTACCACCTAATGTTTTTCTTGATATTCTGAACAATCCTTCAGTTAAGTTGCCTACGGAAGAGGATCTTGCTATCCCTGACTCGGAGGCATAGTTGGTGCCGGCTCTTCATGCTATTCCTGATTGGACAGTTCCATATTTGGCTTATATGACCCGGCGGGGTGAGTTACCTGAGGATGAAACTTTGGCCATGCAGATAACCCGGAGGTCTAAGTCAATGAGTATTATCAATGGCGAGTTACACCGATGCAGTGTCACAAGGGTGTTTCAGCGATGTATCTCTCCTGAAGAGGGCCGTGAAATTCTATGGGAGATTCATGAAGGAGATTGTGGCCATCCTGTCGGCTCTAAGTCTCTTGTCGCTAAGGCTTTTCGTCATGGGTTTTATTGGCTAATGGCTCATGCTGATGCAGAGGATCTGGTTAGCAAGTGCGACGGTTGTCAGAAATTCTCTAGACGAGCTCATGTGTTTTCAGCAACCAAGGAAGTGGCCTAGTTGGCTAGCTTTAGCTGAATGGTGGTACAATACCTCATTCCACACTGCTTTGCAAATGACCCCATTCCAAGCTCTCTATGGTTTTCCACCCCCAATGGTGGCAGAATCAGCACTGCCAGATTCTATTTGTGAAGATAGTGACAACTTGCTTCAGAACAGGGAGGTGGCATTGGAGATAATTAAACACAATCTCCTTAAAGCACAAGAGAGGATGAAGTATTATGCTGATAAGAAGAGAAAGGAAAGGGAATTCTCTGTGGGAGACATGGTTTATCTCAAGCTGCAACCGTACAGGCACACTTCACTGAGTTTACACAGGCATCTTAAGCTTCACTCCAAGTTTTATGGCCCCTTTCGAGTTTTGGAGAGAATTGGTAATCATGCATACAAGCTACTGTTACCAGAGGGTTGTATGCTGCATAACACCTTCCATGTCAGTCAATTGAAGAAGCATATTGGCCCAACTGTTGTGCCTTCTCGTCACCTTCCAGTTGTTGGTCCTGATGGTGTTATTAAAGTGGAACTGGAAGCGATATTGGAAAGGAAACTCATTCCTCGTCCTCAGGGCAAGATCAACATTCCTGTGGCAAGATGGTTGGTGAAGTGGGTGAATATGCCCGTGGAAGAGGCAACTTGGGAGGACTCGGCCTTCATTCAGAAGGTTTTTCCTTCGTTTCGTGCTTGAGGGCAAGCACGAGCTCAACCGGGGGTATTATCAGGCCCAGCCTTTATCATCCCCTGTTCCAGCGTGCCAGAAGTGTTTCAGTTCGTCAATCGTCGATCTAACGGCTCACCTGCCTGCGTACCGGTTCGCTAGCTGAAACGATCTCCAGGCGTTCATTGTTGATCTAACGGCTGCGATGGGTCGCTGTAGCTTTTCCGACAAGCCATGTGCTCTACTCACTTTCTGCTCTTCTTTTTCACTCGTGTAATGGCTATAAAGCCACCCATTCCCCTCATTCTGAAGTATGTAGAATTGTATAAGGCGTAAACCCTAGCCGCTGGTGGCGTGCTGAACGTACTTTCCTCATTTCTCAAGCAAGAACCCTAGCTTTGCGTCTATGAATTGCCCACGATTTCTCTAAGTGTCACCTAAATTCAGTAATTCAGAGCTCTGAGCCTGACATGCCCGCCGCCATCTCGTTCCTGGAGCCCCTCGACGTCTTTCGCGCCAAGTCCCGACGCCAGCGCAGCCGCTCGCGGCGCCCTGCCTCACATCATCGTCGTCCAGAGCCACAGACACGATGACAGCTCAGGCGCCGACTGCGCCTCCTCTGCTCGCCTGTTCCCGGTCCTCCACCGGCAAGAACCCAGCCGCCACCCCGACCAAGCTCTGCCCCGCGACACCGCTTCTGCATCAGCACGCTCAGCTGCGACGCCCTCTGCTTCACCCTGCATCGAACGATAGGAGCTGGTGCCTCGACCGCTCCCATTGACCGTGCCCCGCATGCATTGCCATGGACGACCCCAAGCTCCTGCTACAGTCGCTGCTTCCCAGCTCCTCCCCTGCTTCTCGGCTTCGTCCTCGGCGGACAGCATCCACCGGCCTTCAACCCCGATGCACGACCCGGCCATCTTCGGTTGCTGCCCCTTCACGGCCAGCACGCACAAGAGCTCCACCCACCTTGCTACCCCACTGGCCTCGTCGCCCCTCTTGTCGCCGCCAAGACGCGGCAGGAACGCCCAAGGAAGCCTTCGTGGTTTTCGCCAAGTTCGACCACCGCTGAACGAGGGGTTTTTGCCTTGCTCTTTTTGCTCTTTTTGGATACGCCAAGTTCATTGGGGAGATCCATCGATGCCTATGCCTAGTACGACTACAGGACCGGAACGCAAGTTCCATGGTGACCTTGTACCACTACCGTCACAAGAACTGAGATTGGCAAGTCCAAAGACCCCAAGTACCACGACATCTTTGGGAGAACCGTGAACATCAAGTTCCTCTGCCACGAACGGTTACAGTGTTGTGGACCTGGCAAGTACCCTCTCCGGATCACCAAGTTCGTCTATGAAATGTGTACCACTACGACGGAGACCTCAGATCCATCAAGTTCCTCTTCGAAACGTGAACCACTACTTCCCTCGACAAACCCGATCTGCTCCGAAAATGCACGCTTGAAAGGTATAATGACGAGATGATCGCCCGTGGACGAATGCTTTGTTGTATGAGATGCTTGCGTTTGCATCGTGCCTGACTTGTTTCATGGACGACCCTCATATGCCTTGCCGCCGATATGTGGGAACCCGGTTACCGGGATCACGCCCCGTCACTCTTGCATGTTCCGCACACTTGCTCTTTTACATTGGTATCTCAATGAGTTGTCGGATCATCGGAATGTTGCCATGGCACCATTTTCGTTGTCGTTGCCGTGGCACCCCTTTCGTTCTGCCACGGTGACAAATGTTTCATATCATGCTCATGTCAACATTTTTCTTAAAAATTGCATATAACTTGTATATGTCATCCGCATCATGTTAACAACATTTAAAATGTTTAAAATTGTTGTTTGCATTAAATTGCTAAATGCATATGGGGATTTTCCAGAATTTTTGTTTGGTATTTCCGGCCTCATTTAAACTTGCCTAAATAATTAATTTATTTATGTTTCATCTCTTGCCATGTTTAACCACATTTAATATTGTTGGGTACATAAACGGGAGAGAACTAAAGAAATGAATGTGGTGATTCGTCAATATGCAACTCGTTGCATATTGAGCTCCACTTAATTTGTAGTATTGTTTGTTGCACTTTGCCATGCCATGCCTCATTAAACCGGACATGCATCATACTTGATTGTGCATCATGCCATGTTTATGTGATGGTTGTTTACCATGATGTTTCCTTCTTTCTGGTTGCACTTCTCCTTGATAGTTCCGGTTACGTTGTGATTCTGAGGATCCGTTCGACTACGTTGGTTCGTTTACTTGTTTTATGGAGAAAGAATTAACTAATGAGGATTAGTTATTATGTTGAGCAAGTGAGGATTAGTTCGTTGGCGCTTGCGAGGAACCGACGTGTTGGGTAAGCCGGAGGAGAGATTCCCATACCTTCTCCATAATTCTTTCTCCATACCTTCAGCTAATTCAAAAATCTGTGAAACCTCTGCTCGGCGCTTGCGAGGAACCGACGTGTTGGGTAAGCTGGAGGAGAGATACCCATCGCCGCTATTTCCATCGTCTACTTGTCTACGTTGGTTCGTCTACCTGGCACTGATAAACAAGTGAGCATTAGTTATTATGTTGAGCAAAAGGTAAAAGCAATGTTGGGTCTTGCTGGAAGAGTTTTATACAAAGCAAACTGTCAAGAGGGGCACATAAACCCTCATCGTGTTAGGGACGCAAAATCAAGGAACATAACACCGGTATGACGGAAACTAGGGCGGCAAGAGTGGAACAAAACACCAACAAAAAGGCTAAGCCTTCCACGCTTTACCAAGTATATAGATGCATTAATTAAATAAGAGATATTGTGATATCTCATGATATCCATGTCCTGACATGGAACAACCTGCAACTGCACCTGCAACTAGCAACTCTATAAGAGGGGCTGAGCAAAGCGGTAACTTAGCCAAACAACGGTTTGCTAGGATGGTGGAAAAGGTTAGAGGCTATCATGGCAATTTGGGAGGCTTGATAAACAAGTGGTAGGTAGCGCGACATAGCAATAGCATCAAGACAACTAGCATAGCAAAGTTAGTAGTGAGATTCAAGGTGACGGTCATCTTGCCTGAAATCTCGCTAGAAGAAGATCAAATCCGTGAAGTAGACGAACCAACGTAGTCAAACGGATCCTCACAATCGCAACGTAACTGGAACTATCAAGGAGAAGCGCAACCGGAAAGAAGGAAACATCATGGTAAACAACCATCACATAAACATGGCATGATGCAC
This sequence comes from Triticum aestivum, assembly GCF_018294505.1. Lineage (NCBI taxonomy): Eukaryota > Viridiplantae > Streptophyta > Magnoliopsida > Poales > Poaceae > Triticum > Triticum aestivum. The sequence goes on from NC_057805.1 coordinate 254,387,854, forward strand.
AATCAAGTATGATGCATGTCCGGTTTAATGAGGCATGGCATGGCAAAGTGCAACAAAAAATACTACAAATTAAGTGGAGCTCAATATGAAACGAGTTGCATATTGATGAATCACCACATTAATTTATTTAGTTCTCTCCCGTTTATGTACCCAACAATATCAAATGTGGTTAAACATGGCAAGATGTGAAACATAATTAAATTAACTATTTAGGCAAGTTTAAATGAGGCCGGAAATACCAAACAACAATTCTGGAAAATCCCCATATGCGTTTAGCAATTTAATGCAAACAACAATTTTAAACATTTTAAATGTTGTTAACATGATGCGGATGACATATACAAGTTATATGCAATTTTTAAGAAAAATGTTGACATGAGCGGATCGGGTTCGTCGAGGGAAGTAGTGGTTTACGTTTCGAAGAGGAACTTCACAGATCTGAGGTCTCCGACGTAGTGGTACACATTTCGTAGACGAACTTGGCGGTCCGGAGAGGGTACTTGCCGGATCCACAACACTGTAACCGCTCGTGGCAGAGGAACTTGATGTTCACAGTTCTCCCAAAGATGTCATGGTACTTGGGGCCTTTGGACTTACCGATCTCAGTTCTTGTGACGGTAGTGGTACAAGGTCACCGTGGAACTTGCGTTTCAGTCCTGTAGTCGTACTAGGCATCGGTGGATCTCCGAGGAACTTGGCGTATCCAAAAAGAGCAAGCCAAAAACCCCTCGTTCAGCGGTGGTCGAACTTGGCGAAAACCTTGAAGGCTTCCTTGGGCGTTCCTGGTTGCCGCGTCTTGGCAGCAACAGAGGGGTGGCGAGGCCAGCGGGGCAGCAAGGTGGGTGGAAGCTCTTGTGCGTGCTGGCCATGAAGGGGCAGCAACCGAAGATGGCCGGGTCGGGCGTCGGGGTTGAAGGCCGGTGGATGCTGTCCGGCCGAGGACGAAGCCGGAGAAGCAAGGGAGGAGCTGGGAAGCATCGACTGCAGCCAGAGCTTGGGGTCGTCCATGGCGATGCAGGCGGGGCGCGGTCGACGGGAGCGGTCGAGGCACCAACTCATGTCGTTTGATGCAGGGTGAAGCAGAGGGCGTCGCGGCTGAGCGTGCTGATGCAGAAGCGGGCGAGCTTGGTCATGGTGGCGGCTGGGTTCCTGCCGGTGGAGGACTGGGAACAGGCGAGCAGAGGAGGCGGGGTCGGCGCCTGAGCTATCATCATGTCCGTGGCTCTGGACAACGACGATGTGAGGCAGGGCGCCGCGAGCGGCTGCGCTGGCGTCGGGACTTGGCGCGGAAGACGGCGAGGGGCTCCAGGAAGGAGATGGCGGTGGGCGGAGGCATGGGTCCGGGCGGTGGAGGTAGCAGGCCGGCGGCGACGGCTGCTGGGGCTTCGTCCTTCTCGATCCCCTGCTTGATGCAGGAGTAGGCACCTGAGATCCAAGGCAGGAGAGGCGCGATGCAGGGGAACAAAGGAGAGGGGGTGAGCGAGTGGGATGGCGGCGCTGGAGGAAGGGATCGAGGGAAAGAGAGGGGGTCGATCGGCCTAGGGTGAAGGGCGCCGGCTGGGCCTCTGGTTGACATTGGGCCGGCTGGGTTGGATGAGGCTGCTACTCCTCCCTCTTTCCTTAATTCTCCATAACAGAAAAATAGCAAAGAAAGAAAAAGGAGAGGAAAGAAAAGCACAGGTACAAGAAAGAAATTGGCGAAGGGGCTAATTTTCCTGGACCCACAAATATGAGCTTGAACCAAGAAAACTAGAAAGTGAGCATGGGTGAAGATTGGATTCGAACGCGTTTGAATTAAACTCAAATGAGTTTGAATAAGAAGTGGGCGTTTGAAAGGTCCAAAAATGTTGAGATTTTAGGAGGAGCCTAGATACATGGAGAAAGAATTATGGAGAAAGTTTGGAGAACAAACCTGAAGAAAAAGGGCATGGAATTATTTTGCAAGTGTGTTTATGGGTGATTCCGAAGTTAATGGAATATTTTTAATATAGCTCCCTAATAATATTGGGAGACTTTTATATGTTGTAAAGAGAAATCACCATGTGAATTTCCCTCGATTTAAATGGACTAAAGATCCATGCTATTTATTTAGCTGAGTTTTAAAAAGGGGTGCAAGATGACATGATGCAATGCACATGATGCAAAGATGAATGCAACGAACAAAAAATATCACACGACGAAACTCGGAATACATGGAAGGCATCTGGAGGGTCGGTCTCGGGTCGTAACAGGATTAGTACATCAATTGAGTAAGTGTTAAATAAAATAAGCTTACTGCTCTCACCCTGATATGATTTTGAAAAGAGGAATCTGAGTCCCAGTGGAGTCGCTAGATGAGGAGTGAGAAGTTCCCTGATAGTTTGAATCAGAAGGGTTAAGAGGTTGTCGGATAAGACCCGCCTTCGGAAGAGCTAATTCGAAAATCTGTGAAACCTCTGCTCGGCGCTTGCGAGGAACCGACGTGTTGGGTAAGCCGGAGGAGAGATTCCCATCGCCGCTATTCCAGGTTGTGCGGCGAACTTCATGCTGCTACTTCTTCAAAATAAAGTTGGGGTCCAAGTAAGCTAAAGGGTGAGAAAACCTTACTTTCCAGCTTGCTTGACGAATTTTCTGCCTTGGCAGAGATTCTGAGTCGGAGGAAAGTATAGTTACCTCTTCAACATCTGCGTGGCTGCCTTTCGCGTCATCCTGATAGTAATCAATGTCAATAAGATGAACAAGGAATGGGCCAAGGGAGTCAAGTTCTACCTCTGACTCATCATCTAGAGTAAAAAGATCAGTTGCATCTGCCTTCTTTTTGGCGGGCTTTTTGGGAGCCTTATTCTTTGTCCTGGTCTTCTTGGCCAGTTTATCCTAAAGCTTCTTGCGCCACAAGGGGGAATCAGCCTACAGAAGTCCAAGTAATAATGAGAAGGCAGATTGACAAATAATGATTTAGTGAAGGTTGTTTGAAAATACTTATAGCTGGTGGCTTGTTGAGGGCGCAGAAGGGGTTCAACCCCACTTTGCTGCAAGTCTCTAGACTCTCATTGAGATGAGTCTTTGTCATATCATTGATCAGTTTATCATCCAGACGGATTGGAGAGTAACACAGCAGATCTTTAACATCACCGGTATACTCACACATTAAGCCGGATCGGCGTCTTAAGGGCAAGATTCTCCATGCGACCTAGCAACGAACTAGATCGACTCCAGTCAAACCATTGGCCATCAAGGCTCCGATCTTTGAAAATATGGGCATATATTTGGCCCGTTCTACTATGCTGATCCGCTCTGGGAGAGGATGTCTGTTGCTAAGTTGGCTTGCACGGTAACCCAGCAGAGGATTTTCACCTTCTAGAGATGTGTTTTTGCAATAAAACCAAGTCTGATTCCAGTCTTTAGGATGACCCGGGAGTGCGGCGGCAGGAAAAGTGGCTTCTTTCTGCCTCTGAATTGAAATGCCGGCTAGTTCTAGGCTGGGCCTGTCTGTGAACTCGGTCTGGCAGTTCAGGTAATAGAACTCCCTGAAAAGGTCTACCGTGGGCTCCTGTTGAAGATACACTTTGGAAAAAACTTGGAAGTTACAGATGTTTGAAACACAGTTGGGCCCAATATCTTGCGGATGGAGTTGGAAGAAGTGTAGCACATCACTAAAGAATTTTGACCCGGGTGGAGTGAACCCCCAGAGCATGTGATCAGTAAAAAACCACAACTTTGCCTTCTTTTGGGTCAGGGGTGGTCTCGGTTCCTGGGACTCTCCAGTGGGTAACGTTTTTTGCAGCTAAGACATCCACCTGAGCATGCTCGCTCAGCGTCTGCTCGGTAACCTGGGAGGCGACCCAGTTGCATGAAGTAACAGTTTTGGTCATTTTGTTGAAAGCCTAGAAAAGAAAATATTGCCGGATTAAGGTTATGCTCTTAAGCCGTCCAGTGATCAACAAGTGCGTTATGCAAGGCCAATTCGTATGCAGAGGGTATGTGCTATAAACATTGGCATGGTTAAATAGGAAGATGATGCCGGGTTATACAGATTCTGAACATATACTGACGGCTTAAAGAGGGGCTAATGGTGTTCGGCGGGTTACGGCCTATCTTATAAGCCGCCCGCATGGCTGACAAGTGTCTGTAGGCCTATGAGTGAAATTTTGCTAAGTGCTGAAAAAACAGGATCCACATATCAGTTCTATTATTTTGGATCTACAGCAGTTTAGAAAAGAAAATAAATGTTAAACCTAAGGTCGTGGCAGTAGAAGAACTCATGTGTTCGGATGGGATCCTATACAGAAAAGGTATCTTCTGCGATTGGAAAGGGATGCTAAACTACTACCGCACAAGTTCAGTATCATGTTCAGGTCAAACTACGCGATCTAATGAGGAACGGTGAAGAACACCGACGAATGGTGGAAACCCTAATGCAGATCTGTTACGGGGAAAAGTGAAAACTTACTGATGTTGATGAACAGTGGAAGTGCGCCGCAGTTCTCTGGTCCGCTCAGGTCGATGCAGCAGCCGGAGTTGAGGACGCTGGAGGAAGACGGCGGTGGCGGAGCTCGGGTTTGCTGAGGCGTCGCAAGGAAGAAGACGAAGACGAGGGGGCAGGGTAAAAGTGAAAGGAAAGACTCCCTGCCCCTATTTATAAGGAAGTGATTAGATGGCATGCGCGGGAATCGAGGAGGCCGAAAAAATTATTATGTGGCTACATGGACGCCTTGATTTTCGGAAGTCCATTAAATAAGGATCTGTTGAGATATCTTGGGCTTTGTGCGAAGTTCATGCGCATGACGTCATGGCGGGTCACCGTGGTATTGTGATGTGATGTCATGGCGGGTTACAGCAAGATGATGATGGAAGATTCTGCAAAGTCAAGTGGTGAAGATTGATGTGAACCAGTTCAAATCAACCTGGGGCCTAATGTTGGGGATGTAACTGCTGGGTATGACCCGCCCAGGAGGGGCCGGGTCATACCACTCGCGACTCAAAGATGAAGAGGCCTGATAAGGCCCAAGAATATATGAAGATGGCGGCTCGTAGAGCAAGCCAATTGAAGGCCCAAGACCTGGAGATGACTTGAGGACCACAGGTGTGAGCCACCATATGTTTAAACTTGTTCTATAAGGCAAGCTTAGATTGAAACCCAGCCGGTCCCGTTTGTGTGAGCCGGACGGGACTCTGTAAGCCGCCGGGCATTAACCTGTATATAAAAGGGTGACCCGGTGGTGGGTTAACTCAAGAAACAACTCATCTAGAACTAGGTCAAGCGTATTCGCTCCCTGGTAATCGAAACCGAAGCAATACAACCTAAAGCAGGAGTAGGCTTTTACCTCATTGAGAGGGGCCGAACCTGGGTAAACTCTCTATGCCCTTTGTCCCGTTTAACCCCTTCAAACTAACCTAGTTGCGATGGCTCCACACCTAAGTCCTTTTGCTAGGGCATCTGCCGTGTCAAGTCCACGACAGAGCTGGTGTTAGTGTTATGCCTTTCTCTTTATGTCGTAGACTTGAATTGAATAAGTTGACACCTAATGAAATCTCTTTGCAAATGGCTGATAAATCAACTTCTATACCCATCCGTATCTGTGAGGATGTGCCTGTTGTGGTTGCAAGCGTTACTATCTTAACGGACTTCGTTATTCTTGATATTCCCGAGGACGATAGTATGTCGATCATCCTTGGTAGACCGTTTTTGAATATTGTAGGGGCTGTTATTGAATGCAACAAGGGCAATGTAACTTTTCATGTTAATGGTAATGAGCATACGGTACACTTTCCAAAGAAACAACCTCAAGTGAATAGCATCAATTCTATTGGAAAATTTTCAACTATTGCTATTGGAGGTTTTGAATTCCCTCTTCCTACTCTCAAAAAGAAATATGATATCCCCGTTGAGGTAACCTAGTGTTGTTCGAAAATTCTCTGGTTTCACGTCATTCAGAAGAAGTTTGTTAATAAGACTTGATCAACCTTGTTAATGGATTCTTTTTTATGGGCATGAGATGGATGAATTTAGAAAGCACAACTTTCTGTACCTACTTTTTGCTTTATGTTTTTTAGAATAAATAGAGCAAAAATAGTATTATCCGTCTGTTTTCTGAATTATCCGTGCAATAAAAAATGTCCCAAAAATAAAAGTTCTCCAAATGCCCTGAAAATTTAGTATGATTTTTTATAGAATATTTAAGAATTTTTGGCACTGAGAACACACCAGGGGGCTGCACCAGTGGACCACAAAGGTGGAGGGCGCGCCCTCCTGCCTTGTGGGTCCCACGTGGCCCCCCTCACTTATTCCAGCACCCATCCACTTCTTCTTCCTCCAGAAAAAGTCATAACGTTGCTCAAACCCGTGTTCTATCTCATGTTGCTACCATTTTCGATCTCCTTGTGCAAAGCTCCATTTGCAAAACTGTTTTGGGGGATTGTTCTTCGGCTCCTCCAATGGTCCAATTACTTTTTGTTCTAGTGCTTTATATATTGCAAATTTTTGCTGCTGTGTGTGACCTTGTTCTGGAGCTTGCATGCCAAATTTATATGGTCCAAAGTAGCTTTGATGCATAATATAGCCTCTAGACACTTGTAGGAGTAGTTGCTATCAATCTTGTTGAGTTTGGATCACTTTTATTTTGAGTCACTAAAAATTTCAAAAAAAATCAGAGGAAGAAAATGATGAGGAGATTGTTAAGAGGCTCTTCAAGTCGGAGTTCTAAAGAAAATGAAAATGAAAAGAAGAAGAAGCCAAAGTACAACCTTTCTCGCACCGCGGAGGTTCAGTCGTGTGAATGGCCAAGTGATGCATTCTTGAAGGCGGCCGAAATTTATGAGGATTTCTATTATTTGGCTGAGAATATAGGCATCACCGACTTCCTCCACGATAAGTGTGATCAATACCTCGTACTGACTAATACCTTCGAGCAAAATTTTCACTTTCATGCTAGGAAATCACCACCCACGGTAGAGTTTTATTTATATGATGAGCATAAGGAGATGACGCTTTATGATTTTTGCGAGGTTTGCAAATTACCTTATGAGGGCAGTGTCAGTGAAACACGTCCTAGATATGTGGAAGATTTTATTGATGAAGTTACCGTAGGGGAAGGGAGAGGAGTGTCGGAAGCGAGAGTGGCTAGTTTGCATTTTCCTGTTTTGCGCTATTACTCATTATTTGCTGGGAGATGTTCAATTGGACATGGAGAGAGTGGAGGCCTCAGCATCCCTGACCTCGCTATTTTGCGCCATGCTTTACTTCGTGATAGAACTTTTAGTTTGGGCACTATTGTTGCTCAACGGCAGAGTTTAAACCGTTCGAGGGGTCCTATCTTTGGAGGTATCTATGCCTCACGCCTTGCTAGATGCTTTGAGATATCTATTAGGCACGATGAGGAAGAGGAGATGCTGCTACCCACTAGATACTTAGACTATAATAGTATGGTAAAGCATGATTTTATTAGCAATGATAAGGACAAGAGACTCATCTACAACCTGGTATTTAGCCAGAAGACTTGTCAGATTATTACATTGCCTACACCTCCTTTGTTTGATATTCATTCAGGCAGGTACCTCATTTTGCCCGAGGACATTTATGCATATTGGGAGCGGACGTGATCCCCAGTTCCTGAGCCAGAACCATCACCTGATCCGTGTCAGGGGTCTATTTGTCAGTGGGAGCCACAGGAGCTCGCTAACCAGTGGAACCCCTAGGATCCTCCTCAGTACCCAGGAGAGGGCTACTTTGATCCATGGGCATAGACAAACTTAGGCCGAAAGCCTAAGCTTGGGGGAGTATGTATTTCTCACCAACATTACATTCATGTTCACACACTCATTACAGTTGTCAGTATTCATACTTTTTCATTGTATTATCCATGCTAGTTCTTTTCTTTTTCTCGCTTTCTTCTCGTGTGTTTGAAAAACTTTCAGAAAATCCAAAAACATTAGTTGTAGCTTCTTTTTAGTTCCCTTTCCATGTTTATTTAGTAGTACTATTAAAATAAAAACCCAAAAAGATTTATCGTTCTTCTTTTGCTTGTTGGGAGCTGAAAGTGCTAGTTATCGACTAGAGGGGGTGAATAGGCGATTTTTATGAAAGTCTTCAAAACATGAGAGTTTCGAAGACAAACAATAGAAATGAACCTATTGATATGCAGCAGAAGGTAGACTACACTAAGCAAGCCATAGTCAAGTATTCAATGAGGTGAAAGCTCGAAGACTAATAGCAGCTAGGTAGTCAAGATCAGGATGGAAGATAGTATGAAGCCAAAACAACGATAGTAGTCACACAGTGAAGTCAAACAGGTAGTGCAAGCAGGCAATGACTTCACGAAGACAAACTGTGAGTAAAGAGAGGGAGAGGATAGAACCAGTCACTTGGTGAGGACAAAGGATTTGTTGGACCAGTTCCAGTTGCTGTGACAACTGTACGTCTGGTTAGGGAGGCTGAGATTCAACTCAGAAGACCACGTCTTCACCTTATTCCCCTTGAGCTAAGGACACCCAGTCCTCACCCAATCACTCTGGTAAGTCTTCAAGGTAGACTTCCAAACCTTCACAGACTTCGTTCACCGGCGATCCAGAATGACTCTTGGATGCTCAAAACGCGACGCCTAACCGGCTGGAGGATTCACAGTCCTCAAGTGTAACAAGTCTTCAGGTCACGCGGACAGAAAGACTTCAGTGATGCCTAACACTCTTTGGCTCTGGGTGTTTGGGCTTTGTCCTCGCAAGGATTTCTCTCTCTCAAAAGCTTCGGAGGTGGGTTGCTCTCAAATGACAAAAGTCGTGCACTAACTCTGAGAAGCCACCAATTTATGGTGTAGGGGGTGGGCTATTTATAGCCACTAGGCAACCCGACCTGATTTGTCCAAAATGACCATGGGTCACTAAGGAACTGACACGTGTTCCAACGGTCAGATTTCAAATACACGCGGCAGCTTGACTTGGGCTACAAGTAAAGCTGACTCATCCAACTCTGGATAGGATTTGCTCTCATTGTCTTCGCTCGAAGACATAGGATTTGGTTGAGCATGACTTCAGTCACTCTGACTTTGTTCACTGGGACCCCACTTAACAGTACGGTGGTTCCTATGACTCAACAAAGAAGAAAAGGAAACAACGAAACAACTAAGTCTTGGCGCTCCATAGTCCTCACACGATGTCTTCTCATGTCATAGTCTTCAATGTGAATATCTTCACATACCACCATTGTCTTCAATGTCTTCATACATTTTTAGGGGTCATCTCCGGTAGGTAAACCGAATCAATGAGGGACTACTACCTGTGTTATCCTGCGATTCTCACAAACACATTAGTCCCTCAACCAGGTTTGTCGTCAATACTCCAAAACCATCTAGGGGTGGCACTAGATGCACTTACAATCTCCCCCTTTTTGGTGATTGATGACAAACTGGTTGAAGTTTTCAACGGGGATAAAAGTATGTGAAATTGTAAGGATAAAGGTATTATCTTCATAAGTAGCAAAAGGCTCCCCCTGAAGATGTTCATATAAGTAATTTGCTTTTGGAATGCAAATGCACATGGCAGGTTGTACTTATGGAGATCCTCTTCAACTTATGAAGACAATTCATCAATGCATGAATTGATATAACGAAGATAATGACATGCATAATGAAAAATGGACGTCTGCAATATGACTAAGTGCGGGATTTATCATCGCACATGCGGAATTTATCATCGCATCACAGAATAGCAGAAAACGTAGCAGACGACCATCAAGTTTAAGTGTTACAACTCAAAGAACCAAATGTATCAAAAGCGAGAGTTGTAAACACTAGGCAAAATATAAAGCAACCGCCCATATGGACCCGCTTGAAGACTATCAACTCATATGCTTCTCCCCCTTTTGTCAGTAAGGACCAAAAAGGTTTGAAGACATAGAGCCTCTACTCATTCCCAGAAGGAGTAGGTGAAGCAGCAGGGTCGTCGTTGGCGTTTGGCGGTGTAGAAGAACTTGGTGCAGTGTCGATACGCGCCGAAGTTGGAGGTGGTGAGGTAGCATCATCTTGGTCATCTATGACTCTGGCATTCACCGTTGCAGCTGAGGAGGAATAGTCAGAGTCTTCAAGAGAGGGAGTCTGACGCAAGACAGCATTCCTGGGAGGAGTGGAGTCAAACTTGAATCTTTCAGTGAAGCCATCGTCTTGAAGATCTGCTTCAGCACTCAGCAATGTCAAAATCTTCCATGACCTCCGACAGGTTTCATGTGTGACAAAGGCATTCTTGGTGGCAAGGTTGCGAATGCGATTGACATCCACCAAGAGGCTTTGCATCTGTCGCTTTAGCCAGTAGTGATGCTTATCCTGTTTTTGATGCAGGGCAATGAGAAGCTCTCAGTCATTGAGAACACGAGATCGCTTCCGAGGCCTTTGAGCAATAGTGCTTTCAGTGGCTTCAGTTTGAGCACGGTGAGGTAAGCGTGTATTGCCAGCCAAAGGATAAACACGAGTGACTGCCTGGACTCCTTCAATGGGCTGTGTGAAGCGTTGGTGATCAGCATTGTGAAGATAAATAGGCTCATTTGCAGGCTCTGGGTATATGGCTTCAACTGACATATCAACCTCAGGCAAAAAGATCAGATGGTTGCGAGCAGAAGGCTGATAGTTGACAGCAGAATGAAGCTTGATAAGGCGCATAACCCATGGAGCGTAAAATTTCAGTCCAAAGAGATCAGAGCCTGATGCAGCCAATTGCCTGATAAAGAAGTCTTGAGCATTGAAGCTGATGCCATTGACGATATAAAAGACCAATGTCTTCATTGCTCCTTCAAGCTTCACTGTAGAAGAATGTCCTTTGATAGGCCATAGAGTTCGCCTGATGATATGATAGATAGTGCGGGGCAGATACTCTAGGTCTTCAACAAAGAACTCTCTAGGGTATTCAGCGTCGCGTGGCAGAGGCCTCATCATGCTCAGCATTTGGCTCGTGTTGGGATCTGGTTTCTGAAAGATGCTCTCCAATGCATTGCGGTGAGGCTGACAACCAGGTTCATATAGTTCACCTGGAGTGGGCAGACCAGTGAGCTCGATAATGTCAAGAGCTTTAGCTTCATGGTGTACGTTGCCTGTCATCCACTCAAGGACCCATGTCTTCGGATCCCTGTTGTAGCCGTGAATGTGGAGGGTAGCATAAAATTGTAGCAGAAGCTCTTCATTCCAATGCTCCTTATCAGTCACAAAGTTCAGCAATCCAGCATCACGGAAGCAGCCAAGGGCTTCTTCTAGGCAGGGCAGACCAGCAATGGCTTCACAGTCAAGACACATACGAGGGAAGATGCGCCCTTGATCATAGAGAACACATGCGTAGTAGCTGCGCTGCTGATAGCTCCAGAACCGATCAGATGAAATCCTTGGCTTGGAATAGGGATTCTTGGCACTATCAAAGAAAGTGTTGTGCGCAATGAAGCCATTTGCATTGAATGACCCTGGTGAAGTTGCAGTACCTGGAAACCTGGGCAACCTTGGCTTCGGCTTCTGGACCTGAGGCCTGTGCTCGACATGCTAGTCAAATGCGGACCAGCAGCAGGTGGAGGAACCAGAATGGGCCATCTGACAGTAACCATCTCACCACGATCGAATGCTTGCTCAATGGTGTGTGGCCTTGGAGGCGGTACAGGAGCAGTGGCATTGACATTAGCGTCAGGCTGCAGATTTGCTTCAGGTGCAACATAGGCTTCAGGTCAATCACTTCGGGCACCACATTAACTTCAGGCGCCACATTACCTTCAGCCATGACAACATCATTGGCTTCAGTGTTGGTGTTGGTGGTCACCTCAATGTTATCAACCTCCACTCGAGTAGCTGGAGGGTCGGACACGTTCTCCTCGAGAACAACTCCAGGGTTGGTTGGGGGTGTAGCAACATGTTCTTCTTCAACTCTTGGTTCTGCTTGTTCATCGGCTGATGCAGCCGGAATATCTTCAGCCGCCTTGGCTTCAGACTCGGGGACGTTCGCAGTAGGAGAGGCTTCAGGAAATACTTGGCGTGATACTGATTGGCTCTCTTCTCCTTCTGGAACACTCGAAAGAGTGACTTGTGGCCTTGGTCCTTTGTGAAGCCTGCGAAACGCTGGCAACGCTTGTGGAGATGGAGTTGTCTAGGACACAAAGTCTTCATCTTCAAGCACCGGAGTGGTGACTTGAGTTGGGGGAGTAGTTGGTGTGTCTTCATCACGGGGGGAGTCTTGAGGGTGATCAACCCATGAATCAACCTGAGCGATTGGCGTCAAGGGACAACCAATGTTGATGAGTTCGCTGTTCGTGAGAACAGGCGAGGATACCACATTGTGCTCGATCTGAGGAAGGACTTCATCATCTTCTACATTGTCTTGGTGACCAATGTCTTCAGCTGCGGTAGGGTTGACAGCTGGAATGTCTTCAGCTTCAGGAGCCTCTGGGGAAGCAGGCTCATGAACTAGCAAACGACGCTCTTGTTGTGCAGATGCAGGACGAGCAACAGAAATTGGCTCGACGACAAGGGGCTCTGTGGGAGCAGCCCGGTCTTTCTTCTTGGTTTTATGCTTCTTGGTAGGTGGAGCATAGTCAGTGGTGTTCTTGGTCTTGCGCTTTCTGGCTTTGGCTTCAGCTGCCCTTGTTTTCTGAAGCTCTGAAGCCACTGTGGGGACCTTAGGCTTCACGCCTGTCATACTAGCGGGGAAGACAATGCGAGGTTCTTCCCACCTGGATGTATCAGCTTGGTTCACAGCAGGCTTCTTCTGCTTGGCAACCATCTTGGGGTCGATGCCAGGACGCCCAAGTGCCTTGCGCTTCTCAGCTTCATTGTAAGCTTGAACACACTTTGCAGCCAGATGCTTCATTCGCTCTCGAGAACCTTTGGCTTCATCATGTTTCTTGTGAAACGCCTCCTTGAGCTCATGCAACATTGTCTTGAAGTTTTGGACGTCCGTCACACTGAGCTTGGCCATATGCTTCTTGAACTGAGCCTTTTCATAGTCGATCTTGTGCTTCAGTTCAACGATTTTATGAGCTAGAGCTAGCTCAGGAGCAATGGCTCCATGGAAGGAGACGCTGAGGCCAATGGGGACTTGCAGATCATCAAAGCTGAGATTGGGGGTGTCAAACCACTCATCAATGAAATTGTTCAATACTTCCACGTCAAAGAGAGGCAAATCATTGAATATTTCGGCCTCTTGCTTGCTCTTTATCAGCAGCTGAAGAGCATCATCAGCAAGATCGTCATCACTCGACAGATCAATGGCGTCGTTCTCATTTCTTAGAACAGCAGCAGGAGTCAGTGCTTGACCAGTGGTGTGCACGTGCTTTTTCTTCTTCTTCTCAGACTTGGAGATGCGTGAGAGATCTTCAGACTGCACACTTGGTGCAGGAGGAGTAGTGGCCAGAGGCTTCGCTCTCGAAGCTCTTGGTGCAGTGGAAGGCTTCAAAGCCTTGGGTTTCTTCAGCTTCTTTGGCTTCGGTGGTGCAGGCGCTTCATGAGAATCAGCGTCATCTGCAGAATGATCCACGGCAGTCCCTTGAACCATAATGTGAGTGATGAGACCTTCTAGGTTGTAGAAGGGCCCAACAAGATTGGGTTCAGCTTCGCGTGTGCCATCGGCACGAGGAGTAGAGGGACCTGGGTTGAAGTCTAATCCCCGCGACTTCTTGTTCTCTTTGGCCGAGTTCTTGGCAAACTGAAAGTTGCGCTTGAACAGATTGTCGTCACGACACCATAGCAGCAAAGATGGGTCGGCATCAGCAGGCTGTGGTCCACGGACCATGCAAGGGTGAAGCCCTGATCAATGGCTTCAGCTCTGGACCTGGGTGGAAGATTTTTGTACAAGATGTCTCCCCAGGGTCACTTGATGGCATTCTTTTCAGCATATTCCTGGGTCACGAACCTGTACTTGAACCATTGTTCTGCCCAATATATTCAAATCCATTGGATTCGCGTTTTGCGCTGATTGTAGTCCTCCTCTGGATCTGTCTTCTATAGCTCATAGAGGTCAGGTGGCAAATCTCTTGATGTTCCCCCACGACGCTGTCTACCTCCCTTCCTTGCTGAGTTATCTGTCGCCATGAAGTTCAGACTGAATGGCTTGAACACTGTCAAAGGCTTCCGTCTGCTGGTCAGACAGGAACTAGCTTCGGGAGAGTTGATATTATGCTGTAAGAATTCTGCAAATGAACGCATACTATGAGAACCAAGGGATTCTCCCACAGACATGTACCCGTGACAGCATTAGAGATCCGAGGGAAGGGGAAGAGGTCATATGCATTCTCACAAGATTTTGAAGATAAATCAGTTTAGAAGACATTGACCTCATAGCGCGAAGACATTCACTTATATGTTGAGAGTTGGTTCCAGATTTGTACGAATCCAAGAATAGGTACAAGTGAGGAATCTAACTGCGTGTGAAGCATAAGTGAATATACTAGGCATCATATGAGATGCAGAATAGGATAGATCCAAATTTGTGCAGGCAGAAACCACTTTTGGTAGTAAGGATGAATCTATAGGATCAAAAAGACAGTAAAAAAGAGGGTTTTAATTTACCACACGATGAACTGCTAGACGGAGTAGAAGATGAGGCCGAGTAGTTTGATCTTCCGTGCCCTAACTTGGCGATGGAGGACACCTACGGCGGCGGCGGAGAAGACGATGTCCGCGGCCGGTGTGAAGACGGTGTCGGAGAGGTTTCAGCAGCTAAGCGCTTTGTTGCCAGCGTCGTCGAGAGCTAGCGGTGGCACTAGGGTTTGTCGAGGTGGAGAGGTGGAAGAAAGATTTTGACTGCGATTGGATGTGCATTTAGGGAAAGGGACGGCACGGTGCAATTACGCAGGTGCCCCTGGAGGTTCACATCGGAGGGACATGTGGCGAACATGCAACACATTGGGAGTTGTTCCATGTTCCCACGCATGCCTGGACTGTCGGGTGGTCATTCCGGCTTCTCCGGGTTTCAGGCAATAAGAATTGAGCATTTAAAACAGATTTAATGTTTGTCTCTGTATGTTCTGCTGACAAGGACGCAGAGAAGACATTTGACGGTTTCAATAGAATGCATATGATTTGGATAGATAGAATTGAGAAGAAAGCATAGAGAGGTTAGGGTCCGATCACATTCACTTAGTCCCAAAGATTCAAACGAGAAGACATAGCTATAAGTGAATGCTGTAGAGGACAGAACACTAATATATATATATATATATATATATATATATATACACCAGAATAAGACCAAATGAACATTTTGAAGATAAACATGAAGACAAACCAAATGCGAAGACTTAGCAGATATAACGCCATGAGAACAACACTTCAAAAGAAGAATTTGGTGGTGGCGTTACCCACCGTATAGGAAGTATTAGACCCAGACACGGCGCACAATTATCGTGGTGCTCCGAAACCAAATTCCGCATTAATGTATTCACACTCAGAGAGTAAGTCTTCATTGACTGAAGACATACATTACTTTGTGTGTTGCACATCTAAGTCATCGACATACATAAGTGTTAGGATGTGTGCCTGATCACAGGACATTCGAGGATTCCAAGATATTTAACTCACACCGCAACTTGCAAAACCTTTTCTCATCCAAGGGTTTTGTGAAGATATCTGTCAATTGCTCTTCAGTGTTGACGTGTATGATATCAATATCTTCCTTCATGACATGATCCCTGAGAAAGTGATGACGAATTTCAATGTGCTTTGTCTTCGAGTGCTGAACTGGGTTGTTGGCAATCTTGATGGCACTTTCGTTGTCACAGTAGAGTGGTACTTGTTTCAGATGGATTCCATAGTCCTTGAGAGTTTGCTTCATCCATAGAAGTTGAGCGCAGCAAGATCCAGCAGCAATGTATTCCGATTCAGTAGTGGAGAGTGATACATAGTTCTGCTTCTTTGAAGACCAACAGACAAGTGATCGTCCCAGAAAGTGACATGTGCCTGATGTAGACTTGCGATCCACCTTGTCACCAGCATAATCAGCATCCGAGAATCCAACTAGATCAAACTCTGAGCCCTTTGGATACCATAATCCTAGTGTTGGGGTGTAAGCCAAATATCGAAGAATTCGCTTCACAGCTAAGTGATGCGATTCCTTTGGTGACGCTTGGAATCGAGCACACATGCAAACACTAAGCATGATATCTGGCCTAGATGCACATAAATAAAGTAAAGAACCAATCATGGAGCGGTATACCTTTTGATCGAACTCTTTACCATTGGCGTCAGGACCCAGATCACTCTTGGTTGGCATTGACGTCGTATAACCTTTGCAGTCTTGCATTCCAAACTTCTTCAGGCAATCTTTGAGATATTTCTCTTGAGATATGAATATGCCATTGCTTTGCTGACGAATTTGAAGACCAAGGAAGAACTTCAGCTCACCCATCATGGACATCTGATATTGCTCTTGCATCATGTGTCCAAACTCATCACTGTATTTCTGGTTGGTGCAGCCGAAGATAATGTCATCCACATATATTTGGCACACAAATAGTTCACCATCATATGTCTTCGTGAAGAGTGTGGGATCCAGGGAACCAGGTTTGAAGCCTTTGCTCTTCAGGAAGTCTTTGAGTGTGTCATACCAAGCGCGAGGGGCTTGTTTGAGGCCATACAGTGCCTTGTTTAGCTTGTACACCATATCAGGATGTTTTGGATCTTCAAAGCCAGGAGGTTGTGCAACATACGCTTCTTCAATCTTGCCATTGAGAAATGCACTCTTCACATCCATTTGATACAGCAGGATGTTGTGTTGATTTGCATAGGCTAGCAGTATGCGAATAGCTTCAAGCCTAGCCACATGAGCAAATGTTTCATCGAAGTCAATCCCTTCAACTTGAGTGTATCCTTGAGCAACGAGACGAGCCTTGTTTCTGACAACTTGACCATGCTCATCTTGCTTGTTGCGATATATCCATTTTGTGCCTATTATGTTGTGCTTGCGGGGGTCAGGACGCTTGACAAGTTCCTAGACATTGTTCAGCTTGAACTGTTGAAGCTCTTCTTGCATAGCTTGAATCCATTCAGGTTGCATGAAGGCTTCAGCAACTTTCTTGGGTTCAGATATTGAGACAAATGCAAAGTGCCCACAGAAATTTGCTAGCTGTGTTGCTCTTGAATGAGTGAGTGGACCAGGTGAGGGAGTCCTGGATTAGGGGGTCCTCGGACAGCCAGACTATGTACTTTAGCCGGACTGTTGGACTATGAAGATACAAGATTGAAGACTCCGTCTCGTGTTCGGATGGGACTCTCCTTGGCGTGGAAGGCAATCTTGGCAATACGGATATGTAGATCTCCTCCCTTGTAACCGACTCTCTGTAACCCTAGCCCCTCCGGTGTCTATATGAACCGGAGCGTTTAGTCCGTAGGACAACAACAATCATACCATAGGGTAGCTTCTAGGGTTTAGCCTCTACAATCTCGTGGTAGATGAACTCTTGTAATACTCATATCATCAAGATCAATCAAGCAGGAAGTAGGGTATTACCTCCATCGAGAGGGCCTGAACCTGGGTAAACATCGTGTCCCCCGCCTCCTGTTACCATCCGCCTTAGACGCACAGTTCGAGACCCCCTACCCGAGATCCGCCGGTTTTGACACCGACACCAGTTGCATTGATGCTATCAATTATCTTCTCAATATGTACTTCATTTGCAACACGAGGATGAATCAGACGAAGATTTTGCTCTTGCTGATCATTGTCATCGTTAGGAGGATTGTCTTCGGGCTGAGCACAGTCTTCAGGTTGATTGGGTGCAGAAATGATAAGTTCCTCTTCAGGTTGTGCTTCATTTGGTATCATTTCTCCAGTTCCCATGAGCTTGATGGATTCACTCGGTGGAACTTCATCTAGCACATTTGGCAGGTGCTCTCTTTGCGAGCCGTTAGTCTCATCGAACCGCACATCCACAGTTTCAACCACTTTATAGTGAAAGAGGTTGAAGACTCTGTAGGAGTGCGAATCCTTTCCATAACCAAGCATAAAGCCTTCATGTGCTTTCGGTGCAAATTTTGAAGTGTGATGTGGATCCTTGATACAACACCTAGCACCAAATACTCTGAAGTAACTGACATTTGGCTTCTTACCAGTGATGAGTTCATAGGACGTCTTTTTTAGAAGCTTGTGAAGATAAACACGGTTGATGACGTGACATGCAGTGTCAATGGCTTCAGGCCAGAACTTTCTTGGAGCCTTGTATTCATCAAGCATCGTCTGAGCCATCTCAATGAGTGTTCTGTTCTTGCGCTCCATGATGCCATTCTGCTGAGGTGTGTACGGAGCTGAGAACTCATGAGTGATGCCCAATGTATCCAGGTAAAGGTCGAGGCCGGTGTTCTTGAACTCTGTGCCGTTGTCACTTCTGATGTGCTTGATCCTCACGCCATAGTTGTTCATGCCACGGTCGGCGAAGCGTCTGAAGACATCCTGCACTTCAGTCTTGCAGAGAATTATATGCACCCACGTATATCTTGAATAATCATCAAGAATGATGAAGCCATAGAGACAAGCAGTTGTAGTGAGAGTAGAGTAGTGAGTAGGGCCAAATAAGTCCATGTGTAGCAGCTCGAAGGGTTGAGATGTCGTCATGATTGTCTTCGAGGGATGCTTGGCCCTTGTCATCTTTCCAGCTTCACAGGCACCGCACATATGATCTTTCTTGAACTTGACGCCCTCGATGCCTGTGACGTGCTTCTTCTTTGCGAGAGTGTGCAGGTTCCTCATGCCAGCATGCCCTAGCCTTCAATGCCACAGCCAACACTCTGAAGCTTTTGCTAGAAGACATACGGTAAGTTGTGGTCCTGCTGAGAAATCTACCATGTATAGATCATCTTTCCGATACCCTTCAAAGACTAGAGACTTGTCAGATTCCAGTACAAGGCAATGATATTTTCCAAATATCACAATCATGTTCAAGTCGCAAAGCATTGAGACAGACATTAAGTTGAAACCAAGGGATTCAACAAGCATCACTTTATCCATGTGCTGATCCTTTGAGATTGCAACTCTATCTAGACCCAATACCTTGCTTTTACCAGTGTCAGCAAATGTGATGTGACTCTTGGCAGATGGACGTAAAGTTGAGTCCATGAGAAGACTTCGATCACCAGTCATATGATTAGTGCATCCGTTGTACATACTCCATTCTGAAGCATGAGGTGTCATACCCTACAGTATAGTTAGGGGGATAGGCTTCACCAAGAGTATTGTGAAGCATAAACATTTGACGCACAAGAGGATTATCAAAGCTCAGATCAAGATTAGGACTAATAGGATGATTGGCAAGCGAATCAGGAACAAAATACATAGTGAGACCATTTGAGCATTTGATCTTGCGCCCTACAAGATGTTTTAGGTCCCCAGCATTAGCATCAAACGCCTTTGATTTCCGGCTGGAGACCTTTCCCTGCAAAAGAAAGTTAATTCTTCTTAACCACCCACATCTTCAGGGGTGGCTTAGAAGCAATGAGTCTAAGTGCGGCATCTGAGAACTTCGGCTTTGAAGCCCTAGCAAATAGCCTTGCAGGAGGTGAATATTACTCATATGAACAAGCAGAAAAGTTCTTAGTTTTATGAACATAGAGGTTTGAAGAAACGCACTCATATTCGTAAGTCTGAGTATGATTTCCCTGCAAAACATTAGCATTAGGGTGACTCAGGTGAGTCCTCTGTCTGTATGAAGCCTTTGGACCATATGAAGCCTTTGGCCTGGGATTTGTCTTCTTCCCAGGCGGTGTCATGATGTCATTCACAGGAAGATTCTCAAGACAACTTTTGGGAACCCAGATCTTCTTCATAGGTGGCCCGTTCCTTCAGTTAGTACCAATATACCTGGCAAACACTTCACCATTCTTCTTCTTAAACAGTTTATAGTTTGCATCAAAGGATTCATCAATGATAATAGGGTTAGCACAAGTGAACCCAGATAAGGTGGATGGATCCACTGAAGGTCCCTTTGTAGCAACCCATGTGGTTTTGGGGTACTGCTCACGCTTCCAGTAGGAGCCATCAACATTCATTTTCCTCTCGAACCCAACACCCTCTTTCCTAGGGTTTCGGTTCAGAATCTGCTTTTTGAGGACATCGCACAGTGCCTGATGCCCTTTGAGACTTTTGTACATCCCTGTTTCAAGCAATGTCTTCAACCTAGCATTTTCATCAGCAATAGTAGTGGTATCCTTAGCAGAGGGGTTAGTTGCCACATCAACAATTGAAGATATTGCAACAGTAGAAGTAGTAGAACATTCAGCAACAGAAGCAGTGCTATCACGCTCAAGGCATTTTAGACATGGTGGTTCAAATCCTTCCTAAGCGGGACTGATCTGTTGAGCGCGAAGTGACTCATTCTCTTTTTCAAGATCTTCATGAGCCGCTCTCAATTTCTCAAGCTCTTGCTTCCTTTGAAGATAATCATAGGAAAGCTTTTCATGAGTGGTTCAGAGCGTTTCATGACGACTTTCAAGTTCCTGGTACTTAACATGAAGATTTTTTATGTCTTCAATTAAGGACTGAGAATGGGTCATTTCCACGTCCAACAGGTCATCGCTTTTGTCTAACAGTTTTTGAGTATGTTCCATAGCTTTCCGTTGTTCAGTTGCAATTTTAGCAAGTGTTTTGTAGCTGGGTTTGGATTCACAATCAGAGTCGTCTTCACTTGATGTTTGAAAGTAAGCATCGCGTGATTTTACCTTGGCACCACGTGCCATGAAGCAGTAGGTGGGAGCAGAGTCGTCCTTGTCATTAGCATCGGCGTTGGTGACGGGGCCATTGTCTTCAGTGTTGAAGATGGACTTGGCAACGTAGGCTGTAGCTAGAGCCAGACTTGCAACGCGAGGGTCGGAATCCTCCTCAGACTCCACCTCCGCCTCCTCAGAAGCAGACTCCTCCTCTGAATCCATCTCCTTGCCAACAAAAGCACGAGCCTTGCCAGACGAGCTCTTCTTATGTGATGAAGACTTGGACGAAGACTTGGAAGAAGACTTTAGGATTTCTTCTTCTTCTTGTCATCAGAATCATATTCCTTGCTCTTCTTCTTCTTCTTGTTCTCATTGTCCCACTGTGGACACTCAGAGATGTAGTGTCCAGGCTTCTTGCACTTGTGACATGTTCTCTTCTTGTAATCATGAGTGGAAGCTTCATCATTTCTTGAGCTGGATCGAGAAGACTTTCTGAAGCCCTTCTTCTTAGTGAATTTCTGGAACTTCTTCACAAGCATAGAAAGCTCCTTTCCAATGTCTTCAGGATCACCAGAACTGCAGTCAGATTCTTCTTTAGATGAGGAAACAACTTTTGCCTTCAAAGCGCGAGTTCGGCCATAGTTGGGACCATAGATATCTCTTTTCTAAGATAGCTGGAACTCATGTGTGTTGAGCCTCTCAAGTATGTCAGACGGATCGAGTGTCTCGAAGTCAGGGCGTTCTTGTATCATCAGGGAAAGAGTGTCGAACGAGTTGTCAAGTGATCTCAGTAGTGTCTTGACGATTTCATGCTTGGTGATCTCAGTGGCGCCGAGAGCACGAAGCTCATTTGTGATGTCAGTGAGGCGATCAAACGTGAGCTGGACATTCTCATTGTCGTTTCTCTTGAAGCGGATGAAGAGGTTGCGAAGAACACTGATCCTTTGATCTCTCTGGGTTGAGATGCCTTCGTTGACCTTGGAGGGCCAGTCCTAGACTAGCTTCGACGTTTCCAGAGCACTCACACGCCCATACTGTCCTTTGGTCAGATGACCACAGATGATGTTCTTGGCAGTAGAATCCAGTTGAATGAACTTCTTGACATCAGCAGGGGTGACACCTTCACCAGTCTTGGGAACACCATTCTTGACGACATACCAGAGGTCGACATCAATGGCTTCAAGATGCATGCGCATCTTATTCTTCCAGTAGGGATATTCAGTTCCATCGAAGACGGGGCAAGCAGTGGAGACTTTGATTATCCCTGTAGTCGACATAGCTAAAACTCCAGGTGGTTAAACCGAATCACACAGAACAAGGGAGTACCTTGCTCTGATACCAATTGAAAGTGCTAGTTATCGACTAGAGGGGGGTGAATAGGCGATTTTTATGAAAGTCTTCAAAACATGAGAGTTTCGAAGACAAACAATAGAAATGAACCTATTGATACGCAGCGGAAGGTAGACTACACTAAGCAAGCCATAGTCAAGTATTCAATGAGGTGAAAGCTCGAAGACTAATAACAGCTAGGTAGTCAAGATCATGATGGAAGATAGTATGAAGCCAAACAACGATAGTAGTCACATAGTGAAGTCAAACAGGTAGTGCAAGCAGGCAATGACTTCGCGAAGACAAACTGTAAGTAAAGAGAGGGAGAGGATAGAACCAGTCACTTGGTGAGGACAAAGGATTTGTTGGACCAGTTCCAGTTGCCTAGTGGCCATAAATTGGTGGTTGCTCAGAGTTAGTGCACTATTTATAGCCACTAGGCAACCCGACCTGATTTGTCCAAAATGACCCTGGGTCACTAAGGAACTAACACGTGTTCCAACGATCAGATTTCAAACACAAGCGGCAGCTTGACTTGGGCTACAAGTAAAGCTGACTCATCCAACTCTGGATAAAATTTGCTCTCATTGTCTTCGCTCGAAGACATAGGATTTGGTTGAGCATCACTTCAGTCACTCTGACTTTGTTAATTGGGACCCCACTTAACAGTACGGTGGTTCCTATGACTCAACAAAGAAGAAAAGGAAACAACGAAACAACTAAGTCTTCGCGCTCCATAGTCTTCACACGATGTCTTCTCATGTCATAGTCTTCAATGTGAATATCTTCACATACCACAATTGTCTTCAATGTCTTCATACATTTTTAGGGGTCATCTCCGGTAGGTAAACCGAATCAATGAGGGACTACTACATGTGTTATCCTGCAATTCTCACAAACACATTAGTCCCTCAACCAGGTTTGTCATCAATACTCCAAAACCAACTAGGGGTGGCACTAGATGCACTTACAGGAGCTTTCCCGTGTAAATAGTTTTTCTTGTTCTTATTTTACTTTCTTCAGAAAAACAAAAACTTCAAAAACATTTCAGTGTGTTTCTTTGAAATTCTTTTTCCTTTCTTTGAGTCGAGAGGAGAAGACCACGATGAAAATGCTGAGTGGCTCTCATATGCATTATTGTTGATCTAACAAAGAGCCCATATTACCTTGTCTTCTCCTTTGAATAAATGTTTGCAGATTCCATCTTAGTCCAATGCACATGCACTATTATTATTATCCACACAGTTCGATCGTGCAAGTGAAAGTCAATAATGACGATATTTGATGAAATGATTGAGATGAGGAAAAGCTGGTATGAACTCGACCTATTTTGTTTTTGTAAATATGATTAGTTCATCGTTCTTGATTCAGCCCATTATGAATGAAACATGTTTGCAATGACAATTAGAGATTATAGTTACTCATGTCATGCTTAATTAGCTAGGAGTTTATAATGGTTTACCTTGCGTGCCAACATGCTTTTAAAATGGTTGTGATGTAGTATGATAGGATGGTATCCTCCTTTGAATGATTCAAATGTCTTGACTTGGCACATGTTCACACATGTAGTTGAAAAAAAATTAACATAGCGTGCACGACATTTATGTTCATGGTGATTTATATCCTACTCATGCTTGCATTCAATGTTGGTTAATCTCAATACATGTTTATTACTGTTGTCGCTCTTTAGATGGTCGCTCCTCAGTCTTTTGCTAGCCTTCACTTGTACTAAGTGGGAATACTGCTTGTGCATCCACTTCCATAACCCCAAAGTTGTTCCATATGGGTCCACCATACATACCTATATGTGGTATTTACCTGCCATTCCAAGTAAAGTTTCATGTGCCAAACTCTAATCCTTCAAATAATAATCTATTTTGTATGCCCAAATCGCTCATGTAGCGACTGGGGGCTGTCAGTATCTTCCATGCTAGGTAGGTTATTCTCACGATGAGTGTTGATTCTATTGTCATTCACGAGAAAGTGGCTGGTATTCGGGATGCCCAGTTCCATGCTCAAATCAAATCAAAATATAATTTCAAACAACCCCCCCAGGACAGTTGTTTGTATGGACGGTACCCGTTGTTTCGGACCAGCCGTGGAGGGTGCTTGTTCGTGGAGGGGGAGTAAAAACTTTACCATTCTATTTGGGAAATGCCTATAATGTATCTAGTATGGAAGATACCGAGATCTCTTGGTTGTTATGTTGACAATGAAAGCATACCGCTCAAATTATATTCATCTCTGTTTCAAAAAGCTTGAGCTCTAGCACCTCTGTAAATCCCTGCTTCCCTCTGCGGAGGGCCTATCTATTTACTGTTATTGCTGAGTCATCATCCTCTTATAAAAAGCACCAGTTAGAGAGCACCACTGTCATTTGTATGCTTACCTATTAATCGATATTGAGTATAACTGTGACTGGATCTCTTTTGCCATTAATTACAATGTCTAGTCAGTCCTTGATCTTCAGGTGTGCTCTGCATTTATGTTTTGCGGTCTCAAAAAGGGCTAGCGAGATACCATCTTGTTATATCATATCATGATTGTATTGAAAAAGTGTTGTCATCTTAGATTTATTACTATTGCTCGCTAGTTGTTTATTCCGTTGATATGAGTAAATGTGAGACCTAAATGTTATTGTGAATATGGTTAGTTCATAATCTTTATTGAAAACCTGAATGCTAGCTATACATATTTGCAACAACAAGATCAAACAGAGTTTGTAAAAGTTTTTCTTTATCACTTTCAGTTTTTCAACTGAATTGCTTGAGGACAAGCAATGGGTTAAGCTTGGGGGAGTTGATGCGTCTCCATCATATCTACTTTCCAAACTCTTTTGCCCTTGTTTTGGACTCTAATTTGCATGATTTGAATAGAACTAACCCGGACTGACGCTGTTTTCAGCAGAATCGCCTTGGTGTTATTTTTGTGCAGAAATAAGAGTTCTCGGAATGACCTGAAAATTTACGGAGAATAGTTTTGGAATAAATAAAAAAATATTGGTGAAATAATCAACCAGAGGGGACCCACCAGCTGTCCACAAGGGTGGAGGGCACACCACCCTACCTTGTGGGTCCCCTGGACCTCCTCCGACCCTAACTCCAACTCTATATATTCACTTTCGGGGAGAAAAAAATCAGAGAGAAGGATTCATCACGTTTTATGACACGGAGCCGCCGCCACCTCTTGTTCTTCATCGGGAGGGCAGATCTGGAGTCCGTTTGGGAATCGGGAGAGGGGGATTCGTCGCCATCATCATCACCAACCTTCCTCCATCACAATTTTCATGATGCTCACCGCTGTGCGTGAGTAATTCCATCGTAGGCTTGCTGGACGGTGATGGGTTGGATGAGATTTATCATGTAATCGAGTTAGTTTTATTAGGGTTTCATCCCTAGTATCCACTATGTTCTGAGATTGATGTTCCTACGACTTTGCTATGCTTAATGCTTGTCACTAGGGCCCGAGTGCCATGATTTCAGATCTGAACCTATTATGTTTTCATGAATATATTGTGTTCTTGATCCTATCTTGCAAGTTGTAGACATATTACGAGTTATGATCCGCATACCCCAAGGTGAAAATAATTGGGATTCCTTTCGGTGATTACCGTAGTTTGAGGAGTTCATGTACTCACTAAGTGCTAATGCTTTGGTCCGGTTATCTATTAAAAGGAGGCCTTAATATCCCTTAGTTTCCATTATGGCCCCGCTTCCATGGGAGGGTAGGACAAAAGATGTCATGCAAGTTCTTTTCCATAAGCACGTATGACTATATTCGGAATACATGCCTACATTATATTGATGAATTGGAGCTAGTTCTGTGTCACCCTAGGTTATAACTATTGCATGATGAATGCCATCCGACATATTTATCCATCATTGATCCATTGCCTACGAGCTTTTCACATATTGATCTTTGCTACGTTACTTTGCTATTGCCGCTGTTACAATTGCTACAAAACCGCTATTGTTACTTTTTCCACTGTTACCGTTACTTCCATACTACTTTGCTACTAAATACTTTGCTGCAGATATTAAGTCTTTAAGGTGGGGTTGAATTGACAACTCAGCTGCTAATACTTGAGAATATTCTTTGGCTCCCCTTGTGTCGAATCAATAAATTTGGGTTGAATACTCTACCCTCAAAAACTATTGTGATCCTCTATATTGTTGGGTTTTCAGTTAGCAATTGTGAAAGACTAAAAGGTAGTTGAGTATGTGGACCTGCTACATAAAGCTCTTACATTGACTCTTTCAATATTATGATAAGTTTTGCTTCAATGACTGAGGTTATAGTTTGTTAGTTTCAATACAGTTTTTGGTTCACACTTTACCTTGTGAATGATTTATCACTTTAGCATGAGAAGTTATATGACAGTACATTGCTGTTCTAAAGATGATCATGATGCCCTCATGTCCGTATTTTATTTTTATCGGCACCTCTATCTCTAAACATGCGGACACGATTATCGATTTCGGCTTTCGCTTGAGGACAAGCGAGGTCTAAGCTTGGGGGAGTTGATCCATCCATTCTGCATCATGCTTTTATGTTAATATTTATTGCATTATGGGCTGTTATTTCACATTATGGTACAATATTTATGCCTTTTCTCTCTTATTTTCCAAAATTTACATGAAGAGGGAGAATGCCGGCAACTGGAATTCTGGACCACAAAGGAGCAAATCTGAGAGACCTATTCGGCACAACTCCAAATGCCCTAAAACTTTACAGAGAATTATTTTGGAATATATAAAAAATATTGGGTGAATAAGTTAGAGAAGGGGACCCACCAAGAGGCCACAAGCATGGGGGCGCGCCCTACTCCCCAGGGCTTGTGGCCCCCCTGGCCATCGTTTGGTGCCCATCTTCTGCTATATGGAGGGTTTTGACCTACAAAAAATCAGAAGGAAGCTTTCGGGATGAAGCGCCGCCTTCTCGAGGCGGAACCTAGGTAGAAGCAATCTAGGGCTCTGGAGGAGCTATTCTGCCGGGGAAACTTCCCTCCGAGAGGTGGAAATCGAAGCCCTCGTCATCACCAACGATCCTCTCATCGAGGGAGGGTCAATCTTCATCAACATCTTCACCAACACCATCTCTTCTCAAACCCTAGTTCATCTCTTGTATTCAATCTTTGTCCCAAAACCCCAGATTGGTACCTATGGGTTCCTAGTAGTGTTGATTACTCCTTGTAGTTGATGCTAGTTGGTTTATTTGGTGGAAGCTCATATGTTCAGATCCTTAATGATATTCAATACCCCTCTGATCTTGAACATGACATGTTGTGTGAGTAGTTACGTTTGTTCCTGAGGACATGAGAGAAGTCTTGTTATAAGTAATCATGTGAATTTGGTATTCGTTCGATATTTTGATGAGATGTATGTTGTCTTTCCTCTAGTGGTGTTATGTGAATGTCGACTACATGACACTTCACCATTATTTGGGCCTAGGGGAAGGCATTGAGAAGTAATAAGTAGATAATGGGTTGCTAGAGTGACAGAATCTTAAACCCTAGTTTATGCGTTGTGTCGTAAGGGGCTGATTTGGATCCACATGTTTGATGATATGGTTAGATTTATCTTAATTCTTCTTTCATAGTTGCAGATGCTTGTGAGAGGGGTTAATCATATGTGGTAGGCTTGTCTAAGTAAGGACAACACCCAAGCACCGGTCCACCCACAAAGTAACGAACGCGAATCATATGAGCATGATGAAAAGTACCCACATATCAAATTATCAAAGTAACGAACGTGAATCATATGAGCATGATAAAAAACTAACTTGAAAGTAATTCCCATGTGTCCTTGGGAGCACTTTGCAGGCTTATACTTTGCTACAAAAACGATTGGGCCACCTTGCTGCACCTTTGCTATACTTGTTATTTGTTACCCGTTACGAATTATCTTATCACAAAACTATCTATTACTGATAATTTCAGTGCGTGCACAAAATACCTTACGGAAAACTGCTTGTCATTTCCTTCTGCTCCTCGTTGGGTTTGACACTCTTACTTATCGAAAGGACTATGATTAATCCCCTGTACTCGTGGGTCATCACACTCTATCACACATAAGCCTCCTTATATCTTCCTCAAAATAGTCACCATAGCTACCTATTATGGCATTTTCATAGCCATTCCGAGATATATTGCCATGCAACTTCCACGGTTCTGTTTTTATGACATACATGTTCCTTGTGTTATTGCTTTGCATAATCATATAGCTGACATAGTATTTGTGGTTTAGCCACCGTTCGTTGTTATCACACATGTTACGCTAGATCATTGCACATCTTGGTACACTACTAGAGGCATTCGTATAGAGTCATATGTTCAGTTTTACCAAGTTGTAAGTAAATAAAAGTGTGATGATCATCATTATTAAAGCATTGTCCTAGTGAGGAAAGGATGATGGAGACTATGATTTCCCCAGAAGTCGGGATGAGTGCCTGGATGAAAAAAAGAGAGGCCGAAGAGCCCACCAAAAAGAATGAGAGAAAAAGAGAGAAGGGGCAATGTTACTATCCTTTTCCGCACTTGTGCTTCAGAGTAGAACCATGTTTTTCATGTAGAGAGTCTCCGATGTTGTCACTTTCATATACTAGTGGGAATTTTTCATAATAGAACTTGGCTTGTATATTCCGATGATGGGCTTCCTCAAATGCCCGAGGTCTTCATGAGCAAGAAGGGTGGATGCACATGCCAATCCCTACTCCTCGTATTGACATCAATTGATGGGCATCTCCATAGCCCGTTGATTAGCCGTGTTGATGCGAGACTTTCTTCCTTTTTGACTTCCCCTTATTGATCTCTATCACCGCATTCTATTCCACCTATAGTGCTATGTCCATGGCTCAAGCTCATCTATTGCGTGGGGTTGAAAATGCTGAAGCGCATTAAAAAGTATGATCCAATTGCTCGGCTTGTCATCGGGTAGTTCATGATTAATATCGTTATGCTAGGAAGACTAAGCATGACAGGCTATATGATTTTGTAGGGATAGCATTCTTTAGCATTCTTTATTTTGAAGGGCATGATTGTTTGTAGTATGCTTGAGTATTGATGTCTTTATATCAAATGATAGACTATTGCTTTGAATAACTCAGGTCTCAATATTTATATCGTAAAAGAGATTACATGATACACATGTTAGGTAGCATTTCACATCAAAATTTCTGTTTTTATCATTTAGCTACTCGAGGACGAGAAGGAATTAAGCTTGGGGATGCTTGATACGTCTCCAACATATCGATAATTTTTTATTGTTTCATGCTATTAGATTATCAATCTTGGAAGCTTTATATGCATTTATATGCTATTTTATATCATTTTTTGGGACTAACCTATTAACCCAATGCCCACTGCTAGTTCCTGTTTTTTGCTAGTTTTTGGCTTTTCAAAAAATCGATATCAAACAAAGTCCAAACATGACAAAACTTTACGGTATTTTTTCGGGACCAGAAGGGACCCTATAAGCTCCAGAAGGAGGCTAGAAGATATACGAGAGGGCCACAATAAGTTCACCAGGTGTGCCCTAGGGGGTAAGCGTGCCCCCTGAGCTCGTGCACACCTGTAGCTCTATTTGACCTAATTCCAACTCTATAAATTCCCAAATATTCCCAAACCAATAGAGAGCCACCCGAAACACTTTTTCCGCCATCGCAAACTTCTGTTCTTCTGTGATCCCATCTGGAGGCCTTTTTCGGTACTGTGCCAGAGGGGGAATTGATCATGGATGGCTTCTACATCATCCTTGCTGCCTTCTGATGATGCGTGAGTAGTCCACCACAGACCTACGGGTCCATAGCTAGTAGCTAGATGGCTTCTTCTTTCTCTTTGATCTTTAATACCACATTCCCCTTGATCTTCTTGGAGTTCTATCCGATGTAATCTTCTTTTGCGATGTGTTTGTTGGGATATAATGAATTGTGGGTTTATGATGATTATTCATTGAAGTAATTGAGTCTTTTCTGAACTTTATTATGCATGACTCTTATAGCATTGTATTTCTCTCTAATCTATCTGTTTGGTTTGGCCAACTAGATTGATTTATATTCGGCGGGAGAGGTGCTTTGTAATGGGTTCAATCTTGCAGTGCTCTATATCCAAGTGAAAGAAGGGGACAAGACACATATTTGTATTGTTGCCAATAAGGGTAAAACAACGGGGTTTATTCATATTGATTCGGTTTACTTTGTCTACATCATGTCATCTTGCTTAAGGCGTTACTCTATTTGTCATGAACTTAATACCATAGATGCATGCTAGATATTGGTCGATTGGTGGAGTAATAGTAGTAGATGCAGTTAGGAGTCGGCCTACTTGTCTCAGACATGATGCCTATATACATGATCATTGCCGGGAATATGTCATAATTATGCGCTTTTCTATCAATTGCCCAATAGTAATTTGTTCACCCACCGTATGCCATGTATTCGAGAGAGAAGCCTCTAGTGAAAACTATGGCCCCGAGGGCTACGCTTATCATATTGCTAAAAATCCAAAACTACTTTGCTGCAATTTATTTACTTTGCAATTTATCTATCTATCACTATCAGAATTAATCCTTGCAAGTAATGGGTTCAAGGGGACTGACAATGCTCTTGACCGCGTTGGGTGCAAGTATTTGATTTTGTGTGTGTAGGTGCTGCTTAGGGGAGTTTGCTTGGTTCTCCTATTGGTTCGATAACCTTGGTTCTCACTGAGGGAAATACTTATCTCTACTGTACTGCTTCACCCCTCCTCTTCAGGGAAATCCCAATGTAGTTTAGAAGTAGCAGGAAGATGTACTTCTGGAAAATATGAAGTATCGAATTGTGAAAATTAATCTTCCCGTTTTTGGTCCTGATTTCTCAGGGTATGGTATACCACTACACCAAAGAAAGCAACATCACATGGCAAACTTTATATTTTTCAACTGTCACATAGAAGAACCATCTAAAGGAAATAGACACAGATGCCATGGACTGACCGAAAATGAGTGGCTTCATCATGTGCAATTGCCTTGACCAGGAGAAGGAGAACTTGGGTTATGTAAGCAGGCTTCTATATCAGTAAGCAATGAGATACATCAACTAGCACACATGATTAACTTTTGGATGTTACTTCTATCCCACAGTTGCAAAGGGTGGGTCACATATCAACTCTTTTCTTTTAAAGCTCAAAGTTGCAAATGTATATGCATAGCACATCACTTTTTTGTAACAAATATGGCCAATGTCAAAGGGTGGGTCACATATCAACTCTTTTTTTAAAGCTCAAAGTTGCAAATGCATATGCATAGCACATCACTTTTTTGTAACAAATATGGCCAATGGCCAATATCTATAAATACTGATAAGGGTCACAATTCATTCTACAGGTTACTTAATTATCGATAAGCTTGCCAGCTCATGATAGCTATGAGCTTCACATCATCATAAAAGTCTATAATATCACATCATGTTTGGTTGAAATAATATGGTAAAATATTAAGTTTGCAAACTAAAATGCTAACATATGGGGAGAAGGTGGCAGCTCACCTGCAGCAAGGAGCAAGGATCAGCAAAAGTAGGAGCTCATCCTTTAGCATACTTATACGTCTCCAACGTATCTATGATTTATGAAGTATTCATGCTATTATATTATCCATCTTAGATGTTCTATATGCATTTATATGCTATTTTATATGATTTTTGGGACTAACCTATTAACCTAGAGCCCAGTGCCAATTTCTATTTTTTCCTTGTTTTTGAGTTTTACATAAAAGGAATACCAAACGGAGTCCAATTGACGTGCCAATTTTTGATGATTTTTTATGGACCAGAAGAAGCCCACGGAGCATCAGAGATGGACCAGAAGAGTCCCGAGCCATCCACGAGGGTGGAGGGCGCGCCCTACCCCCTGGGCGCGCCCCCCTATCTCGTGGACGACTCAGAGACCCCCCTGATGTGAAACCGACGCCAAAAATTCCTATAAATACAGAAACCCCCAGAAAATAACCTAGATCGAAAGTTCCGCCGCCGCAAGCCTCTGTAGCCACAAGAAATCAATCTAGGCCCTCTCTGGCACCCTGCCGGAGGGGGCCATCATCACCGGAGGCCATGGAGGAGGATCCCGAAGGGGCCATCATCTCCATGAAGGCCAAGGACGAGAGGGAGAACCTCTCCCCATCCAGGGGGAGGCCATGGAGGAGGAATCAAAAGGGGGAGAACCTCTCCTCCTCTCTCTCGGTGGCGCCGGAGTGCCATTGAGAGGGGAATCATCGTCGCGGTGATCGTCTTCATCAACATCACCATCCTCATCTATTTTACACGGTCCACTCTCCTGCACCCCGCTGTGATCCCTACTTGAACATGGTGCTTTATGCCACATATTATGATCCAATGATGTGTTGCCATCTTATGATGTTTTGAGTAGATATCTTTTGTCTTTGGGTTGATTGATGATCTAGATTAGTACGAATTCTATGTTTTATTTTGGTGCTGTCCTATCGTGCCCTCCGTGTCACGCAAGCGTGAGGGATTCTCGCTGTAGGGTGTTGCAATACGTCCATGATTCGCTTATAGTGGGTTGCTTGAGTGACAGAAGCATAAACCCGAGTAAGGGGGTTGTGGCGTATGGGATAAAGGGGACTTGATATGTTAATGCTATGGTTGGGTTTTACCTTAATGATCTTTAGTAGTTGCGGATGCTTGCTAGAGTTCCAATCATAAGTGCATATGATCCAAGAAAATAAAGTATGTTAGCTTATGCCTCTCCCTCATATGAAATTGCAATGACGACTCCCGGTCTTGTTAACAATTGCCTAGGACAATTCCACACACCAATCGATCATTATTCCACACTCGCTATTTATAATATTTAGTAATATATTCTAACTTTATGATAACAACACCTACTTTTATATTTTAGCTCTCCGATACCATGCAAAGTTATCCTCTTCATACCCACAGCATAGTTTTATTTCTCGTTTCTAGTTGGAAGCAAACGTTCGGTGTACGTAGAGTCGTATCAGTGGTAGATAGGACTTGAGAGAATATTGATCTTATCTTTAGCTCCTTGTGGGTTTGACACTCCATACTTATCACTTCCACCTTTGGGAATTGCTACGATGATTCCCTGCACTTGGGGATTATCAAGCTCTTTTCTGGCGCCGTTGCCGGGGAGCAATAGCGTGGGGTTGATATTCTCGTGTCTGCTTGTTTGCTTTCTTCACTAAGTAGATTTTATTTTACCTTTTTGTTTCTTTTTAGTTGTGGGTGAAACATACAAAAAATATTTAAAAGAATGAAAATACAAAAAAAACTACTTGCCTCTCATGCCTAAAAAGTTTTTCAATAAAAGAAGTGATTGGAAGGTTATGCATTGGAGAAGTGAGAGTCGACCTTGAACACTTGTGTTCATTCTCATGGAAACAATGTAAAAAAATTCATGGAAGCTTCTCTGAAAATAATTATCCCCTTGTATATATCCATTTTATTATAAAAATAATGTGCCAAGCTTTGGTTTTAGGATGATTAGATTGCTTGTTTACTATGTGCAGTACAAAAACAGAAACTTTGGCTATAGTGCGTGAATTTAGATTTTTTACTGGAAAGTCAAATGGGTCTGAAACTTTTTGCACATTACTTCTGCACAAATTGTTTAAATTGTCATTTTTTTTAGAATTTTTTGGAGCTACAGAAGTTTACTAAACTTCCAGATTACTACAGACTGTCCTGTTTTTTGACAGATTCTGTTTTCTATGTGTCGATCGCTTATTTTGATGAATCTATGGGTAGTATCGGGGGGTATGAACCATGGTGAATTTGGAATACAGTAGATAAAGTGCTAACATGAAATTGGAATGAGTTTTCAACAGTACCTAAAGGTAGTGATTTGCTTTAGTATACTAACGGATCTCACAAAGTTTTTGTGGATGAAGTGTTCGAAGAACGAGGAGTTACCGATGTGAGAAGAATAAAGAGAGGCAAGAGTTCAAGCTTGGGGATGACCAAGGCACCCCAAGTAAATATTCCAAGGATACTCAAGCATCTAAGCTTGCTGATGCCCCGGTTGGCATCCCATCTTTCTTCTTCAACAATTATCGGTATACCTCGGTTTTTGTTTTGTTCACATGATTTGTGTCCTTTGTGTTTTTATTTTTCTTTAAGAACCATGCTAGTATGAGATGTCCCTTCATCAATTTATAGAATGATTCATGTGCTTCACTTATATATTTTGAGCTTGGATATTGGTTAGTCTATATTGATTGTAGAATGCTCCATGAACTTCACTTATATCTTTTGGAGTATGAATAATACTATCATCTAAAGCGGGTTTGGAAGAGTGTCAACTTTAGGAATTAGTGATCCCACTATTCCGAATGAGAAGAATTTTTCTTATGTGAAGAGTGGAAAATTTCTATGCTTGTAGATCATGAAAAGAATGCTTTACGTGATGGTTATATTGTTGAATTCATTCAAGATGCTACTGAAACTTATTATGAGGGAGGAATATATGCTTGTAGGAGTTGCAATAATACCAAGTTTCCTCTCTATGTGCTTAAAGTTTTGAAGTTATACTTGTTTTGCCTTCCTATGCTAGTTGATTATTGTTCCTATAAATTATGTGCTCACAAAATCCCTAGGCATAGGAAGTGGGTTATATTCAAATGTGCTAGTTATATTCTTCATGATGCTCTCTTTATGTTTCAATTCTTTTCTTTTATGTGAGCATCATTGAAATCATCATGCCTAGCTAAAAGGCCTTAAAGAAAAGCGCTTGTTGGGAGACAACTCAATATTTACCCTTACTGTTTTTGTGTGTTTACATGATTAAGCTATTGTAGTAATCATGTTTTATAGCTTTTTTTCCAATAAAGTGCCAAGTAAGACCTTTGGGAAGACTTTGGTGAAAGTTAATGTGATCTTGCTGTAAAAAACAGAAACTTTGCGCTCACGAGATTAGCTGTCATTTTTTACAGAAGAGTGCTTTTGAGTTGATTCTTTTTGAAGAAGATTAATAGACAAATTCCTCACGTCCACCAATTTATTTCACAATTTTTGGAGTAGCATAAGTAAGGTTGCTGTTCAGATCATTACAGACTGTTCTGTTTCTGACAGATTCTGTTTTCATTTCATAGTTTACTTGTTTTCTATTTTCTATGGCTTATATTTCTCAATATAAATTGTAGAAATGATATGGTACAGTAGGCATTGTGTGAGAACAATTATGAACCTTTTCTTTGACAGTACCAAAGTGAATGGTTTACTCTTTATCATACTAACCTATCTCACGAAGTTCCGTTAAGTTTTGTGTGATTGAAGTTTTCAAGCCTTGGGTGAGATATGGATATGAGGAGAATAAGGAGTGGAAAGACCCTAAGATTTGGGATGCCCAAGGCACCCCAAGGTAATATTCAAGGAAGACACAAGTGCCTAAGCTTGGGGATGCCCCGGAAGGCATCCCCTCTTTCGTCTTCAAAACTATCGGTATACCTTACTCAGAGCTATATTTTTATTCGTCACATTATATGTGTTTTGCTTGGAGCGTATTTTCAATTTTACTTGCTGTTTGAATAAAATAATTGGATCTTAAATCTTGAATGAAAAAGAATCCTCCCATGTCTAGTTAATTATTTGACTACTTGGTGTTCTTCACTTATATCTTTTTGGAGCAGTTTGTCATTTACTCATGTGCTTCACATATATCCTATGAGTAAATGGTTGAATGAATTGAATATCATAAATCTGAATTTATATATGTTTCATATGCTTATACCATGGGGATTAATGACTTCACACACAATAAGTATAGGTGGTAAATTTATTGAAAGTTAGCAAACGCAGAATTGGTCACTTGAACAATTCATGAAAGACTATTGAAGGAAGAGAGATTTCACATATAAATATACTCTCTTGGACATCTTTTGTAATTGTGAGCACTCATTTAAATATGACATGCTAAAAGGTTGATGTTGGACAAGGAAGACAACTTAATGGGTTATTGTTTCCTATATCCGAAACGTTATATTGTCTTGGATCATCCAACATGTTGAGCTTGCTTTTCCCTCTCATGCTAGCCAAATTCTTTGCACCAAGTAGAAATACTACTTGTGCTTCCAAACATCCCTTAAACCAGTTTTGCCATGGGAGTCCACCATACCTACCTATGGATTGAGTAAGATCCTTCAAGTAAGTTGTCATCGCTGCATGCAATAAAAATAGCTCTCTAAATATGTATGATCTATTAGTGCGAAGAAAATAAGATTTATACGAACTTGTGATAGGGAAGAAATAAAAGCGACGGACTGCAAAATAAAGGTCTTTATCACAAGCGGCAATATAAAGTGACGTTCTTTTGCATTAAGATTTTGTGCATCCAACCATAAAAGCGCATGACAACCTCTGCTTCCCTTTGCGAAGGGCCTATCTTTTACTTTCATCTTCTACCCTTTTACAAGAGTCATGTTGATCATCACCTTTCCTTTTTACACTTTTTCCTTTGGCAAGCATTTTGTGTTGGATCGATCCGGATATATATATCCACTTGGATGTAGGTTTTCATAAATTATTTTGTTGACATTACCCTTGAGGTAAAAGGTTGGGAGGCGAAACTATAAGCCCCTATCTTTCTCTATGTCCGATTAAAACTTTGAACCCATAAATATCACATGAGTATGTGGAGTTTGCTGAATCAAAGCTCTTACATAGACCCCTCCCGAAAATAAGATGAATTGCAGTTGTTTGATGACTAAGAGCACGGTTTGTTAGTTTTCAAGAAAGTTTATGATCTATACTTTAACATGTGAATAGCTTGTTACTTGATCATGAGAAGTTTCATGAGTTGAGTACTGTTATGATATATAATGATGCTAGAAAAAGTTATTGGAACTATCATTGATCAAACTTATGCACTTGCTAGCATTCACACTTCATAAATTATTTCTTTTATCATTTAACTACTCGAGGACGAGCAAGAATTAAGCTTGGGGATGCTGATACGTCTGCAACATATCTATAATTTATGTAGTATTCATGCTATTATATTATCCATCTTAGATGTTTTATATGCATTTATATGCTATCCCCCTGGGCGCGCCCCCCTATCTCGTGGATGACTCGGAGACCCCCCTGACGTGAAACCGACGCCAAAAATTCCTAAAAATACAGAAACCCCTAGAAAATAACCTAGATGTAAGTTCCACCGCCGCAAGCCTCTGTAGCCACGAGAAATCAATCTAGGCCCTCTCTGGCGCCCTGCCGGAGGGGGCCATCATCACCGGAGGCCATGGAGGAGGATCCCGGAGGGGCCATCATCACCATGAAGGCCAAGGACCAGAGGGAGAACCTCTCCCCATCCAGGGGGGAGGCCATGGAGGAGGAAGCACCAGGGGTAGAACCTCTCCTCCTCTCTCTCGGTGGTGCTGGAGTGCCATCGAGAGGGGAATCATCGTCACGGTGATCGTCTTCATCAGCATCACCATCCTCATCTATTTTACGCGGTCCACACTCCCGCACCCCGCTTTAATCCCTACTTGAACTTGGTGCTTTATGCCACATATTATGATCCAATGATGTGTTGCCATCTTATGATGTTTTGAGTAGATATCTTTTGTCTTTGGGTTTATTGATGATCTAGATTAGTACGAGTTGTATGTTTTATTTTGGTGTTGTCCTATCATGCCCTCCGTGTCGCGCAAGCGTGAGGGATTCTCGCGGTAGGGTGTTGCAATACGTCCATGATTCTCTTATAGTGGGTTGCTTGAGTGACAGAAGTGTAAACCTGAGTAAGGGGGTTGTGGCGTATGGGATAAAGGGGACTTGATATGTTAATGCTATGGTTGGGTTTTACCTTAATGATCTTTAGTAGTTGCGGATGCTTGCTAGAGTTCCAATCATAAGTGCATATGATCCAAGAAGAGAAAGTATGTTAGCTTATGCCTCTCCCTCATATGAAATTGCAATGACGACTACCGGTCTTGTTAACAATTGCCTAGGACAATTCCACACACTGATCCATCATTATTCCACACTCGCTATTTATAATATTTAGTAATATATTCCAACTTTATGATAACAACACCTACTTTTATATTTTAGCTCTCCGATACCATGCAAAGTTATCCTCTTCATACCCACAGCATAGTTTTATTTCTCGTTTCTAGTTGGAAGCAAATGTTCGGTGTACGTAGAGTCCTATCAGTGGCAGATAGGACTTGAGAGAATATTGATCTTACCTTTAGCTCGTTGTGGGTTCGACACTCCACACTTATCACTTCCACCTTTGGGAATTGCTACGATGATTCCCTGCACTTGGGGATTATCACGTACTATGAACATGTCGCTGCTGACTTGCGCTATAATGCACCGTTGTTGGCCACATTATATTAGCATCCCATTGTTCTTGAGATAATGTACATAACAAACTACTTGAATTTATACCTTTAAACTGATTAGCAAGAAGTAGCAACCAAGTTCTAATAACGGAATTCCAGGATGTCTTACTCCTATTTCATACTAACTGTACCTACTGGGAAAGCACAATGTGTCACACAGGGAGAGAGGAAAACATGATGAAGAAGGAAAAGAAGGTAGCAGGCGAGCAAAGGAATCAATCCGAGATAGGACCACCAGTAACTTACCCCAAACTCATGTAGAAATGAGGTTAATCCTCCTCCGTAAATGTTGCAGGCCTGTAGTTGCCCAACAGGAAACCATTAGCACTACACATAACCTCACAATTTATGTCAAGGCAACATGTCAAGGCATAAGTTATTAGAAATCAAAGAAGGGATACTAAGGGAAGATACTACAATAGGGACGAAATCGGAGCACCATTCTCCAAAAAACAACATGGATGCAGTGGTGGAGAGAGAGAGGAGACGAGGCCAGTGAAGCTAGTGACGACAAATGGCCCCTGGCCGACGGCACCGCCTCCACGAGGGTCGGACACCTCCTTCACCCCCAGGCCTCCTACCTCTTCCATGTAGCCTCAGCCCATGCCCATGGGCTGACAGTTTCTTGTCCTCGTTGCCCGCCTTTGTTGCTCCTTCACCTCACCACCGGACTCAGCTATCCTGCGCCTAATCTGGAACCAGGCGCTGCCGCCGGCCTAGAAAATAGAAAGAAGGACCACGAGGTGGAAGGGAAGTGTGTTGGAGAAGCAGCATCGGTGGTGGAGTAGCAGTAGCAAGCGGAAGCGAGGATCCAGGGTGGAGGACGTGGTGGCGCGAAGAGGAGGGATGGGGGAGGGATGGAGGAGGCGGGAGAGGCTATGGGGATTGAGGGGAAAGGGGTCAGGTTCGTGCGGTTGCTGGTGCGGGAGTGGGACTGAGGTGAGGGATAGGATTGGCTGCGGGGACGCACGGAGAGGACTAGCCAAAATCTCATGCACGTGGGCACGGATCAGCCATCCAACGCCCAAGACGAGCCCGCTCATCATTCACCAGCGAAAAAGAGTGCAAGGTGAAAATCGGATTTGACTGATGTGAAGATCCAACGGCTCCGGTTCGCCAAAAGACAGATCTGACGGCCAACGAAGCCTAAATGGGGGAGCTTCCTGGAGGCAAGTTGCCTTGAATCCTTTATAGGTTGAAATTAGCTTTCCCTGCGAATAATGAGTTGCATGTACTGTAATGTCCGGTTTGCATATTTTGTAACCATCCATTGCGAATCACCATATGATTTGATAGTTATATAAGGACAATGGTATCCACAACCCATAAGACTTCAAGTTAAGGTTTGACATCGATGATCGCATTTTTGTAAATTTATTCCAGTCCTTTCAGTGATGTGTGTTCAGTTGGGGGAGAAATTCCTGTCGACTACAAAGACGCATGTGGCAAATTCATCAATCTCAAAATGATGCGTCGGCTCAGTCTCTTGGAGGTACTCATAGGGATAGAGTGTGTGTCAACGTTTATAGGGATGAGTGTATGTGCGTATATATCAGCGTCTTCATCTGTAGCGTGTTCAAAAAATGTAACCATATGTTCTATTTTTAACTATATGTTTGATATTTTCATAATTTCACAACTAGTAGCTCACCTTATAATATCTACTTTATGTAACTATAGGTTGACAATGGAAGGATCTGGATTTTTTAGCGATGTTAGTTTGGCCATTTATATGTCCTATATTTTTTGCTACATTTTATCATTGCATAAATCTTTTTACTTGCCAATATTAACTTCATTTACGTAGGTTTTCCAAGAGGTGACCCGGAGTTATCGAACCCATGAGAGGACATGCATATTGAAGAATGGATTTCTAACAAGCTTTTGCAAGAGTATTAATTCCAGTTTTTAGACCGCATCAAAATCAACTTACAACGTAGAACACTTATATAAAAATAAGCATGGGTATGAGGACTTCATTCTTACATCCATATACTTGCAGACGGATTGTGGTATTAATTTGTGCCCTAGAAGACACCCATCAAGATGTGCTTCCAACGTATCAAAGTGGCGGATGTGTCCAATTTACGTCTTGACCGAAGTGGATCCTGCACCAAAGTAAGTTTTTGAACTGAAGTCCTTACCTATCGCGCGGGGTTGCCTCTATAATTAAGATAGAATCAAACAAAACCATTTGGCATTTAATGACCACACCTCTTGTATCCCCGGAGATAGGATTCGTGCTACCGTACTAGCCTTTCTATCACTGGTGTTCGCAATAGCACTTCACGGTCTCTCTGCCTTTAGCCTCTCCGTGGCCCGATCTCCATGATCCGTGGGACGAAGATCTCGAATGAGCCAAGAGACAACTACGAAGAAATTTATTTCACATATACGAGACGTTAGTTCAAAGTCATTGCATTGATCCCTTCAACAAGCACATAGGGTTGCAAGACAATGCCTCAACCCATGACCTCACTGAACTACTCATACATGATGGTCGGGTCGCAAGAAGAAATCATTGAAGAACACATCATGGAGAATATTTTATTGATACGTGTTACAATGATTGTGGGATGCGCTACACGACTACAAGGTATGACTAACTTGGTGGGTATAAGCCATGGCAAAGTTAGAATATGGTAGATATAATGCAGAAATAAAATATGAATGGGTTTGCAACAATACTTAGAGTAGTGATTTGCTTTCTTGTACTAACGGATCTCACGAAGGTTTTGTTGAGT
This sequence comes from Triticum aestivum, assembly GCF_018294505.1. Taxonomy (NCBI): domain Eukaryota; kingdom Viridiplantae; phylum Streptophyta; class Magnoliopsida; order Poales; family Poaceae; genus Triticum; species Triticum aestivum. The sequence continues at coordinate 254,428,909 of NC_057805.1, forward strand.
TTTGTGTGATTGAAGTTTTCAAGTTTTGGGTGAGATCACGATGGATGAAGGAATAAGGAGTAAGAAGAGCATAAGCTTGGGGATGCCCCATGGCACCCCAAGTTATTATCCAAAGAGAAACAAGCAACTAAGCTTGGGGATGCCCCGGAAGGCATCCCCTCTTTATTCTAACGACCATCGGTATTTTACTTGGAGCTATATTTTTATTCGTCACATATCATGAGTTTTGCTTGGAGCATCTTGTATTATATGAGTCTTTGCTTGTTTTGCTTTTTAGTTTGTGTCATCAATCCTTGCTGGACACACCTATATGAGAGAGCCAAAATTATGCTATGATTTGTTAGAATTGCTCTCTATGCTTCAGTTAATTTTTTTAGCTATGGAATTTCTCTAGTGCTTCACTTATATCTTTTTGAGCATAGTGTGCTTTAATATTTTTGAAGAAATGCTCTCATGCTTCACTTAGATTTATTTGATGGTAAGATTTTTTAAGGAATTCTCTCATGCTTCACTTATATTATTTTGAGAGATGAAAATTTTTATGCTCATGTGCGTCACTTAGATTTGTTTGAGTTATCAAAGAGGGATATAATAAAAACTTTTATGAAGATCATTGGAAAAAATAAACTTGATTCTTTGTAATAGTTTTGCAGTATGATGATAGTGATATGTGAGTCATGTTGGTGAGTAATTATGCTTTAGTAAGAATATTGGTGTTAAGGTCTTTGATTCCTATGCAAGCACATAAGTCAATAGTGATGCAATGAAATTACATCCTACTTGTGGTGCATAATTCGGTGTTAGTTATGCTTAATGCTCGCTTATGTGATTTTTCGTTTCTTGGTTGGATGCTTCTCAATCTATTTACTAGCCTTCACTAGTACTAAGTAGAGATACTACTTGTGCATCCAAAATCCTTAAACCCAGTTTTGCCATATGAGTCCACCATACCTACCTATATGCGGTATCTCCGTGCTGTTCTAAGCAATTTGTATGTGCCATGTCTAATTTTCAAAATAAATTTCCTTTTTGTGTGCTCGTACCGCTCATGAAGCGGCAGGGGGTGGCTAATATTTTCCATGCTAGATGTGTTATTGTCAAGATGAGTGTTTATTCACTTGTCATTGCACGAGTGTCGCGGAAAACCGCGGCCACCTATGGGACCAGAGGGCCCCTTGCTGGTTTGGTAGGGGGGACATCGCGTTGCATAAAGAGCAGACGAGTGTGGGGCAGCACGGCAGAGATCACACAGGCAATTTTACCCAGGTTCGGCCACCGTGAGGCGTAAAACCCTACTCCTGCTTTGGTGGATTGATGGTGGAAGAATGGTGGTGGAGTGTAGTACACTGCTCGGCGGGGGTTGCCTGGGGGCGATAGTGGCTATACGCTTATGGGTGTATGCGTTGTCTAACTTTCCAACCCTTGCTACAGCTGCCATGGGCCTCCTTTTATAGATCAAGGGGTTACCACAATGGCAAAGTAGTCATTATGCAGTGATAAGATAGAAAATAGTGGTATCGTACCTAACTCTGTAGCCTGACAGGGTGCATTAAATGCACCGCTTAACGTCACGTCAATGGTTACCCGGCAAACCTTGCCGGGCAGTCTCGCCAGCTCCACGCCTGCTCGCTTGACACGTCGTGGGACGGGTTTCATCTGTAGTTATTTCTTGTAGAAAGAGGCCGCCATGTGGCAAATGGCTGCCACTCAGTCGCTTTGCGGTTTGACACCGCACTGATAGATGCTACCTCTTGAGCACTGCGTTGGTTTTCCCTTGAAGAGGAAAGGGTGATGCAGTAAAGTAGCGTAAGTATTTCCCCCAGTTTTGAGAACCAAGGTATCAATCCAGTAGGAGACCACCCTCAAGTCCCACGCACCTACACAAACAAATAAGAACCTTGCAACCAACGCGATAAAGGGGTTGTCAATCCCTTCACAGCCACTTGCAAAAGTGAGATCTGATAGAGATGATAAGATAATATTTTTGGTATTTTTATGACAAAGACTAAAAGTAAAGAAAGCAAAATAAACGGTAATAGAAATAACTTGTTGACGGGAGATTAATATGATGGAAAATAGACCCGGGGGCCATAGGTTTCACTAGTGGCTTCTCTCAAGATAACATAAGTATTACGGTGGGTAAACAAATTATTGTCGAGCAATTGATAGAATTGAGCATAGTTATGAGAATATCTAGGTATGATCATGTATATAGGCATCACGTCCGTGACAAGTAGACCGACTCCTGCCTGCATCTACTACTATTACTCCACACATCGACCGCTATCCAGCATGCATCTAGAGTATTAAGTTCATAAGAATGGAGAAACGCTTTAAGCAAGATGACATGATGTAGAGGGATCGCTATCAAGGAGGCCCCAAGATGGGATCTCAGGGGTACAGAAGATTGCGGCGGTGGAAATAGGGTTTTTGCTCCGTATCTGATGTTTTCGGGGTACGTAGGTATATATAGGAGGAAGAAGTAGGTCAGTAGAGCTACGATGGGCCCGTGAGGGTGGAGGGCGCGCCCCCTGCCTCGTGGCCTCCTTGTTGATTGCTTGACGTCCACTCCAAGTCCTGTGGATCACGTTTGTTCCGAAAATCACGTTCCCGAAGGTTTCATTCCGTTTGTACTCCGTTTGGTATTCCTTTCCTTCGAAACACTGAAATAGGCAAAAAAACAGCAATTTGGGCTGGGCCTCCGGTTAATTGGTTAGTCCCAAAAATAATATAAAAGTGTATAATTAAACCCATTAAACGTCCAAAATAGAATATATAATAGCATGGAACAATCAAAAATTATAGATAAGTTGGAGACGTATCAAGCATCCCCAAGCTTAATTCCTGCTCGTCCTCGAGTAGGTAAATGATAAAAACAAATTTTTTGATGTGGAATGCTACTTAGCATAATTTTCAATGTAATTCTCTTAATTGTGGCATGAATATTCAGATCCGAAAGATTCAAGATAAAAGTTTAATATTGACATAAAAAATAATAATACTTCAGGCATACTAACAAAGCAATGATGTCTTCTCAAAATAACATGGCCAAAGAAAGTTATCCCTACAAAATCATATAGTCTGGCTATGCTCTATCTTCATCACACAAAGTATTTAATCATGCACAACCCTGATGACAAGCCAAGCAATTGTTTCATACTTTTGATGTTCTCAAAGTTTTTCAATCTTCACACAATACATGAGCGTGAACCATGGACATAGCACTATATGTGGAATAGAATGGTGGTTGTGGAGAAAAAAAAGATAGTCTCACATCAACTAGGCGTATCAATGGGCTATGGAGATGCCCATCAATAGATATCAATGTGAGTGAGTAGGGATTGCCATGCAACGGATGAAGTGGAGCTATAAGTGTATGAAAGCTCAACAAAAGAAACTAAGTGGGTGTGCATCCAACTCGCTTGCTCACGAAGACCTAGGGCATTTTGAGGAAGCCCATCATTGGAATATACAAGCCAAGTTCTATAATGTAAAATTCCCACTAGTATATGAAAGTGACAACATAGGAGACTCTCTATCATGAAGATCATGGTGCTACTTTGAAGCACAAGTGTGGTAAAAGGATAGTAACATTGTCCCTTCTTTCTTTTTCTCTCATTTTTTTCTTTATTTTCTTTTATTTATTTGGGCCTTTTCTCTTTTTTTATGGCCTCCTTTTTTTCGTCCGGAGTCTCATCCCGACTTGTGGGGGAATCATAGTCTCCATCATCCTTTCCTCACTGGGACAATGCTCTAATAATGATGATCATCACACTTTTATTTACTTACAACTCAAGAATTACAACTCAATACTTAGAACAAAAATATGACTCTATGTCAATGCCTCCGGCGGAGTACCGGGATATGCAATGAATCAAGAGTGACATGTATTAAAATTATGAACGGTGACTTTGCCACAAATACGATGTCAACTACATGATCATGCAAAGCAATATGACAATGATGGAACGTGTCATAGTAAATGGAACGGTGGTAAGTTGCATGGCAATATATCTCGGAATGGCTATGGAAATGCCATAATAGGTAGGTATGGTGGCTGTTTTGAGGAAGGTAATGGTGGGTGTATGGTACCGGCGAATGTTGCGCGATACTAGAGAGGCTAGCAATGGTGGAAGGGAGAGAGTGCGTATAATCCATGGACTCAACATTAGTCATAAAGAACTCACATACTTATTGCAAAAATATATTAGTTATCGAAACAAAGTACTACGCACATGCTCCTAGGGGGATAGATTGGTAGGAAAAGACCATCGCTCGTCCCCGACCGCCACTCATAAGGAAGACAATCAATAAATAAATCTGTAGCGACCCAACCTCAGACGGTCAAGTCTCTGTGCTTAAGTGTCATCCCTGGATCGGTAATGCTGACACACACAATACTCGAAGGAGTTATAACAGAGTAGCAATCACACACTTATTACATCGATAGTCTCAGAAGAGAACTTACTACAATAAATATGGCTTAAGGCCATCTAAATAAGATAACAGCAGAAGGCTTGGAAGATAAAGTGAGTCCATCAACTCCAACGGCATAGCTGAGTGCATGACAATGGCCTAGCGAACCTTACTCTTTATCTGAAAAGTTTGCATCATGATACGTTGCAGCCCGAAAACGGGTCAGCACATGGAATATGCTAGCATAGTAACACAATAGAGCAATGAACAGAATAATGCTATCACTACATGCATATATGGCTGGTGGAGGCTCCATGGTCAGCATGGTTTTGCGAAAAGCCAATTTTTTCCTACAGCAAAGGAATATATTTTATTGAACTACAAAGTTGGTTGAAAATTATTGAGAAGGTTCCTCCAACTCAATCCCAATTAAAGGTAATTACCAACCCAACAAATTAAATTAGAGTGATGAGATTCATATGATAATCCAAGAACCATATACTCAAGATGTCCATAACTGGGGACACGGCTAACCATGATTAGTTTGTACACTCTGCAAAGGTTTGTGCACTTTTCCCCATAAGACTCAATCTCCTCCGTTGGATTTCTCACACTACATGGTGTTTGAGAAATGGATGACCGAGACACAGTCTTTCACAAACATTAACTCTTTACTCTGGGTGGACAGTTACACCTACTTTCCCTCTACATCTGCTAGCCCACCACTGAAAGAGGTCATGCAACATACTCAACTATGCTAGAGCCCATAATAGCTTGTGGCTGCACACAGAAGTTTCTAGCATGAATAATCTTATGATCCCTTTGAGCCTAGGTGGCGGACCGTAGGATGATCACACGGGTACTCCGGGATATCCTAGGACAACACTGGATTCTCCAGGTGCCCACAAGCAATCCATCCAGATGTGTATTAAAGTTGCCACCTTAATTTAAACCATTAATTAACAATCTCACATCTGTCATGGATACACTCAAACCCAATCCACGTCTACAAGCATAGCATAGCAATATAAACATAACGTAACAGTAACTCCCAAGGGTTTGATAATAAACAGGGCAATAGGTTCTACCTCATCAACTACTTCCCAAAACCCACAAGTTAATCACATCCTAATCATGCAATGTTTGAGGATTGATACTAATGCATAAAAACTGGGTATGAAAAGAGTATGATCAATGTGTTACTTGCCTTGCTGACGATCTGCAAAACCTAGTGACTCGTAGTAGCATGCTTCGCACTCCGGGAATTCTATCACAAACAAACAATAGCATACATAAGCAATCAAGAAAAGATGCACGGGTAAACCTCAAATAAGAAGATCGAATCTGAAAACTCAACTAAAGAGATCCAATTTGCAAAAAGAACTAAATCAAACGGAGCAACGAAACTCAAACCACGAAAGAAACAAGATCCGTTTACTAATCTGGACTAAAGTCAAATTTTACAGTACCAAAATCTTGTTCAAGTTGGTTAAACAGAAAGAGGACTTCGAGACGAAGATCTAGGCGCTTGTTTCACCTGATTTGGATAAACGAGCAAAAAGTTATACGAGAACGAAGATTAGGGCAGAAATCACGATCGAAGATAATCGCGGAAAAACCCTGGAAAAAGAAAAACTGACGAACAGACTAACGAACGAACGTTCGCTGTCTGCGGCTAACGGACGAACAGCATTCATTAAAACGAACGTATGGATGAACGTCCGCTATTTAACCGAACCGAGAAAAACCGAAACAAAACCGATATAAAAAAGAACTAGGGTTTCTAAAAAACCGAACGGTTTTCTCGCGAAAACCGGCGGCGGCGGCGCGGCTTTACCTCCGGCGAGGTTGGCAGCGGGACGGGAGGCGGCGGCGGTCGGCACGGTGCGGCGGCGAGCGGCGAGGCACGGCGGCGGTGAGGCGCGGCGGCGGCTAGGGTTTGTGGGGCGGGCGGCGAGGCGCGGCGCGGCGGCGGACCGGGCGGCACGGCGGCTAGGGTTAGGGTTTGCGGGGCGGGCGGCTTGGGCTGTCGGGCCTCGGGGGTGCGGCTTATAAAGCCTGGCCGGCCGGAGTCAGGGTCGAATACGGCCCGGTAGGTCGGTGCTCTTTTTTTAAATAAATCCTGACGCAGAAAAACAATTAAAAGAAATACTAAACGAACTCCAAAAATCCTGAAATAAATTTTTACGGTCCTCTAATAATATTGCAGACAAAGTGAACATTTATTTGGGCCTCTAATGCAATTTTGAAAAACGCATATTTTTTCCTAATTCAAATAAAATTGCAATAAAATCCAAATAAAATTCTTATTTGATTTTAAAAAATTTCCTCCAATATTTCATTAATTTTGGAGAAGTCATATTATCTCCTCACATATATTTTAATATGAAATATTATTGGAGAGAAAAATAATTAAAACCAAAGTGATCCTTGTTTCGATATTTGAGAAGATTCAAATATGAAAACGATGAAATCCCCAACTCTCTCCGTGGGTCCTTGAGTTGCTTAGAATTTCTAGGATCGCAAAAAAATGCAATAAAATATGATATGCATGAATGACCTATGTATAACATTCCAAATGGAAAATTTGGGATATTACAAAATCATGCTCCGACTTCATCACATAACGGTTCACCATACGTGCATGCTACGGGAATCACAAACTTTAACACAAGTATTTCTCAAATTCACAACTACTCAATTAGCATGACTCTAATATCATCATCTTTATGTCTCAAAACAATTATCAAGTATCAAACTTCTCCTAGTATTCAACACACTTAGAAAGTTTTTACTAATCTTTGATGTCTATCATATTAGGACCAATTTCACTATTTAAGCAAATTACCATGTTGTTTTGTAGGACTCTCAAAATAATATAAGTGAATCATGAGAGAACAAAAATTTCTATAAAATAAAGCCACCACCGTGCTCTGAAAGATATAAGTGAAGCACTAGAGCAAAAACTATATAGCTCAGAAGATATAAGTGAAGCACATAGAGTATTCTAACAAATTCTGAATCATGTGTGTCTCTATCAAAAGGTGTGTACAGCAAGGATGATTGTGGTAAAATAAAAGGCAAAGACTCAAATCATACAAGACGCTCCAAGCAAAACACATATCATGTGGTGAATAAAAATATAGCTCCAAGTAAAGTTACCGATAGAGGAAGACGAAAGAGGGGATGCCTTCCGGGGCATCCCCAAGCTTAGGCTTTTGGTTGTCCTTGAATTTTACCTTGGGGTGCCTTAGGCATCCCCAATCTTATGATCTTGCCAATCCTTGTTCCATAATCCATCATATCTTTACCCAAAACTTGAAAGCTTCACAACACAAAACTTAACAGAAAATCTCGTGAGCTCCGTTAGCGAAAGAAAACAAAACACCACTTCAAGGTACTGTAATGAACTAATTCTTTATTTATATTGGTGTTAAACCTACTGTATTCCAACTTCTCTATGGTTTATAAACTCTTTTACTAGCCATAGATTCATCAAAATAAGAAAACAACACACGAAAAACAGAATCTATCAAAAACAGAACAGTCTGTAGTAATCTGTATCTAACGCAAACTTCTGGAACTCAGAAAAATCTACCAAAATAGGAAGACCTAGATAATTTGTTTATTGATCCACTTCAATTGGAATCAGTATTTTATCACGTGCTGGTGATTTTAAACAATTGTTTTCGTGAACAGAAAGTTTCTGGAATTTTCAGCAAGATCAGATAACTATCATCCAAGAAGATCCTATAGGTTTCACTTGGCACAAACACTAATTAAAACATAAAAACAAATCTAACAAAAGTCTAGATCAAAGATTTATTACTAAACAGGAGCAAAAAGCAAAAAACTAAAATAAAATTGGGTTGCCTCCCAACAAGCGCTATCGTTTAACGCCCCTAGCTAGGCATAAAAGCAAGGATAGATCTAAGTATCGCCATCTTTGGTAGGCAATCCATAAGTGGCTCTCATAATAGATTCATAAGGTAATTTAATCTTATTTCTAGGGAAGTGTTCCATGCCTTTCCTTAATGGAAATTGGAATCTAATATTCCCTTCCTTCATATCAATAATTGCACAAATCGTTGTAAGGAAAGGTCTACCAAGAATAATAGGACATGAAGGATTGCAATCTATATCAAGAACAATAAAATCTACGGGCACATAATTCCTATCTGCAGCAATAAGAACATCATTAATTCTTCCCATAGGTTTCTTGATAGTGGAATCTGCAAGGTGCAAGTTTAAAGAGCAATCATCAATTTCACGGAAACCTAGCAAATCACACAAAGTTTTTGGAATCGTGGAAACACTAGCACCCAAATCACACAAAGCATAGCATTCATGATCTTTAATTTTAATTTTAATTGTAGGTTCCCAATCATCATAAAGTTTTCTAGGGATAGAAACTTCCAACTCAAGTTTTTCTTCATAAGATTGCATCAAAGCATCAACGATATGTTTAGTAAAGGCTTTATTTTGGCTATAAGCATGAGGAGAATTTAGCACGGATTGCAACAAGGAAATACAATCTATCAAAGAGCAATTATCATAATTAAATTTCTTGAAACCCAAAATAGTGGGTTCATTGCTGTCTATAACCTCTTCAATCCAACTTTTACCAATTTTTGCATTAAGATCTAAAAACTCAGAATTTTTGGGACGCCTTTTAACTAAAGTTGACTCATCTCCAGTCCCATCATAATCCAGATTCATATTGCAAAACAAAGATTTAATAGGAGACACATCAATAACTTTTAGATCTTCATCTTTATTCTCATAAAAACTAGAACAACACGCCTTCACAAAGCCATCTTTCTTAGTACGCATCCTAGCGGTTCTTTCTTTGCACTCATCAATGGAAATTCTCATGGCTTTGAGAGACTCATTGATATCATGCTTAGGTGGAATAGATCTAAGTTTCAAAGAATCAACATCAAGAGAAATTCTATCCATCTTCCTAGCCAATTCGTCAACCTTAAGCAATTTTTCTTCAAGCAAAGTATTGAAATTCTTTTGTGAATTCATAAACTCTTTAACACTAGTCTCAAATTCAGAGGGCATCTCATGAAAATTTCCATAAGAATTGTTGTAGGAATTACCATAATTATTAGAGGAATTACTAGGGAACGGCCTAGGATTAAAGTTTCCTCTATACGCATTGTTACCAAAATTATTCCTACCAACAAAATTCACATCCATAGATTCATTATTATTCTCAATCAAAGTAGACAAAGGCATATCATTAGGATCAGAAGAAACACTCTTATTAGCAAACAATTTCATAAGTTCATCCATCTTTCCACTCAAAACATTAATTTCTTCTATCGCATGCACTTTTTACTAGTAGATCTTTCAGTGTGCCATTGAGAATAATTAACCATAATATTATCTTGGAGTTTAGTAGCTTCTCCTAAAGTGATCTCCATTAAAGTGCCTCCCGCGGCTGAATCTAAAAGATTTCTAGAAGCAAAATTCGGTCCGGCATAAAATTTTTGTATAATCATCCACAAATTCAAACCATGAGTAGGGCAATTACGTATCATTAATTTCATCCTCTCCCAAGCTTGTGCAACATGTTCATGATCAAGTTGCTTAAAATTCATAATATCGTTTCTAAGAGAGATGATCTTAGCGGGAGGAAAATACTTAGAGATAAAGCCATCTTTGCATTTATTCCATGAATCAATACTATTTTTAGGCAAAGACGAAAACTAAGTTTTAGCACGATCACTAAGAGAAAACGGGAATAGTTTCAAGTTAACAATATCATTGTCCACATCTTTCTTCTTTTGCATATCACACAAATCAACAAAGCTATTTAGATGAGTAGCGACATCTTCACTAGGAAGGCCGGCGAATTGATCTTTCATGACAAGATTCAACAAAGCAGCATTAATTTCACAAGACTCAACTTCGGTAAGAGGAGCAATCGGAGTGCTAAGAAAATCATTGTTATTGGTATTGGAAAAGTCACACAATTTAGTATTGTCTTGAGCCATCATGACAAGCAAGCAATCCAATACACAAGCAAACAAGAAGCAAGCAAAAAAACGAACAGAAAAGAGGGCGAATAAAACGGCAAGGGTGAAGTGGGGGAGAGGAAAACGAGAGGCAAATGGCAAATAATGTAATGCGAGGGATAAGAGTTTGTGATGGGTACTTGGTGTGTCTTGACTTGTGCGTAGACTCCCCGGCAACGGCGCCAAAATCCTTCTTGCTACCTCTTGAGCACTGCGTTGGTTTTCCCTTGAAGAGGAAAGGGTGATGCAGTAATGTAGCGCAAGTATTTCCCTCAGTTTTTGAGAACCAAGGTATCAATCCAGTAGGAGACCACCCTCAAGTCCCACGCACCTACACAAACAAATAAGAACCTTGCAACCAACGCGATAAAGGGGTTGTCAATCCCTTCACAGCCACTTGCAAAAGTGAGATCTGATAGAGATGATAAGATAATATTTTTGGTATTTTTATGATAAAGACTAAAAGTAAAGAAAGAAAAATAAATGGTAATAGAAATAACTTGTTGACGGGAGATTAATATGATGGAAAATAGACCTAGGGGCCATAGGTTTCACTATTGGCTTCTCTCAAGATAGCATAAGTATGATGGTGGGTACACAAATTACTGTCGAGCAATTGATAGAATTGAGCATAGTTATGAGAATATCTAGGTATGATCATGTATATAGGCATCACGTCCGTGACAAGTAGACTGACTCCTGCCTGCATCTACTACTATTACTCCACACATCAACCGCTATCCAGCATGCGTCTAGAGTCTTAAGTTCATAAGAACGGAGAAATGCTTTAAGCAAGATGACATGATGTAGAGGGATAAACTCATGCAATATGATATAAGCCCCATCTTTTTATCCTCGATGGCAACAATATAATACGTGTCGTTTCCCCTTCTGTCACTGGGATCGAGCACCGCAAGGTTGAACCCAAAGCTAAGCACTTCTCCCATTGCAAGAACGATCAATCTAGTAGGCCAAACCAAACTGATAATTCAAAGAGACTTGCAAAGATAACCAATCGTACATAAAAGAATTCAGAGGAGATTCAAATATTGTTCATAGATAACCTTGATCATAAACGCACAATTCATCGGATCTCGACAAACACAGCGCAAAAGAAGATTACATCGAATAGATCTCCAAGAGAATCGAGGAGAACTTTGTATTGAGATCCAAAGAGAGAGAAGAAGCCATCTAGCTAATAACTATGGACCCGAAGGTCTAAGGTAAACTACTCACACATCATCGGAGAGGCTATGGTGTTGATGTACAAGCCCTCCGTGAACGATGCCCCCTCTGGCGGAGCGCCGGAAAAGTCCCCAAGATGGGATCTCACGGGTACAGAAGGTTGCAGCGGTGGAAATAGGGTTTTTGCTCCGTATCTGATGTTTTCGGGGTACGTAGGTATAGATAGGAGAAAGAAGTAGGTCGGTGGAGCTATGAGGGGCCCACGAGGGTGGAGGGAGCGCCCAGGGGGTAGGCGCGCCCCCTGCCTCGTGGCCTCCTTGTTGATTGCTTGACGTCCACTCCAAGTCCTCTGGATCATGTTTGTTCCAAAAATCACGTTCCCGAAGGTTTCATTCCGTTTGGACTCCGTTTGGTATTCCTTTCCTTCGAAACACTGAAATAGGCAAAAAAACAGCAATTTGGGTTGGGCCTCTAGTTAATAGGTTAGTCCCAAAAATAATGTAAAAGTGTATAATAAAGCTCATTAAATGTCCAAAACAGAATATATAATAGCATGGAACAATCAAAAATTATAGATACGTTGGAGACGTATCAATAGACGACGTGGGTCGTGGCGAAGTAGTTGGGTGAGGTGGTGTTGCCTCCGTGAGCCCCAGCAGGCCCTGTCGGGACATCTTGGGTGCCTTCTTCCGGGGGTGACCCTGCCCTTGTCGAGCTCGCCTGCCCTGCAAGGGAGGCTTTCCTCTTGGTGGCATCTCGCTCTTCTGGCTTCATCTTGGTCTTCTTGATCCGCATGTTGGTCCTTCGATGATCTTGGTCTCTCGCATCTTGGCATGGCCTGGGGCTGCAATCTTGTTCCCGTGCATGTGCACAGTCTGGGAAACAGACCCAGGGTTTGTTGCACTGACAGAAGCCCCCGGGCCTGCCCCGAACGCGTTGCCGAGTGTCGTCGGGGTAGGGCCTAATAAGTGCACAGGCAGGGGTGCTAAAGAGGCTGGTCTCTCGACGTGTTCTTTGCTTCTTCATTAATTTTGAGTTTGAGTCAGTTTCCGATTTCCCCACGTGTCGTGTAAAGCCAATGGTGGTGGGGGCACCCTTGTAATGGCCCATGAATGACTTTAACGCACGGGGTAGAAACTGCCAATTTAGTCTTCCCACCATGCCCTTATCCTCAGCCATGTATGCCGCATGCATCGCGCGGGTGGGTAACGGAGGCGCGTGGCGGGGGGGAGCATCAAGGCGAGGGCCCAGCCTTCTCGAATTGGTGGAGGAGGACGGTGGCCGCCCATTGAGGGAGCGGCTCCCCTCCCTGGTCTGCCTATAAAAGGAGGGGAGAAGGGAGGTCGGAGCCATCCATCCTTTCACTCCCCTCCTCTGTTTTCTGCTTCTTGCTGGTTATGTCGAAGAGAAGAGCCTGGGGCCAGCCCTCGGGCTCTTGGTTAAGGCTGGAATTGCCAGATGATGGTGCTGGTGCTCGGGGAGTGAGCCTGGTCCTTGCTGTGATGAATCTCTTGGTGTCTTCGGGGCTCGCCCGGGAGGCAGGGCTGGAGATCGTTGGTAACCCCAGCACTGCCCCTCCCGGAGATCTTGGGGCTGATGTTGATGAGAGGCGCGCCTCCCTACCCGCCGAGGTGGGGAGTGGTGCGCCTCGACCCCCCTGGTTGTCTCGGTTGCTCGCCGTCTCCCCAGAGAAGGTGCTGGACTGGAGTCTTGGCGCTTCTTGGGAGCAGTGGTGGTGAGGAAAAACGAGGGAAGACGGAGAAGGCGGGTGGCAGGGGGTCAGGTCGGAGTACGATGGCGTGGATGCCTTCGCCTTTGACCGGCGACCTGCCGCTTCGTCTTTCCGTCTTTCCCCTCCCTCCCCGACACCATCATCACCAGCCTCCTAGGGTGATGGCCCGGGAGGGATGTTCCCTTGGTGCCTTCACCTCCCCTCCGGCAGTCTTCTAGCTGAGCGTTGGTGGATCACTCCACCGGGGCTCAAGCCGGGGCTCCTTGCCGGTCCTGGAGGTGGCGACCAGGGGAACGCCGCTCTGCTCCCGCACTCCTCCTTCGCGGCCTCGCCACTCCCGGTCTTGTCAGCTCACGCCAGGCGGGTCACGACGGGGTCGGGAGGGGCTCCTGCTTGGGTGCCCTTTTCTCGTCTTTTCCTCATTCCACCATAGTGCATGATGGAGGGAAAACGAAAAGAGGGGATGATGGTGTGACACCCCCGATTTGACCGTACACTAATCATGCACGCAAATGTGTACGATCAAGATCAAGGACTCACGGGAAGATATTAGAACACAACTCTAAAACATAAATAAGTCACACAAGCATCATAATACAAGCCAGGGGCCTCGAGGGCTCGAATACAAGTGCTCGATCATAGACGAGTCAGCGGAAGCAATAATATCTGAGTATAGACATAATTTAAACAAGTTTGCCTTAAGAAGGCTAGCACAAACTGGGATACAGATCGAACGAGGCGCAGGCCTCCTGCCTGGGATCCTCCTAACTACTCCTAGTCGTCGTCAGCGGGCTGCACGTAGTAGTAGGCTCCTCCAGTGCCGTAGGAGTCGTCGTCGACGGTGGCGTCTGGCTCCTGGACTCCAACATCTGGTTGCGACAACCAGGTAGAAAGGAAAGGGGAAAAGAGGGAGAGAAGCAACCGTGAGTACTCATCCAAAGTACTCGCAAGCAAGGAACTACACTACATATGCATGGGTATATGTGTAAAGGGGCATATCAGTGGGCTGAACTGCAGAATGCCAGAATAAGAGGGGGATAGCTAATCCTGTCGAAGACTACGCTTCTGGCCATCTCCATCTTGCAGCATGTAGAAGAGAGTAGATTGAAGTCCTCCAAGTAGCATCGCATAGCATAATCCTACCCGGCGATCCCCTCCTCGTCGCCCTGTTAGAGAGCGATCATCGGGTTGTATCTGGCACTTGGAAGGGTGTGTTTTATTAAGTATCCAGTTCTAGTTGTCATAAGGTCAAGGTACAACTCCGGGTCGTCCTTTTACCGAGGGACACGGCTATTCGAATAGATAAAATTCCCTGCAAGGGTGCACCACATAACCCAACACGCTCGATCCCATTTGGCCGGACACACTTTTCTGGGTCATGCCCGGCCGCGGAAGATCAACATGTCGTAGCCCCACCTAGGCTCAACAGAGAGGTCAGCACGCCGGTCTAAACCCTATGCGTGCAGGGGTCTGGGCCCATCGCCCATTGCACACCTGCATGTTGCGTACGCGGCTGGAAGCAGACCTAGCCCCCTTAATACAAGCGCGAGCTTACGGTCCAATGCGGCGCGCGCCACTCAGTCGCTGACGTCAAAAAGAGCTTTGGCTGATACCACGACGTCGAGTGCCCATAACTGTTCCCGCGTAGCTGGTTAGTGCGTATAGACCAAATGGCCATACTCAGATCAAATACCAAGAACTCGTTAAGCGTGTTATGTTGAAGTAACCGCGGACGCCGTCCAGGGCCAGGCCCACCTCTCGCCTAGGTGGTCTCAACATGCCCTGTCGCTCCGCCACAAAGATCCACTTGCGGGTACTCCTACGAGCCGACCCGACTTTAGTCACCACAAGTGTCATGTATATAGTATATAAGTATATACTCGTGATCACCGCCCAAGTGATCACGGCCCGATAGTATAGCACAACAGACGGACAAGAATGTAGGGCCAGTGATGGAAAACTAGCATCCTATACTAAGCATGTAGGATTGCAGGTAAAGGTAACAACAGTAGAAGCATGGACAGGCTATGCATCAGGATAGGATAAACGGAAAGCAGTAACATGCTACACTACTCTAATGCAAGCAGTATAGAGAAGAATAGGCGATATCTGGTGATCAAGGGGGGGGGCTTTCCTGGTTGCTCTGGCAAGTAGGAGGGGTCGTCAACTCCGTAGTCGAACTGGACAGCAGCAGCGTCGGTCTCGTAGTCTACCAGAGAGAAGGGGGGAAGAAACAGTAAATACAATGCAATCATAAGCATGACGATGCGTGACATGACAATGAGCGGTGCTAGGTGTGCCCTAACGCGGCAGTAGGTGGTACCGGCGAAGGGGGGGAACATCCAGGAAAGTATTCCCGATGTTTCGCGTTTTCGGACAGACGGACAGGAGGGGGAAAGTTCCATGTTCGCTATGCTAGGAACGTGTGGCTGACAAACGGACTACGTATTCGGATTCGTCTCGTCGTTCTGAGCAACTTTCATGTACAAAGTTTTTCCATCCGAGCTACGGTTTATTTTATATTAAATTTTAAAGATTTAAATAATTTTTAGAATTTAATAAATTAATTTAATTCGAAATTTAATTAATGCATCAGCATGACGTCAGCAGTCAACGTTGACCGTTGACCTGGTCAACCTGACAGGTGGGTCCCACCTGTCAGAGGCTGTTAGCTAATTAACAGTAGTTAATTAGGTTAATTAGTTATTAGGTTAATTAATCTTAATTAGTTAATATTAACAAGATTAATTAAGTTAATTAATTATCTTAATTATTTATTTAGTAATTTATTTATTTTTATTAATTTAATTAAATTTTTTTAAACATTTTTTTAAATGTTCTCTGGGCGAGGCCCATGTGTCATAGGGCCCGGGGCACTGGCCCAGTGGTCAGTGGCCCATAGGCCAAAGCGGGTCGGGCGCAACGAGCGCCAGGAGTGGGCGCTCGCTCGCAGGGAGCGCGGCGGGGCGACGCCAGTG
Source organism: Triticum aestivum (assembly GCF_018294505.1). NCBI lineage: Eukaryota > Viridiplantae > Streptophyta > Magnoliopsida > Poales > Poaceae > Triticum > Triticum aestivum. The sequence goes on from NC_057805.1 coordinate 254,445,246, forward strand.
GTCAGGACGGCCTGCCGGCGGCGGGCACGGCCGCGCGTGGAGGGGGAGGGGCCATGGCCGAGCCAGACGGGCGCGCCCCCGACGCGCTGGTCGCGACGGTGGCTGGGACCAGCAGGGAGGCGAGCACGAGAGGAGCTCACAGGGGGAGGCCAGGAGGGGCGCGAGGCGCTGGGGGCGCTTGAAGCGGCCAGCGGGCGCGGGGGCCATGGTGAGCGCGGGGCGGCGGTGAGCCGCAACGGTCATGGGGCGGCAGCGGCAGCGGCCGAGGGCACCGGCGGGGGCGAAGCAGCGCGTGGCCGGTGGCCATCGGGGACGGCACCAGGGCCACGGCACGGACGACGGCACGGTCGGATCCGGTGACGGGAGCAGAGGGGAGAGGAGGAGGGAATAGGCGGCGGCTCACGGTGGCCGTAGGGTCAGGGGCAGCGGGGGTCGGGGTGGTGGTCGAGGACGACGGCGACAAGGAGAAGCAGGCCGGCGGGGAGGAGGAGGCAGGCCGGCGAGGGCGAGGCGGCGTCGGGCGGTCCGGGCGGCGGCGTTGTCAGTCTCCTCCTCTTGATCTCGATCCAATCGGGGGAGAGGGGGGAGATATTTTCATGGGGGGAGAAGTGGGGTGTCGGTGGGGGGTTCGGGTGGGGGAGGGTGAGTGGATAAGGGGGGGAGTGGGTGGCCGCCTGGGCCTGATGGGTTGGCCCAGTTGGGCCATGGCCCAGGGGGTTTTCTCTTTTTTTGTTTTCTGTTTTGTAATTTCTTTTCTTTTATTTATTTTCTTTTCTGTTTTAAATCATTTTAAATTATCTAGGCTTTTTATAAAAATGTGTTTATTACACCATATTTACTTATGCAAAATATGGCACCTCCCGAACATTTTTGTTTTAAATTTTGAAAAACTTTTATCGTTGACATCAATTTGAATTTGAATTTTTAAATGGTTTGACCTAACGGTAGATTAGCAAAGTAACCGTGGTGATGTGGCTTGATTATCCGGGCGTTACAGATGGGGCACTAATCTTTTATCAATCTTAAACTATAGGCAATTGCCAAATTTTAATTCAAATAATGTAATCTCTCGAGTCCATGTTTGTGTTCTGTAATGCTTATACTTGTATTACCTAGCATATTAATGAAAAAGATTAACCTTGTCGGGAACCCGTGCATCTATATGTCCATGCAGAGGTGGGATGCCTCTTTAGTGTAAATAAACGGGGTTTTTCCCGTCAGGCTATCCTGCCGGCACCCTTTCTCTTGCCGGACAACTATGTCTACCGGGAAAAAATGAAGGGACCAGCCCCCCGCCAACTTCCTTTTACCAAAGGCCACTGCGACCATCCCGACCGAAGCAACATTCGAGTCAAGGACGGGAGCACCTAAGTTTCAAATGAGTGGCAAGGTTTTCTCATGCACAAGTTATAGCTTACAGAACACTAATGGACAAGAGGTAGAACTTATCTGTTTGGCTTGCCGGTGATCGCAATGCCGGGCAATCTTCTCAACTCCTTATCGAAGCCAAGTTCACGACAGGAACCTACAGCTTCATGTAGATGAGAATGATGCAAGATGCGATCCTATCTATATGCATATGCAAATGCTCATGAAATGCTTATGCAATGATCTTGGAATGCTCATGCGTGCATGCAACTTGGTCGGGGGCCCCCCAGCGCTTCGTTTATTTTCTCTTGCACAGGGTCATCGCCCTGGCTTTGTACAAGGGGTTACATGCTGCTACCTCTTGAGCACTGCGTTGGTTTTCTCTTGAAGAGGAAAGGGTGATGTAGCAAAGTAGCGTAAGTATTTCCCTCAGTTTTTGAGAACCAAGGTATCAATCCAGTAGGAGGCCATGCACGAGTCCCTCCCACCTACACAAACAAATAAATCCTCGCAACCAACGCAATAAAGGGGTTGTCAATCCCTTCACGGTCACTTACGAGAGTGAGATCTGATAGATATGATAAGATAATATTTTTGGTATTTTTATAATAAAGATGCAAAGTAAAATAAAAGGTAATAAAAATAGCTAAGTGTTGGAAGATTAATATGATGGAAAATAGACCTGGGGGCCATAGGTTTCACTAGAGGCTTCTCTCGAGAGCATAAGTATTATGGTGGGTGAACAAATTACTGTTGAGCAATTGATAGAATTGAGCATAGTTATGAGAATATCTAGGTACGATCATGTATATAGGCATCACGTCCGAGACAAGTAGACTGACTCCTCCCTGCGTCTACTACTATTACTCCACACATTGTCCGCTATCCAGCATGCATCTAGAGTATTAAGTTCATAAGAACAGAGTAACGCTTTAAGCAAGATGACATGATGTAGAGGGATAAACTCATGCAATATGATATAAACCCCATCTTGTTATCCTCGATGGCAACAATACAATATGTGCCTTGCTGCCCCTACTGTCACTGGGAAAGGACACCGCAAGATTGAACCCAAAGCTAAGCACTTCTCCCATTGCAAGAAAGATCAATCTAGTAGGCCAAACCAAACTGATAATTCGAAGAGACTTGCAAAGATAACCAATCATACATAAAAGAATTCAGAGGAGATTCAAATATTGTTCATAGATAAACTTGATCATAAACCCACAATTCATCGGCCTCAACAAACACACCGCAAAAGAAGATTACATCGAATCGATCTCCACAAGAGAGGGGGAGAACATTGTATTGAGATCCAAAAATAGAGAAGAAGCCATCTAGCTAATAACCATGGACCCGAAGGTCTGAGGTAAACTACTCACACATCATCGGAGAGGTTATGGTGTTGTAGAAGCCCTCCGTGATCGATGCCCCCCTGGCGGAGCTCCGGAAAAGGCCCCAAGATGGGATCTCACGGGTACAGAAGGTTGCGGCGGTGGAATTAGGTTTTTGGCTCCGTATCTGGTAGTTTGGGGGTACGTAGGTATATATAGGAGGAAGAAGTACGTCGGTGGAGCAACATGGGGCCCATGAGGGTGGAGGGCGTGCCCAGGGGGGTAGGCGCGCCCCCTACCTCGTGCCCTCCTGGTTGATGTCTTGACGTAGGATCCAAGTCCTCTGGATCACGTTTGTTCCGAAAATCACGTTCCCGAAGGTTTCATTCCGTTTGGACTCCGTTTGATATTCTTTTTCTGCAAAACTCTAAAATAGGCAAAAAACATCAATTCTGGGCTGGGCCTCCGGTTAATAGGTTAGTCCCAAAAATAATATAAAGTGTATAATAAAGCCCATTAATGTCAAAAACAGAATATAATATAGCATGGAACAATCAAAAATTATAGATACGTTAAAGACGTATCAAGCATCCCCAAGCTTAATTCCTGCTCATCCTCGAGTAGGTAAATGATAAAAACAGAATTTTGATGTGGAATGCTACTTGGCATAATTTCAATGTAATTCTCTTAATTGTGGCATGGATATTCAGATCCGAAAGATTCAAGACAAAAGTTTAATATTGACATAAAAAAATAATACTTCAAGCATACTAACTATGCAATTATGTCTTCTCAAAATAACATGGCTAAAGAAAGTTATCCCTACAAAATCATATAGTCTGGCTATGCTCTATCTTCACCACACAAAATATTTAAATCATGCACAACCCCGATGACAAGCCGAGCAATTGTTTCATACTTTTAGTGTTCTCAAACTTTTTCAATCTTCACGCAATAGAGCGTGAGCCATGGACATAGCACTATATGTGGAATAGAATGGTGGTTGTGGAGAAGACAAAAAAGGGAGAAGATGGACTCACATCAACTAGGCGTATCAACGGCTATGGAGATGCCCATTAATAGATATCAATGTGAGTGAGTAGGGACTGCCATGCAATGGATGCACTTAGAGCTATAAGTATATGAAAGCTCAACAAAAGGAACTAAGTGGGTGTGCATCCAACTCGCTTGCTCACGAAGACCTAGGGCATTTTGAGGATGCCCATCATTGGAATATACAAGCCAAGTTCTATAATGAAAAAAAATTCCCACTAGTATATGAAAGTGATATCATAGGAGACTCTCTACCATGAAGATCATGGTGCTACTTTGAAGCACAAGTGTGGTAAAAGGATAGTAACATTGTCCCTTCTCTCTTTTTCACTCATTTTTTTATTTGGGCCTTTTCTTCTCTCTTTTTTATGGCCTCTTTTTTTTGTCCGGAGTCTCATCCCGACTTGTGGGGGAATCATAGTCTCCATCATCCTTTCCTCACTTGGGACAATGCTCTAAAAATGATGATCATCACACTTTTATTTACTTACAACTCAACAATTACAACTCAATAGGGCAGCCCCAGTGCATGTAGCTCCCGCTTGCGCAGGGTCTGGGGAAGGGTCCGACCACTTTGGGTCTATTGTACGCAGCCTTTCCCTACATTTCTGCAAGAGGCTGTTTCCAGGACTTGAACCCGTGACCTCATGGTCACAAGGCAGCAGCTTTACCACTGTGCAAAGGCTCCCCTTGAACAATTACAACTCAATAGTTAGAACAAAATATGACTCTATGTGAATGCCTCCGGCGGTGTACCGGGATATGCAATGAATCAAGAGTGACATGTATGAAAGAATTATGAACGGTGGTTTTGCCACAAATACGATATCAACTACATGATCATGCGAAGCAATATGACAATGATGGAGTGTGTCATAATAAACAAAACGGTGGTAAGTTGCATGGCAATATATCTCGGAATGGCTATGAATGCCATGATAGGTAGGTATGGTGGCTGTTTTGAGGAAGGTAAATGGTGGGTGTATGATACCGGCGAAACGTGCGCGGTATTAGAGAGGCTAGCAATGGTGGAAGGAGGAAAAGTGCGTATAATCCATGGACTCAACATTAGTCATAAAGAACTCATATACTTATTGCAAAAATCTACAAGTTATCAAAGCAAAGTATTACGCGCATGCTCCTAGGGGGATAGATTGGTAGGAAAAGACCATCGCTCGTCCCCGACCGCCACTCATAAGGAAGACAATCAATAAATAAATCATGCTCCGACTTCATCACATAATGGTTCACCATACGTGCATGCTACGGGAATCACAAAATTTAACACAAGTATTTCTCAAATTCAAAACTACTCAACTAGCATGACTCTAATATCACCATCTTCATATCTCAAAACAATTATCTAGTATCAAACTTCTCATAATATTCAACACACTCATAAGATTTTTTTTACTAATCTTGAATGCCTATCATTGTCAAAGCAAACTACCATGCTGTTTTGTAGAACTCTCAAAATAATCTATGTGAAGCATGAGAGAACAATAGTTTCTATAAAACAAAATCACCACCGTGCTCTAAAAGATATAAGTGAACCACTAGAGCAAAAACTATATAACTCAAGAGATATAAGTGAAGCACATAGAGTATTCTAATAATTTCCGAATCAAGTGTCTCTTTCTCAAAAGGTGTGTTCAGAAAAGATGATTGTGGTAAACTAAAAAGCAAAGACTCAAATAATACAAGACGCTCCAAGCAAAACACATATCATGTGGTGAATAAAAATATAGCTCCAAGTAAAGTTACCGATGGAAGTAGACGAAAGAGGGGATGCCTTCCGGGGCATCCCCAAGCTTTGGCTTTTTGGTGTCCTTAGATTATCTTGGGGTGCCATGGGAATCCCCAAGCTTAGGCTCTTGCCACTCCTTGTTCCATAATCCATCAAATCTTTTACCCAAAACATGAAAACTTCACAACACAAAACCTAACAGAAAATCTCGTGAGCTCCGTTAGCGAAAGAAAACAAAAGACCACTTCAAGGTCCTGTAATGAACTCATTATTTATTTATATTGGTGTTAAACCTACTGTATTCCAACTTCTCTATGGTTTATAAACTATTTTACTAGCCATAGATTCATCAAAATAAGCAACACATGAAAAATAGAATCTGTCAAAAAACAGAACAGTCTGTAGTAATCTGTAACTAACGCAAACTTCTGGAACTCCAAAAATTCAGCCAAAATAGGAAGACCTAGACAATTTTTTTATTGATCATCAGCAATTGGAATTAATATTTTATCAAGTTCTAGTGATTTTTAACAATTATTTTCGTGAACAGAAAGTTTCTGCAATTTTCAGCAAGATCAAATAACTATCATCCAAGAAGATCCTATAGGTTAAACTTGGCACAAACACTAATTAAAACATAAAGACACATCTAACCAGAGGCTAGATCAAATATTTATTTCTAAACAGAAGCAAAAAGCAAAAAACTAAAAATAAAATTGGGTTGCCTCCCAACAAGCGCTATCGTTTAACGCCCCTAGCTAGGCATAGATAATTTTAATGATGCTCACATGAAAGACAAGAATTGAAGCGCAAAGAGAGCATAATAAAACACGTGACAAACACATCTAAGTCTAACGTACTTCCTGTGCATAGGAATATTATAAGCAAACAAATTTGCAAGGCAAGCAAAAACTAGCATATGGAAGGAAGAGGAAAGAGACGATAGCAATCTCAACATGACGAGAGGTAATTTAGTAACATGAAAATTTCTACAACCATATTTTCCTCTCTCATAATAATTACATGTAGGATCATAAGAAAATTCAACAATATAGCTATCATATAAAATATTTTCAACACGATCCACATGCATGCAAAGTTGACACTCTTCCTAAATAGTGGGATTAACATTAACTAAAGTCATGACCTCTCCAAACCCACTTTTATCAAAAATTTCATAAGATTGAATATTCTCCAAATATGTGGGATCTAAAGTTGACACTCTTCCAAACCCACTTTCAATATTATTGCAAACAATATTATCAATCTCATATTCATCATGGGGATTAAATAAATTTTCAAGATCATAAGAAAAATCACCCCAATCATGATCATTGCAACAAATAGTGGACATAGAAAAACTAGCATCCCCAAGCTTAGGGTTTTGCATATTATTAGCACAATTGACATCAAGAGAATTTATAGTAAAATCATTGCAATCATGCTTTTCATCGAAGGAACTATCAAGCATGGGTGCAATAGCAACGATCTCATTTTTAACATAAGGAACTATAGCAAATTCGTCTTCATAAATATTGGCATCATGGCCACAAGAATAGCAAGCATCATGTTCATCAAGGGATATTTCAACCAAATCATCGGAATCATCATTATCTATAGATTCATGCATATCATTATTTTCTTCCAAAGCAACGGTCATTCTTTCAATAAATTCTTGGACATAGACATTATGAGCAAAGTTTTCATTGCAATATTTAAGTATGACGGAATTTTCAGATTTGTTGAGAGTAAAATCATACTTTTCAATCAAAGAAGCAACTGCATGAGCACCCTTAAAAGGAAAAATTCTTCAATTTGTTCGATATCATAGTAACTATAAACACCCTTTGCATAAGAAGATAAGATTTCATTATCATTGAACTCACATAGGTAGGGAAGGTGTTTTTTAGGGTTCTTAGAGCAACAAGTAAAATCACAAATTTCACAAAGATTCCAAGCATAGCATAGCAAACTATTTATATGATACCATAAGAGCTTCCCTTTTTCAGACAAACAATGACGCACAAAATGAGCATGCTCATCTAAAGATTTCCCATCAACTAGGCTAGTTGGGGTTTCAGCACGAGCGCATAAGGATCGAAGATGATCCAAGTAGAACACTTTAAGTGGATCCTTATCAATAGATTTTCAGCAAGCGAAGATGCAAGCATATAGAAGACACATGGCAACACGAGCAAACAAAAGGATGAACGGAAAAGAGAGAGCGAATAAAACAGCAAGGGTGAAGTGGGGGAGAGAAAAACGAGAGGCAAATGGCAAATAATGTAATGCGGGAGATAAGGGTTTGTGATGGGTACTTGGTATGTTGACTTTTGCGTAGACTCCCCGGCAACGGCGCCAGAAATCCTTCTTGCTACCTCTTGAGCACTGTGTTGGTTTTCCCTTGAAGAGGAAAGGGTGATGCAGCAACGTAGCGTAAGTATTTCCCTCAGTTTTTGAGAACCAAGGTATCAATCCAGTAGGAGGCCACGCACGAGTCCCTCGCACCTACACAAACAAATAAATCCTCGCAACCAACGCAATAAAGGGGTTGTCAGTCCCTTCACGATCACTTACGAGGGTGAGATCTGATAGATATGATAAGATAATATTTCTGGTATTTTTATAATAAAGATGCAAAGTAAAATAAAAGGTAATAAAAATAGCTAAGTGTTGGAAGATTAATATGATGGAAAATAGACCCGGGGGCCATAGGTTTCACTAGAGGCTTCTCTCGAGAGCATAAGTATTACGGTGGGTGAAAAAATTACTGTTGAGCAATTGACGGAATTGAGCATAGTTATGAGAATATCTAGGTATGATCATGTATATAGGCATCATGTCCGAGACAAGTAGACCAACTTCTGCCTGCATCTACTACTATTACTCCAACACATCGACCGCTATCCAGCATGCATCTAGAGTATTAAGGTCATAAGAACAGAGTAACGCTTTAAGCAAGATGACATGATGTAGAGGGATAAACTCATGCAATATGATATAAACCCCATCTTGTTATCCTCGATGGCAACAATACAATATGTGCCTTGCTGCCCCTACTGTCACTTGGAAAGGACACTGCAAGATTGAACCCAAAGCTAAGCACTTCTCCCATTGCAAGAAAGATCAATCTACTAGGCCAAACCAAACTGATAATTCGAAGAGACTTGCAAAGACAACCAATCATACATAAAAGAATTCAGAGGAGATTCAAATATTGTTCATGGATAAACTTGATCATAAAGCCACAATTCATCGGTCTCAACAAACACACCGCAAAAGAAGATTACATCGAATAGACCTCCACAAGAGAGGGGGAGAACATTGTATTGAGATCCAAAAAGAGAGAAGAAGCCATCTAGCTAATAACTATGGACCCGAAGGTCCGAGGTAAACTACTCACACATCATCGGAGAGGTAATGGTGTTGATGTATAAGCCCTCCGTGATCGATGCCCCCTCCGGCGGAGCTCCGGAAAAGGCCCCAAGATGGGATCTCATGGGTACAGAAGGTTGCGGCGGTGGAATTAGGTTTTTGGCTCCGTATCTGGTAGTTTGGGGGTACGTAGGAATATATAGGAGGAAGAATTACGTCGGTGGAGCAACATGGGGCCCACGATGGTGGAGGGCGCGCACAGGGGGTAGGCGCGCCCCTACCTTGTGCCCTCCTGGTTGATGTCTTGACGTAGGGTCCAAGTCCTCTAGATCACGTTTGTTCTGAAAATCACATTCCCGAAGGTTTCATTCTGTTTGGACTCCGTTTGATATTCTTTTTCTGCGAAACTCTGAAATAGGCAAAAAAAAAAGCAATTCTGGGCTGGGCCTCCTGTTAATAGGTTAGTCCCAAAAATAATATAAAGGTGTATAATAAAGCCCATTAATGTCCAAAGCAGAATATAATATAGCAACGAACAATCAAAAATTATAGATACATTGGAGACATATCACATGCAGCTGAGGCAAGGCCTGTACAAAAGGGTGGCTGCTAAGAAGGGCCCGACAGCCACGCCTTATAGGTAGAACTTGCGGAGATGCTCAATATTCCATGAGTTTTGCAATTGAATGCCATCTCCGGTCTCCAGACGGACTGCGCCAGGTCTGGTGACTCGTACTACCCGGTATGGGACTTCCCACTTTGGCGTAAACTTGTTTGTACCCTTGGTGGACTGAACGCGCTTAAGGACAAGGTCGCCTTCCTCAAAACACCGGGCATGAACCCTGCGGCTATGATAGTGACGCAGGGCTTGCTGATAGCGTGCAGCACGCGTAGCAGCCCGGAGACGGTTCTCCTTGAGTAGCACAGCGTCGTCACGCCGGTCCTGATCGTGCACTACTTCATCGTAGGCAGGCACTCGAGGCGACCCGTAAATGAGTTCTATGGGGATAACTGCTTCTGCCCCGTAGACCAGGGAGAAGGGAGTTTGCCCGGTAGCTCGACTTGGTGTCGTTCTGAGGGACCAGAGAACTACCGGCAGCTCATCGATCCACCGCCTGTCGTGCTTCTACAGCATATCAAAGGTTCTCGTCTTGAGTCCTCGCAGCACTTCAGCGTTCGCCCTCTCTACTTGTACATTGCTTCTGGGATGTTCAACAGAGGAAAATGGGATCTTGCATCCGAGGGCATGAACATACTGCATGAAGGCGCGGCTCATGTACTGGGTGCCGTTGTCAGTAATGATCCTTGCTGGGACTCCAAAACGGCAGACCAATTCTTTCAAGAACTTGATAGCTGACTGAGTTGTCACCTTTCTCACGGCAGTCACTTCCAGCCACTTTGTAAACTTGTCGATAGCAATGAACAAGAATTCAAATCACTGATTACTCGAGGGAAGGGGCCGAGGATATCGAGCCCCTAGACTGAAAATGACCATGATAGAGGGATTGTCTGAAGAGCTTGGGCAGGCAGGTGGATTTTCTTGGAATGGAACTGGTAGGCTTCACACTTGGTGACTAGCTTGATCGCATCTTGGAGGGCTGTGGGACAATAGAATCCTTGCTGGAATGCTTTCCCGACTAACGCCCTTGATCCAATGTGGGAGCCGCACATGCCTTTGTGTATCTTAGCCAGGAGTTCCTTTCCTTCTTCCCGGAAGACGCACTTCAATTTCACACCGTTGGGCCTCCTTCTGTATAGAGTGTCATCGACAAACTGATACATATTGGCCCTCCGGGCTACTCTTTCAGCTTCATCTTGGTCGCCAGGAAGCTCTCTGGGATGGAGAAAGTGCACTATGTGCCTTGCCCAAGTTGGAGCCTGGGGATCGGCAACGAGGACTAGCGACACCTCCTCAACTGCGGGAGCACATGCCTCGTTCGCGGGGTCCATAGGCCCGCTGGAGGGTGCGCTCGGGCAGGTGGCGAGGAGTTGTTTCCGGCAGGGTCCCTGCCAGGAGCGGGGGGCTCTACTGGGAGAGGCTTACCGGAGTCCAAATTTCTCCTTTTCCGGGCCATTGTCGCTGGGGATACGGAGGGCTGAGTAAGATGGAGAACAAAAGTTCCTGGTTCCACAGGAAGCTTCTGCGCAGTACACTTTGACTGATGATCAGCTATGCTGTTTTCCGCATGGGGTACGTGCTCTGTTTGCAATCCGTCAAAGCGCTCCTCCAATCTTCTCACTTCCTCGACGTACGCCCCCATCAATGGGCTTTGATAATCCTTGTTGACTTGTCTCACCACAAGTGGTGAGTCTCCTCGAATGATCAGCTTCTTAATTCCCAATTCTGCAGCAATCCTGAGCCCGGCAAGGAGTCCTTCATACACTGCTGTATTGTAGGTTGCCTCTTCCCAGGCAAAGTCCATCTGGAAGACGTACTTTAAGTGCTCCACGGAGGGGGCGACAAGAAGCACGCCAGCCCTTGCACCTTGTAGGGAAAAGGCACCATCAAAATACATGATCCATTCTTGGGGGGATTCCTTGCCGGGGATAACTGTCTCTGGTATTTCCTCATCAGTGGGTGGCGTCCATTCTGCAATAAACTCTGCCAATGCCCTGCTCTGGATGGTTCATGTGCTCTCAAACTTCAAACCAAAACTAGATAACTCCAAAGCCCACTCCACTATTCTGCCGGTAGCCTCAGGGTTTCGGAGTATCTTTGTAACGGGAAACGAGTGACAACCGTAACCTCATGGGCTTGGAAGTAGTGGCACAGTTTCCTTGAGGCCATGATGAGACAAAAGATCAACTTTTGCATGCTAGAATACCTCGATCTAGCCCCCTGTAATAAGGAGCTGGTGAAGTACACTGGGCGCTGCACCACTTTCTTCCTAGCCATGTCCTTGGGGTTGCTCTCGCTGCCATGCTCATTGCTATCATGATCCCTCTCTGACTCTGTCGGTCCTTGGTTACTCTCTGCATCATCTACTTCCCGCTGCGCCACCAAGGCTGCACTAACCACTTGGTAGGTTGCCGCTAAGTACAGCAGCAACGGTTCATGTGGTTTGGGAGCAACCAAGGTAGGCACAGAGGACAAGTAGGTCTTCAACTCTTGCAAAGCCGCATCTGCTTCCGGGGTCCACTTCACGGGCCCTGCCTTTTTTTGAAGAATAGTAGGGCGCGCTCGGCAAACTTGGAGATGAATCTACTTAGCGCAGCAACGCACCCTGTCAGATGCCGCACATCCTTGAGTGTCCTTGGCACCTGGATATACTCGATAGCTTTAATCTTGTTGGGGTTGGCTTTGATCCCTCGATGGGACACAAAGAACCCAAGCAGCTTGCCGGAGGGAACGCCACACACACACTTCTCCAGGTTGAGCTTCAAGTTGATCTTGCGCAGATTAGTAAATGTCTCCTCCAAATCCTGAATAACGGTGGCTCTATCCTTGGTCTTGACCACAATACCATCCATGTAAGCTTCAATGTTTCTGTGCAGCTGTGGCTCAAAACCAATCTGGACTACCCTTGCAAAAGTGGACCCGACACTCTTTAATCCAAATGGCATGCGGATAAAACAGTACATACCACATGGAGTGATGAACGATGTCTTCTCTTCATCTTCCTTGGACATGAAGATTTAGTGATATCCAGAATATGCATCCAGAAAGGAAAGAAAATCACAGCCTGAAGTGGAATCCACAATCTGATCGATATGCGGCAAGGGAAACGGGTCCTTCGGGCAGGCTTTGTTGAGATCTGTGAAATCTATGCAAAACCTCCACTTCCCGTTAGCCTTCCGGACTACCACTGGGTTTGCCAACCACGTGGGGTGTAGTACTCATCTGACCAAGCCAGCTGCTTCAAGTTTCTTGATCTCTTCCGCAATGAACTGCTGCCTCTCCAAGGCCCGCTTCCGTACTTTCTGCTTGACAGGTCGGGTGTGTGGGAAGACAGCAAGGTGGTGCTCGATTACCTCCCTGGGAACACCGGGGATATCAGATGGTTGCCAGCAAACACATTGATATTCACCCACAGGAAGGTAACGAGCGCGCTTTCCTATTTGTCATCGAGGGTGGCGCCGCTAGTGAAAGTACCATCAAAGCCAGCCAGCCCTGCCGGGACCTTAACTTGGGGTGCAGCAACCTTAGACCTCTTCTGTTGGAACACTCCGGCACGTCATCAACGGGTGCCGTGCACTCGGTGGGGCATGCTTCCCGGATTCTTTGCCGGAGTCCCTACAATCCTTCTTATTTCCTCTGTTCTCCTTGGCGGGAACTGCTGCTACCGCTGCCTCTGCCGCGACTGCATCCCGGTACATCTTATCCACGCAAATGATTGCATCTTTCTCATCCGACGGGATTGTAATGACTCCCAGTGGCCCAGGCATCTTCAAAGTGTTGTAGGCATAGTGAGATGCCGCCATGAATTTAGCCAAGGCCGGGTGTCCAAGAATCCCGGTGTACGACAGGGGGAGGTCAGCCACATCAAACACAATCTTCTCGGTCTGATAGTTCACTTCTCCCCCAAACGTCACCGACAACGTGATCTTTCCCTTAGGATGACTCCTGCCGGGGTTAACTCCTTGAAACGTGCCAGTGGCCTTCAACTCCTCTTCTGCTATCTAAAGTTTACTGATAACTGCTGGGGAAATCAGATTCAACCCGGCCCCGCCGTACACCAACATTTTTGTGACCTTGAGGTTGCGAATTGTTGGAGATACCAACAATGGCATGCATCCTACCACGGTTGTACGGTTAGGATGATCCTCTTTGTCAAAGATGGTGGGCGTGCGTGACCATTTGAGCGGCTTTTGGCCTCTAGCGCTGGTTCTACGACATTGACTTCTCGTGCCCATCGCTTGAGCTGGCGGCAAGAGGTGTGCAAAGATGCACCCCCGTCAATGCACACGGCGTCAGTGGCTTTTTGAAACTCTTGCTCACTGGTTTCCACTTCATCCCCTCCATCACTCTCATCATCACAGGTTTCCTTTTCTCGACCCCTAGCGGGTTTTCCTTCGTTCCTAAAGGGTTTGACGGGGAAATTTACTTCACCGCCTCAGCCCTTTCCGCCAGCGACATTCTGACCTTTTCCCTTGTTGCGCTTCTCATACTATGCTCTTTGTCTCTTACCAAGCTGCTCAACTTGATAACACTCTTGAAGGTCGTGGCCTTTGGTCCGATGAATCTTGCAATACGGCCCGTCACCTTTACCGGCCTTCTTGGCAGCTACGGCCTCCCGGCAGTCAGCGCATACCATAGCTTCCTTGTCGGGGACCTCAGCTTTGGCCTTCTTGCTAGTACTAGGTGTACCCGATCCTTCAATAGTCATCACTGCCTTATCCTTCTGCTTGTTACCGTGCTTCTTGCTCTTCTTCTGACTGGCTATTTCGTCATCATCCTCTGAATCTACATTGGTGCAATCTTCCTCTCTAGGCAACTTCCTTCCCTCCTCCATCCGAGCACACTTATCCACCAAGGTCTAAGCTCCTTCACAGTCTTGGGCAACCGCACGTTCATCTTTGAACGGATCCGGTGGTTGCGCACATTGGACTGGAAGGCAGCTATCACAGCTGCCGGATGGATATTTGGGATGTTTCTATGAACTTTGTTGAATCTCTGTAAGTACTTACGGAGGGTCTCTCCTTCCTTCTGCCGGAGAAGGTGCAAATCGCTGGGTCGACCTGGCTCTTGATGGCCGCCAGTGAAGGCGCCAATGAACTCATGGCACAGGTCAGCCCACAATGAGATGGAGTTCTCTGGCAGGTGCATCAGCCGAGAACTCACATTGGATTTGAGAGCCAAAAGGAAATAGTTGGCGAACACCTTCTCATCTCTTCCCCCGGCAGCCTGAAACAACGATGGTGTAGATGCTCAGAAACTCTGTCGGGTTCAGCCTCCCATCGTACTTCTCAGGTATCTCTTGCTTGAACGTATGAATGGACGGCCGACGGACTTGCTGCAGCTCACGAGTAAAGGCAGGGCACCCAACTCGAAAGGTAGGCACCTGCCAATACCGAGCGCAGGCTCGTCGACGTCGGGGCCGTCGCACTCGTTGGTATGGCGGAGGTTGTCGCGGCATCGCTCAACGACGACGCGTAGGTCTCCCTCCCGCCTATCCTCCGGGGCTCGCCGTCGGCCTGGACGTGCTCGAGGGTCAAAAGAGGCCATCAACACATCGTCAGGATCTTGATTCTGCTACGCTCGCACTGGTTGTCATGGCGGGGACTGCATCATGGGGTGCCCCCTTCTGTACGGCCAGCAGCACGGGCTGTGGTCGTCGCTTGGGGAGGCTCCAAACGAACTCCGAAAAATCATTAAAAAACACAACACTCCTGTTTTTCTATTTTGACACGAGAAAAAATTTGAACGAAATAAGAGGCAATGGATATCGTTACGTCCCCAAAGGTGGGACGTTCCCTACCGAAAACCATCATGCTTGTTGTGAGAAGCTCCGGTTTGTGAGAAGCATATACCCAAACCTGCCCCAAATGGGACAAAAAAATTACCACGGCATGTTGATGCTGCTCCATGATAGCATGCCAACTTTCATGAATTTTAGAAGAGTTTTGGATTGATTAGAATTTAAAAACCGGGCATCTCAATGTTTTGCCGGCAATCAACGGTGCCCTGGTGTTTGAAATTCATTCCCATTTCTTGCATGGGACCTAAGCATGCACCCTAGGACACTGATTTGATTCTTCAACTAATTTATATGCACTGGAGCATGTGCATGTAGTTGAAATTTGAATTATGCACATAATGCATTGAAAACTCAGTTAATGTATAAAAATGTCCAAACGAACCCCGGAAAATCACAAAAATTCACACAACACTCCTGTTGTTCTATGTTGACATGAGAAAAAATTTCAAAGCAATAAGAGGCAATGGATATCGTTTCGTCCCCAAAGGTGGGACGTTCCCTACCAAAAACCATCATGCTTGTTGTGAGAAGCTCCGGTTTGTGAGAAGCATATACCCAACCTGCCCCAAATGGGATAAAAATTTGACCACGGCATGTTGATGCCGCTCCATGATAGCATGCCAAGTTTCATGAATATCGGACAAGTTTTGGATTTACTAGAATTTAAAAACCGGGCATCTCAATGTTTTGCCGGCCATCAACGGTGCCCTGGTGTTTGAAATTCATTCCCATTTCTTGCATGGGAGTTAAGCATGCACCCAAGGACACATATTTGGTTTTTCAACCAATTTATATGCACTGGAGGATGTGCATGTAGTTCAAATATGAATTATGCGCATAATGCATTAAAAACTTAGTTAATGCATAAAAATGTCCAAACGAACCCCGAAAAATCACAAAAATTCACACAACACTCCTGTTGTTCTATGTTGACATGAGAAAAAAATTGAAAGCAATAAGAGGCAATGGATGTCGTTTCGTCCCCAAAGGTGGGACGTTCCCTACCGAAAACCATCATGCTTGTTGTGAGAAGCTCCGGTTTGTGAGAAGCATATACCCAACCTGCCCCAAATGGGACAAAAAATTTACCACGGCATGTTGATGCCGCTCCAATAGCATGCCAAGTTTCATGAATTTCAGACGAGTTTTAGATTTACTAGAATTTCAAAAACAGGCATCTCAATGTTTTGCCGGCAATCAATGGTGCCCTGGTGTTTGAAATTCATTCCCATTTCTTGCAAGGGACCTAAGCATACACCCAAGGACACATATTTGATTTTTCAACCAATTTATATGCACTAGAGCATGTGCATGTAGCACAAATTTGAATTATGCACATAAATGCATTGAAAACTCAGTTAATGCATAAAATGTCCAAACGAACCCCGAAAAATCACAAAAATTCACACAACACTCCTGTTGTTCTAGGTTGACACGAGAAAAAAATTTGAAAGCAATAAGAGGCAATGGATCTCGTTTCGTCCCCAAAGGTGGGACGTCCCCTACCGAAAACCATCATGCTTGTTGTGAGAAGCTCCAGTTTATGAGAAGCATATATCAAAACCTGCCCCAAATGGGACAAAACTTTTACCACGGCATGTTGATGCCGCTCCATGATAGCATGGCAAGTTTCATGAATTTCATACAAGTTTTGGATTTACTAGAATTTAAAAATCAGGCATCTCAATGTTTTGCCGGCAATCAACGGTGCCCTGGTGTTTGAAATTCATTCCAATTTCTTGCATGGGACCTAAGCATGCACCCAAGGACACAGATTTGATTTTTCAACCAATTTATATGCACTCGAGCATGTGCATGTAGTTCAAATTCGAACTGTGCGCATAAATGCGTTGAAAACTCAGTTAATGCATAGAAATGTCCAAACGAACTCCGAAAAATCATTAAAAAAACACAACACTCCTGTTTTTCTATTTTGACACGAGAAAAAATTTGAACGAAATAAGAGGCAATGGATATCGTTACGTCCCCAAAGGTGGGACGTTCCATACCGAAAACCATCATGCTTGTTGTGAGAAGCTCCGGTTTGTGAGAAGCATATACCCAAACCTGCCCCAAATGGGACAAAAAAATTACCACGGCATGTTGATGCTGCTCCATGATAGCATGCCAACTTTCATGAATTTTAGAAGAGTTCTGGATTGATTAGAATTTAGAAACCGGGCATCTCAATGTTTTGCCGGCAATCAACGGTGCCCTGGTGTTTGAAATTCATTCCCATTTCTTGCATGGGACCTAAGCATGCACCCTAGGACACTGATTTGATTCTTCAACTAATTTATATGCACTGGAGCATGTGCATGTAGTTGAAATTTGAATTATGCACATAATACATTGAAAACTCAGTTAATGTATAAAAATGTCCAAACGAACCCCGGAAAATCACAAAAATTCACACACACTCCTGTTGTTCTATGTTGACATGAGAAAAAATTTGAAAGCAATAAGAGGCAATGGATATCGTTTCGTCCCCAAAGGTGGGACGTTCCCTACCAAAAACCATCATGCTTGTTGTGAGAATCTCCGGTTTGTGAGAACCATATACCCAACCTGCCCCAAATGGGATAAAAGTTTGACCACGGCATGTTGATGCCGCTCCATGATAGCATGCCAAGTTTCATGAATTTCGGACAAGTTTTGGATTTACTAGAAATTAAAAACAGGGCATCTCAATGTTTTGCCGGCCATCAACGGTGCCCTGGCGTTTGAAATTCATTCCCATTTCTTGCATGGGACTTAAGCATGCACCCAAGGACACATATTTGGTTTTTCAACCAATTTATATGCACTGGAGCATGTGCATGTAGTTCAAATATGAATTATGCGCATAATGCATTGAAAACTTAGTTAATGCATAAAAATGTCCAAACGAACCCCGAAAAATCACAAAAATTCACACAACACTCATGTTGTTCTATGTTGACATGAGAAAAAAATTGAAAGCAATAAGAGGCAATGGATGTCGTTTCGTCCCCAAAGGTGGGACGTTCCCTACCGAAAACATCATGCTTGTTGTGAGAAGCTCCGGTTTGTGAGAAGCATATACCCAACCTGCCCCAAATGGGACAAAAATTTACCACGGCATGTTGATGCCGCTCCAATGGCATGCCAAGTTTCATGAATTTCAGACGAGTTTTAGATTTACTAGAATTTCAAAAACAGGCATCTCAATGTTTTGCCGGCAATCAATGGTGCCCTGGTGTTTGAAATTCATTCCCATTTCTTGCAAGGGACCTAAGCATACACCCAAGGACACATATTTGATTTTTCAACCAACTTATATGCACTGGAGCATGTGCATGTAGTACAAATTTGAATTATGCACATAAATGCATTGAAAACTCAGTTAATGCATAGAAATGTCCAAACGAACCCCGAAAAATCACAAAAATTCACACAACACTCCTGTTGTTCTAGGTTGACACGAGAAAAAAATTTGAAAGCAATAAGAGGCAATGGATCTCGTTTCGTCCCCAAAGGTGGGACGTCCCCTACCGAAAACCATCATGCTTGTTGTGAGAAGCTCCGGTTTGTGAGAAGCTCCGGTTTATGAGAAGCATATATCAAAACCTGCCCCAAATGGGACAAAACTTTTACCGCGGCATTGTTGATGCCGCTCCATGATAGCATGGCAAGTTTCATGAATTTCATACAAGTTTTGGATTTACTAGAATTTAAAAATAAGCCATCTCAATGTTTTGCCGGCAATCAACGGTGCCCTGGTGTTTGAAATTCATTCCAATTTCTTGCATGGGACCTAAGCATGCACCCAAGGACGCAGATTTGATTTTTCAACCAATTTATATGCACTCGAGCCTGTGCATGTAGTTCAAATTCGAACTGTGCGCATAAATGCGTTGAAAACTCAGTTAATGCATAGAAATGTACAAACGAACTCCGAAAAATCATTAAAAAAACACAACACTCCTGTTTTTCTATTTTGACACGAGAAAAAATTTGAACGAAATAAGAGGCAATGGATATCGTTACGTCCCCAAAGGTGGGACGTTCCCTACCGAAAACCATCATGCTTGTTGTGAGAAGCTCCGGTTTGTGAGAAGCATATACCCAAACCTGCCCCAAGCATGCCAACTTTCATGAATTTTAGAAGAGTTTTGGATTGATTAGAATTTAGAAACCGGGCATCTCAATGTTTTGCCGGCAATCAACGGTGCCCTAGTGTTTGAAATTCATTCCCATTTCTTGCATGGGACCTAAGCATGCACCCTAGGACACTGATTTGATTCTTCAACTAATTTATATGCACTGGAGCATGTGCATGTAGTTGAAATTTGAAATATACACATAATACATTGAAAACTCAGTTAATGTATAAAAATGTCCAAACGAACCCCGGAAAATCACAAAAATTCACACAACACTCCTGTTGTTCTATGTTGACATGAGAAAAAATTTGAAAGCAATAAGAGGCAATGGATATCGTTTCGTCCCCAAAGGTGGGACGTTCCCTACCAAAAACCATCATGCTTGTTGTGAGAATCTCCGGTTTGTGAGAAGCATATGCGCAACCTGCCCCAAATGGGATAAAAATTTGACCACGGCATGTTGATGCCGCTCCATGATAACATGCCAAGTTTCATGAATTTCGGACAAGTTTTGGATTTACTAGAATTTAAAAACCAGGCATCTCAATGTTTTGCCGGCCATCAACGGTGCCCTGGTGTTTGAAATTCATTCCCATTTCTTGCATGGGACCTAAGCATGCACCCAAGGACACATATTTGGTTTTTCAACCAATTTATATGCACTGGAGCATGTGCATGTAGTTCAAATATGAATTATGCGCATAATGCATTGAAAACTTAGTTAATGCATAAAAATGTCCAAACGAACCCCGAAAAATCACAAAAATTCACACAACACTCCTGTTGTTCTATGTTGACATGAGAAAAAAAATTGAAAGCAATAAGAGGCAATGGATGTTGTTTCGTCCCCAAAGGTGGGACGTTCCCTACCGAAAACCATCATGCTCGTTGTGAGAAGCTCCGGTTTGTGAGAAGCATATACCCAAACATGCCCCAAATGGGACAAAAACTTTCCCACGGCATGTTGATGCCGCTCCATGATAGCATGCCAAGTTTCATGAATTTCAGACGAGTTTTGGATTTACTAGAATGTAAAAACCAGGCATCTCAATGTTTTGCCGGCAATCAACGGTGCCCTGGTGTTTGAAATTCATTCCTATTTCTTGCATGGGACCTAAGCATGCACCCAAGGACACAGATTTGATTTTTGAACAAATTTATATGCACTGGTGCATGTGCATGTAGTTCAAATTTGAATTATGCACATAAATGCATTGAAAACTCAGTTAATGCATAAAAATGTCCAAACGAACCCCGAAAAATCACAAAAATTCACACAACACTCTTCTTGTTCTATGTTGACAGGAAAAACAAATTGAAAGCAATAAGAGGCAATGGATCTCCTTTCGTCCCCAAAGGTGGGACGTTCCCTACCGAAAACCATCATGCTGGTTGTGAGAAGCTCCGGTTTGTGAGAAGCATATACCCAAACCCGCCCCAAATGAGACAAAAAATTTGCCACGACATGTTGATGCCGCTCGATGATAGCATGCCAAGTTTCATGAATTTCTGACAAGTTTTGGATTTACTAGAATTTAAAAACCAGGCATCTCAATGTTTTCCCGGTAATCAACGGTGCCCTAGTGTTTGAAAATCATTCCCATTTCTTGCATGGGACCTAAGCATGCACCCAAGGACACATATTTGATTTTTCAACCAATTTATTTGCACTGCAGCATGTGGATGTAGTTCGAATTTGAATTGTGCACATAAATTCATTCAAAACTAAGTTAATGCATAAAAATGTCCAAACGAAACCCCAAAAATCACAAAAATTCACACAACACTCCTGTTGTTCTATGTTGACACGAGAAAAAATTTGAAAGCAATAAGAGGCAATGGATATTGTTTCGTCCCCAAAGGTGGGACGTTCCCTACCGAAAACCATCATGCTTGTTGTGAGAAGCTCCGGTTTGTGAGAAGCATATACCCAAACCCGCCCCAAATGAGACAAAAATTTTGCCACGACATGTTGATGCCGCTCCATGATAGCATGCCAAGTTTCATGAATTTCTGACAAGTTTTGGATTTACTAGAATTTAAAAACCAGGCATCTCAATGTTTTCCCGGCAATTAACGGTGCCCTGGTGTTTGAAATTCATTCCCATTTCTTGCATGGGACCTAAGCATGCACCCAAGGACACATATTTGATTTTTCAACCAATTTATTTGCACTGCAGCATGTGCATGTAGTTCGAATTTGAATTGTGCACATAAATGCATTCAAAACTAAGTTAATGCATAAAAATGTCCAAACGAACCCCGAAAAATCACAAAAATTCACACAACACTCCTGTTGTTCTATGTTGACACGAGAAAAAATTTGAAAGCAATAAGAGGCAATGGATATTGTTTCGTCCCCAAAGGTGGGACGTTCCCTACCGAAAACCATCATGCTTGTTGTGAGAAGCTCCGGTTTGTGAGAAGCATCTAGCCAAACCTGCCCCAAATGGGACCATGATAGCATGCCAAGTATCATGAATTTCAGACGAGTTTTGGATTTACTAGAATTTAAAAACTAGGCATCTCAATTATTTGCCGGCAATCAACGGTGCCCTGGTGTTTGAAATCCATTCCCATTTCCTCCATGGGACCTAAGCATGCACCCAAGGACACATATTTGATTTTTCAACCAATTTAAATGCACTGATGCATGTGCATGTAGTTCAAATTTGAATTATGCACATAAATGCATTGAAAACTTAGTTAATGCATAAAAATGTCCAAACGAACCCCGAAAAATCACAAAAATTCGAACAACACTCCTGTTGTTCTATGTTGACACGAAAAACAAATTGAAAGCATTAAGAGGCAATGGATGTCGTTTCGTCCCCAATGGTGGGACGTTCCCTACCGAAAACCATCATGCTTGTTGTGAGAAGCTCCGGTTTGTGAGAAGCATATACCTAAACCCGCCCCAAATGAGACAAAATTTTTGCCACGGCATGTTGATGCCGCTCCATGATAGCATGCCAGGTTTCATGAATTTCAGAAAAGTATTGGATTTACTAGAATTTAAAAACCAGGCATCTCAATGTTTTCCCGGCAATCAACGATGCCCTGGTGTTTGAAATTTATTGCGATTTCTTGCATGGGACCTAAGCATGCACCCAAGGACACATTTTTTATTTTTCAACCAATTTATTTGCACTGGAGCATGTGCATGTAGTTCAAATTAGAATTGTGCACATAAATGCATCGAAAACTCAATTAATGCATAAAAATGTCCAAAGGAACCCGGAAAAACAAAAGTTCACACAACACTCGTGTTGTTCTATGTTGCCACAAGAAAAAATTTGAATGCAATAAGAGGCAATGGATATCGTTTCGTCCCCAAAGGTGAGACGTTCACTACCGAAAACCATCGTGCTTGTTGTGAGAAGCTCCGGATTGTGAGAAGATTATACCCAAACCTGCCCCAAATGAGATAAAAAAATTACCATGACATGTTGATGCCGCTCCATGATAGCATGCCAAGTTTCATGAATTTCAGACGAGTTTTGGATTTACTAGAATTTAAAAACCAGGCATCTCAATGTTTTGCCGGCAATTAACGGTGCCCTGGTGTTTGAAATTCATTCCTATTTCTTGCATTGGCCCTAAGCATGCACCCAAGGACACAGATTTGATTTTTCAACCAATTTATATGCACTGGAGCATGTGCATGTAGTTCAAAATTGAATTACGCACATAAATGCATTGAAAACTAAGTTATTGCATAAAATGTCCAAACGAACCCCAAAAAATCACACAACACTGCTGTTGTTCTATGTTGACACGAGAAAAAAATTTGAAAGCAATAAGAGTCAATGGATGTCGTTTCGTCCCCAAAGGTGGGACGTTCCCTACCGAAAACCATCATGCTTCTTGTGAGAAGCTCCGGTTTGTGAGAAGTATATACCCAAACCGGCCCCAAATGAGACAAAAAATTTACCACGCATGTTGATGCCGCTCCATGATAGCATGCCAAGTTTCATGAATTTCAGACGAGTTTTGGATGTACTAGAATTTAAAAACCAGGCATCTCAATGTTTTGCCGGCAATCAACAGTGCCCTGGTGTTTGAAATTCATTCCCATTTCTTGCATGGGACCTAAGCATGCACACAAGGACACAGATTTGATTTTTCAACCAGTTTATATGCACTGGAGCATGTGCATGTGGTTCAAATTTGAATTATGCACATAAATGCATTGAAAACTAAGTTAATGCATAAAAATGTCCAAACGAACCCCAAAAAATCACAAAAATTCACACAACACTCCTGTTGTTCTATGTTGACACGAGAAAATATATGAAAGCAATGAGAGTCAATGGATGTCGTTTCGTCCCCAAAGGTGGGACGTTCCCTACCGAAAACCATCATGCTTGTTGTGAGAAGCTCCGGTTTGTGAGAAGCATATACCCAAACCTGCCCCAAATGGGACAAAAAATTTACCGTGGCATGTTGATGCCGCTCCATGATAGCATGCCAAGTTTCATGAATTTCAGACGAGTTTTGGATTTACTAGAATTTAAAAACCAGGCATCTCAATGTTTTGCCGGCAATCAACGGTGCCCTGGTGTTTGAAATTCATTCCCATTTCTTGCATGGGACCTAAGCATGCGCCAAAGGACACAAATTTGATTTTTCAACCAATTTATATGCACTGGAGCATCTGCATGTACTTCAAATTTGAATTGTGCACCTGAAATGGCTAGAAAACCAATTTAATGTATAAAATGTTCAAACGAACCTTGAATAATTCCAATTATTTTACGACACACATATAGTTGCATGTTCACTCTAAATAAAAGTACTAGCAATTCACACACTGTCCATTGCCGCTGTGACCCCACCATGTAATTCAAATCAAGTAGATCGCACACAATTTATTATCAGCAGCCGTGTGAGATGCAGCACAAAATATCCTGGAGCACCGTCGGTGTGTAGTACGCCTACGGCTTACGCGAGAAGGTGCATCGGCTACAGTCCACAGCCGGTGTCTCAAGCACACTAGCTCGCTCCCCAAGTATCATTTCACTGTCAAATCGTCGCCGGTGAAAGATGGGCACGTGGACCAGCGTCGTGAGGGCAACTTCGGTGGCCCACTCCGGCGAGAAGGCGGCCGCAACCGCCATGTGCGTGCTAACAAGGTGCATGAGCACAGACGCAATCTGCGACCGGGAGGCAAAGGCAGCCCAAACGGCCGATGTTGCTTCTCATGTGGCGGCAACAACATCTACCTCGGGGATAGCAACTGGTGAGAGCGGCACAGCAGCTGTCCGTTCCGTAGCGGCGGCCTTAGCCCTGATGGAGGCCGCCCATGACCATGTCGAGGCCGCCCACCCCCAGCTCCTGGCGGTCACCGCACAAATCGAACGAAGCTTCTCCGACAACGGTCGGCAACCCACGGAAGAAGAGCTAGCAATCGCCGAGAGCATTCGAGCAGTCGTTTGTTCCTCCGCCGCATACCTTGCGACGACGGAGACCTTCCAAGCCCAGATCGCGTCCGCTCACGCCCAGCTCGTGGCGGCCTTTTCTAGAGAGATGGCGGACGCGGATGGTGAGATGCTTGCCGAGTATGGTGCGATGGATGCCATGGAGCCCCTTCCCCAGGAGACCATCAGGTGCGAGCTGGACATGGAGGCGGCAGCGGAGATCGACAAGCACTAGCCGTAGTAGTTATCTTTGTTTTGTTTAATTAAGAGTGCCGATCTTTAATTTGTTAGAGTAATGTTTAGGTCAACTAGCTCTGTTTAATTGCTGAACTTGCTCCACTAAGAAATGTGGGTGTGCTGTAGTCTCCTTTGTGTACCCAAATTATGCAATGACATGGATGACCATTGTAACCATGAAAATTCGAACCAAAACTTTTGACGTTCAAACTCAACACACACGGGTTAATCTATCTGAATTGTTTGTGATGTCCACATATCGTACACAGTTCTGAATAAGGGACCGTGTCTGATGACACTGTGCGCGCCAGTTTTTTGGCTGAAGCGATTCCAAATTTTTGGCTTCCGCGGAAATATCTACCTCCCCGCCCCTCCCCCTTACCAAAAGCCACATTTCCCCTCTTTCCGCCTTTCTTTCCAAGTCGAAACCTTCACTCCTTGCTTGCAGTGCCGCCTCCTCGTCGACGACCCTCCTTCACACTGCTCGGCCTCGTCTATCCAGGCAGGTAATCCACACCCGACCCCCATCCTCCTCCTTCCACATCCCACATGCCCCGACCGCCGGCTCGAGCGCGACCCCTGCCACCCAAATCACCGACCGCTCCAAAAAATAAGCGCCGCCCTAAGCCATGGTGCATGCAGTATAGTCAGGATCTCAAGGAGCATTTGGCAGCGGAGAAGAAAATCGCGGCCGCACGCGCAGATGAGGTTGTGATGGTTGCCATTCGTGCCGACCCCCAGATCTTGGAGGAGCACCTTGCCATTTGCTAGCTACGCTGGTTAAGCATGCTCGGTTTACCCGTTGCGTGTGCTGCTCCTGCCTTTCCTTCACAAATTCTAGTGAACTGTGCTATCTAACTTTACCATGCAATCTGTTGCTCTAGTGTATATGTTCTAGTGCTCACTTATTAACTGTCTTGTTAATTAGTTGTCATCTTCAGTTAACTGTTTGGTTCAATTCTGCATATGTGATGTTCAATTCTTCAAGCTGCAATTTTGTATTGTCTTCCATTTAAGAAATAAATCGAATTTATCTTTACAAAATACATGAGAAACGAATACAATTGCTATATTTCCAAGTTGTCAAGCATGCTTGGTTTGGTTATACATTGTGCAATGTGGTGCTCAGTTAACATTTGGTTCATTTGTGTTGGGGTGTTTAGTTAACTGTTTGGTTCAATTCTGCAATGTGATGTTCAATAGTTGTGGGTGCATTCTTTTATTGTATACCATGTGAGGAATAAATTGAATTTGGCTGTAGTAAATACATGAGAAACAAATACAATTGCTACAATCGGCTATAGTTAACTGTTTGGTTAACTGTCTGATCTTCTATTAGGAGTATGTTATATTGTGCAATGTTGTTTTGAGGCTTGCCATATGCCTAGTAGCTGTTTTTGGCAGATTCGTTGCTCCGTTTCGATCATGTTCTACATGTAGATTCATAATATCTTGTTGCACCCATGTTTTGAGTGCTTGTGGTTGATATTTGCATGCATTTTGCATCAATAACTTGTGTTGCTCATATCTTCTAGGCCCTAGCTCCGAATTAAATGAACTTTATATGTAACTTGACTAGAAAGATAGGTAGATCATCATGGTGCATGTTAACTTGCTGTTTAGCAACTTTAACATAATGTGTTAATCAGATCTGGACCAATTTCGAAATCTACATATGGGGAGTTTCTGGAATTGTTATATGATGTTTTTGGCCTCATTTAAACTTGCTTTGATGTGAGGTTCTTGTATGCATCATCTCTTGCCATGAGTAGCATCAGGTAGCCTTGTAATGCATCATACTTGGTTGAGCATCATGTCATGTTTATGCTCGTGTGTTTACTATGTTGTTTGCTTCTTTCCGGTTGTGCTTCTTCTCGGTAGTTCCTGTGTTGTTGCGATCGTGAGGATTCGTTTGACTACACTTGGTTCGTCTACGTCCATTCATCTTCTTCATGGACTCGATCTTCTTTGTAGCAAGATTTCAGGCAAGATGACCATAACCTTGGATCTCAATACTATCTTTGCTATGCTAGTTGTCTCGATGCTATCGCTATGTCGCGCTACCCACCACTTGTTTTTTAAGCATCCCAATATACCATGAAACAACCTCTAACCTTTTCACCATCCCAGCAAACCGTTGTTTGGCTATGTTACCGCTTTGCTCAGACCCTCTTATAGCATTGCTAGTTGCAGTTTGTTCCATGTTAGGACATGGATATCATGGGATATCACAATACCTCTTATTTAACTAATGCATCTATATACTTGGTAAAGGGTTGAAGGATCGGCCTTTTTCCTGGTGTTTTGTTCCACTCTTGCCGCCCTAGTCTCCGTCATACCGGTGTTATGTTCCTAACACGGTCGGGGTTTATGGGCTCCCCTTGACAGTTCGCTTTGAATAAAACCCTTCCAGCAAGACCCAACATTGGTTTTACCATTTGCCTAATAACAACTAAAACTATCATAGGGACCTACCGGTCCCCGAGGTCTCTTAATCAACAACCCCCAGGCCAGTGCTCCTCATGAGTGTTAGTCCACCTACCTAGCAGTCGGCGGTGCCGCCTCGGGGCAACTCGATGGTATTTTGGCTATCGTCCACTTTGCATAGACGGCGTTGTCCTGAGAACGAGATACACGCAGCTCTTATCGGGGTATCGACGCACCGGGTGGTCTTGCTGGATTTGTTTTACCATTGTCGAAATGTCTTGTGAACCGGGATTCCGAGCTTGATCGGGTCGTCCCGGGAGGAGGATTTTCCTCCGTTGATCCTGAGAGTTTGTGATGGACTAAGTTGGGACACCCATGCAGGGTTTGAACTTTCGAAAGCCGTGCCCGCGGTTATGTGGCAGATGGGAATTTTTAATATCCGGTTGTAGAGAACTTGACACCAGATCCGAATTAAAATACACCAACCGCGTGTGTAACCGTGACCGTCTCTTTTTGAGTGAGTTCAAGAAGAGAACACGGTTGGGTTATGTTTGAACATAAGAAGTTCAGGATCACTTCTTGATCATTAATAGTTTGCGACCATTGCGTAGTTTCTAGTCTTATTCTTGTACTCGTATAGCCACCATACAATGCTTAGTGATGCTACAACCTCACCACTTATCCATTCCATACCCATTAGGCTTTGCTAGTCCTCGTGGTAATGGGACTGCTGAGTCCTCGTGGCTCAAAGATTACTACAACAAAAGTTGCAGGTACTGGTAATGCGATGATCATGACGTGAGAGCGATGTTTACTTATTTTGGAGCTCTTCTTCTGCTTCTTCTTCGATAAGGGGATAGGTTCCTGGTCGGCAGCCTGGGCTAGCAGGGTGGATGTTGTTTGTGTTTCATCCGTTGTCGGATGTTGATCTTCTGTATGATGTTTGATCTATTCATGTGACAATTGTATGCCTTTGTATGTATCCCCAAGTATTATGTAATGGTACGATGTAAATGCTATCCAACTTTCAAAAGCGTCTTTAATATGCAACTCTATCCTTGGTGGGACCTTCGAGTTCCTCTCGGATAGGAACGCATATTGGGCGTGATTAGTTGGTATCAGAGCCTCGACCGACCATAGGAGCCCCCTTGATTGATCATAGTTCGGTGGTTGTCGAGTCTAGTATAAAAACTAATTTTGGAGTATAGTTATGTCAGAGAGTAGGAGTTCTTTTTACTCCTCAGCCCCTTCATCGCTCTAGTGAGGAATTTTGGCGTAGGTTTTGATTCTACTCCTCTTCCCCTTCAAATTTTCTTTAGGGTCACGCAGGCTTCATTTGATCATTGCGTTGTCCATCCTTTTCAACCGGTGCATTCATCTTCAAGTTATTCCATCCTCTTCATCCTTGCAAGATCAACTCTGCGTCGTTTCCCCATCCCCAGTTATTTTCTCTTTTCCCACCCTCCTGCCCTTTTTCTTGCCGGAGTCTAAAGCCTCTAATAGAGCATCCATTTTATTCCAGGGAAGCCTCTTCATTCTTTCCTCAATTGTTTCTCCGGTGAATTCTCGCCTAGTACGGCATTCTTCGTTCTCGTTTTCTTCTCCGGTGGATTCAATTCAAGTGTTTCGATGTTGATCGTATTCTTTACCTTGGCTCAAATGTTTCCCCTTTCTCGTTCACCTCTCGCCATTTAATCGTTATGGAGTACTGAAGCCATCTCAGATCATTTGTGCTTGCGGTCAAGCTAAGTCGAGGTTGTCACCTCATTCAAGTATTTCTATTGTTCCGGTGCATCATCTGTTTTCTTCAATCGTTCCAACGGTGTTTTCTTTTCAATGGGCCCATAACCCACAGGTTTATCCCAGTATCTTACCTAACTCTTCTAATTTTCCCGGACTTACTCGCAACTTCTTTCCAAGTTCGACGTATGAGTGTTCTTCAGTCGGTTCTCTTCCTCAAGATTTTTTCGCCTCCCTTGTTTTCATTTTCATCATCCTCTTCCTCTTCCGTCTCATTCCTAAGATCTCGGGACGAGATCTTCTATTTGTGGGGGAGTGTTGTGACACCTCGAGACCGATGCTCTAGTTGCCTTCCATTTATTTTCGTTATCGTCATGTGTTTCAATTGTTTGTTGCCATGTTCTTGATAGTGCCATGCCATCCTTGTGTTTTTTTTTCTTGGTCATGGTGTATTTGCCATCGTCATCTTGTTTTGCATTGTTCCTTTATTTGTTGCATATGCCATGCTCATCATTGTTATGTTGCATTGTGCCTCTTGTCATTTTGCATTCTTCATGCTCATCATGTGCATTGTGGTATCCATCTTGTTGTGCATTGCACTCATCCTCATGCTATGTGTGGCCTTTATATTGTGTGTGGATCAGTCCTTGCTATCTCTCTCTCAAGCCATGCCCATGCATCATCACCTTCTCCTTTCCTTCTACTTCCTTTCTTTTTGCAAGTGCCACTTTTCCCTTCTCTATTAATGTTCATATTTTCCCTACAAATATTAGACCATGTCCTAACCCCTCTACCAAATTTCATTCTATTTGGAGTTGTTTTGGTTAGGTTCAAAAATGCCTCAAGTTTGAATTATATTCAAAATTCTTTTATTTTTCTACCTCTAAAAATGTCCAAACCAATTTTATCAAATAGAGCATAATTCCAGAAGCTTGAGGATATTTTTATATCTGTCAAACTCCTCTCCTTGCCCCTGGCCTTTTCTTTTATTGCAGCTGTTTATTTAAATAAACATAATTTGAAAAGAAATGGAAAAGGGGCTAACCTGGGCCTCCCGTAGCCTGCAGCCCACCTAGGCGCCACAGCCGCAGCAGCTACCAGCAGCCCATCTCCAGCCTCCCGCAGCCCGCTAACCCGCAAGCAACAGTCGTCGTCCACCTCCTGTACGGCATGCCATCCAAAGGAGCCACGTCAGCGCGCCTGGTGATTTGACGCCCGTCCGGCGCCCTAGAGATCTATAAATCTTGTCCTAGCCCTAGTCCCAACCTCCCTCATGCACTTCCACCCCTCTCCTTCCCTCGCCAGCGCCTAGGTATGGCTCCACGCCCTCGCCCTTGCCGCATTCGCCATGACCCAAGCGAGCAAGAGCTCGAGCTCGGGGTAGCCTCTTCGTCACGCCTCCGACCTCTGCTACCGCCTTGGTGAGGACCGCCAAGTTCCCCTACGTCCGCCCCCGCGGCGCACACGGCCCCAGTGCCCCAGGAGCTCCCTCATCATCGCCGTCCTCTTCCCCGCTTTCGGAACAGGACATTGTCGGTTTCCCGCCAGTCCTCGCGTTGTCTCCGTTGCGCACATCGCCGCTTCTTCATGTCCTAGGTGAGCTAGGTAACTCCAACTTCGTCTCTGCCTTTTCTCGCGCCCTCTAGTTGGTTTTGTAGTCGTGCCCATGCCCTCCGCTTCAGTTCCCCTCGCCGCGCTGCTTCCCCCTGTTAGGACACACGTTCGCGCACCCATCGGCATGCATGCACTACTCGTCGTGCACCTTTCTTGTGACAGCCTGGATTTTGCCTTCTCTCTTTTTCCGGACTTGCCTTCTCTCTGTTTCCGGACTTGGTTTTTGCCTGGCATTGATTTGGATTTTGGAATCATTTCAAATGGACCTGTCACTTGGGCATACCATTGACTTTCACCCAAGTGACCTATCTAATTCTCATTCAACTTTATTCCTCTGTCAAACTCTATTCAGAAACTAGTGCTCCAAAGCAACCCTCATTTTTATTGCTTCCAAAAATCTGAGATAAATCATGAATATTCTTTGGACCTTGGCACACCTTCCCAAGCAAAAATATTGCATGACGTTTTGCAATATTTTTGCTATAGAAAATAATTTCTCTTCTGGCCCAAAATTCTAGTTTGTACAGCAAGTACATTTTTCCTTGATCTTTTGGCCCTGATCTTTCTTGAGCTTAACTAACCTCCTAAGAAAACCTAAACCCCAGGAGATCAGCACAAATGGCCATCTAGAAGCTTGCTTAACTTGGCGACCAAGTTTCTGGTCAGAAACTTGCCAGCTTGGTTGAGTCAATTCTGGTCGGCCTGGGTATGAGCTTTCAACTTTCCTAGACTAAACACTGTGTGGACAAGAGCGTAGACAAGGTTTGGCAGGGTTTGGACGTCGTCTTGACCATGCCAACATGGTGACCGCGTGAAGACACGGTGCCTCGCAGCTACTCGGCGCGCTCTAGGTGTCGCCATCTCCTCTGTTCAACGCGTGCTCGATCCAGCGCTCGCTGACGACTCCTGCGCCGCGCCACCAGCCCCGACCCATCACCCTTGACCCCTCCCTGGTGCTCGCCGACGCCGGAGACGCCACAGTGAGCATGGGCACGTCGCGGCCAAAAGCCACAGTGCGTGTGTGCCCTTGTCCTCCCCCTCCCCCGCATCCTGTGCTCGTCCCAGAGCGTGGGCAGCTCCCACAGTGACGCTGCATGCTTGCCCCCTCGCACTGGAGCACTCCGTCACCGTTCGCTGGCTTCCAGAGAACTCTAGGGGCGACACGATACCCCCTCGCTCCGGCTATATATAGGGCCTCCCTCCTCGCTTCCTAGCCACGCACCACTCCTCACCACCTCCACGAACACGTAGAAGGGCCACAGCCCGGTCGGGCAGGCCTCTGGCCATCTGCCCCGATCGGAGAACTCCGGCGACCTCCGCAGCTCGGCCACCTCGCTCCGGTGCCTCTCAAGCTCGACCAACTGCTTGGGCGTGGCATTGGAGGTCCCTTGGTGCTATCTGGATGCTGCTGAGCCCCTAGAGCCGCCTCTAGCCATCGTCTTCTTCCACTCCGGTGAATCCCGTCCGCCACCGCAGCTTGCGAGCTTGACCGCGAGCAGCTACGGCCACCCCTCGGCAAGCCACGGGTACGGGCAGGTGCGCCGTGAACCCGGCTTCAATTCTATCCCTCTCATCTAGCCCCAAACCCCCTCCTTGCTGGCGTGAGCTCCGGCGAAGTGTCGTCGCCCTCTGATCTCGCTCCCCCTCTCTGTCTCTCCTGACGGGCGGGGCCCAGTGTCAGCCTCACCACTTGCACCCGAAGCGGTACGAGTGAAGGCGTATTTCTCTTTTACGCCTTACGTCACCCCCCCACCCCCAGGAATTTCTGTTTAATTCAAATTTATTCAGAAATTGACCCAAACTTTGACCAGCCACCATTTCTAAACCATAAGTCCAAATGATTTGATTCTTTTTGCATTGTCTTTGTTTCAGAAAGCTCTAGCTGCACACCAAAAGGTGGATTTTTCCTTGTTGTCTAGAATTTCTGGTGATTTTCAGAATGGTTTTTGATATGTGTTTTTGTGGTTTTTAATTATTTTCAGAAGGAGAAGCTTGTC
This sequence comes from Triticum aestivum, assembly GCF_018294505.1. NCBI lineage: Eukaryota > Viridiplantae > Streptophyta > Magnoliopsida > Poales > Poaceae > Triticum > Triticum aestivum. The sequence continues at coordinate 254,478,101 of NC_057805.1, forward strand.
TTGAAGAAAACCAAGAGGGGTGTGATCCTCCTCTACACTAAGGCAAGCCACACCAGCATTTGGATGGTGTTATTTCAATATCTATGATTTTCTACTTGAATATGAGATTTAATTGCATTTAAATTTTGATAAATAAATTTTGTTAATTGCTAGTTACTTTATCATGCTTGATATGCTTGTTTTAGTTACTCGTAAATTGCATGAACTTGTTTGGTCAAGTAGAATGAAATTTTGCATTAGTTATATTGCTATGGTAGAAAATGATAGTTCTTTTATTAAGTGATATTTTCATATAAGTGATGAGCTAATAAAAATATAGCTTGATAATAAAAATGAATTAGGTCCAGTGAGGTTTTTGATCCTAAGTATTGCAAGATAATTATGTTGATAAGTTTGATCCATATCCATGTGTTGTTTGCTTTGCATGTCGATTAGTTGCGTGATTAAGTCCCAATATCATTGTTATTATAAAAAGTTTTTGTCAAAGTTAAACTTGATTAAGTTCAACTTGAATACGATGTTGATCACATCATGGTGCCACTGAATCGGGTTTTGTTCAGTGCGACCACATTTACCTTATGGAAAGGTCTTAATTCGGTCCTTTGGTGTGCCTCTCACCGGTGCCTCCCGCGAGGGAAGGTTATGGGCGTGCATACCCTGACCCGGTAAGCAGACATAACCTTGTGTGCTCGTTTTTGTTTTTATGGTACCTTGTCCCCGTTTGGGACCGCTTTTCCACGACGGTGGCTGTTTGTGCCTTTGGTAGGCACTGGGCCACCCAAGACCTAGCCCTGAGAGGGAGTTGGTCGGAGTGGCCGGGAGAGTGCCATGACAAAGGGAGGGTTTTGTCGGAACGCTTTGGTCCACTCGAATGGGAGTGCGAGGCCAGGTGTTCCATAGTGTGGGTAAAGTGCGCTACCTCTGCAGAGTGTATTTAATCTATTGATAGCCGCGTCCTCAGTTATGGGCATAACTCGGAAGTAAGTCAAACCATGGATCAACTTTTATAATTAATCTTGCGAACTAAATGATTGTGTTGACGCTCAAAAATGGCATGATCGCAAAGAGTGACTTGAGTCTATAATGGGATGAGGTTAAAATTATGAGTTCATGTCACCATTTGATGGCCCTCTTCAAGATGATCAAAATAAATATGAAGATGGACCAAAACGGAGCTCAAGTGCAAAAGATATGACAATTTCGGAGATACCCGTGTTAACATCAGATTAGAAAATAGCATGATACCTATTTAAGATGACCTCACATGAAAAAGTCTTCAACAGAAAAGTTCTTAGTCTCGTCAAAACGGACGATTTTGATACAAAAATCGTCTTAATCCGAGGTTGTATGAAAAAGTTACAGCCAAAACTGTGCGCTGCAGCACTGCATGGCCGGATCATCCGGACCGGGGTCCAGATCATCCGGCCGGTGGCCGAAAATTTGACCCAAACAATAGAAGCTAAAAGTTGAAGCCAGATGATCTAGGTCAAGTTCCGGATGATCCGGGTAAAGGCCGGACATCCGGGCAATCGTCCGGACGTCCGAACTAGTTTTTCTGCTTCAGACTTCAGAAAACGGCCCGAAACACCGTCAAGATGGCCTCAAATCAAAAAGTCTTCAACATGAAAGTTGTGCGTCTCGTCGAGGCAGTTGATTTGGTTATAAAAAACGTCCAAATCCGAGGTCGTATACGGATTCTAGAGCCAAAACAGTAAGCTGCTGTCAGAAAACTGGGCTAGGCCGGATCATCCGGGCCTAGAACCGGACATCCGGGCTGGAAGTCGTGAGAAGTTCGAATTTGGCTAGATTTTGATAATTTGGACGACAAGGCAAGTCATTTTCTTGTACGAGAAGTCCATCCGCCTCTTATATAGACGAGAGGTGACGGCCGATTGAACAACAACACACAATCGAACAAATCATATACCACTTTTTTACCCTTTACCTTTATCTCTCTCCCTGTTCTTCTTCTTTCTCGTTCTTCTTCTGTTCTTCTTCATTGCAGGGAGGCGAACCTCGAGGCACTAGGGGCGATGAGGTCAACCTAGGGCAGCTCATAGCCGCCGCGCGCCCTGACGGGGTCTCTCCTGGGCGTGTGGGGTTTCGGGTCCTTAAAAGCACCCGCCGGATTGCTTGCGTACCGCGCTTCCGGACGGGTCTCCTTAGACATGAGTTGTGGTTCATCACCCTCGCTGTTGGAGGTACACGGTGACGTGTTCGTGTGCGAACACACTTTTTGGCGACTCCGCTGGGGAAACACCTCTTGTAGGAACTTCCAATAGCATGCGACAAAGTGTTTCATCTTTTTATTCATCGGCAACTAATTTGCAATATGTGAATCCAACCTTGCCGATGGATAGGAGAATTGGTCATGCTACTACTAGCTATTCGGCCAGTTACTCTCAACCATCATATGTTACACCTCATGTTAGTAAATTTTCAGTACCGTATGCAACTGTAGATGTTCATAATTCAGCCCCGCATCTTCATGGTCATAGCCGAATAAGTGAAAGATTTGCAGGAACACATGTGCCGTCATCAAATACTGTAGCATATAATGCATAGTCTACGCAGTTCAAGAATTTCGGCAACATTCATGAATCATTGCCGAAAGAATCTGAAAGTATTGCGGAGACTTCCCTTCCAGAAGTGATTGTGGCTGCATTAAAAAAAGCTTGGCACAAAAAAAGAGAATTAATGCTCTTTGCCTTGAACAATATGAAAAGGGGTTGTTTCCTGATTATGCTGCAATAAAGGCTAGAGTTTTGCAGGAAGATAAAACTTCATCAATTGGTAGTATTGGTGAGAGAGCATATGGTTATACAGAAGTGCATACACCTCCACCTAGTACCGCAGCATATTGTACACCCCCTACACAATTGCAAAATTTCGGTAACACTAACACTTCATTGCCGAAAGATCCTAAAAGCATTGGGGGGCAAACTAATCTAGAGCGGGCTGAAATTGAGAGGGGAGTTAAAGCTTTGCGCGATAGGGTGCAAGTACTTCGCCAAGAGAGAATTGATAGCGAATTAGCTCAAAGAAAAGAAGCCTTGCCAATTGATATAACCGGTGAAAAGAATGATGATTCGGAGACTAAAAGTGCTTCGGTTGAAAAAGCCGAATCAAGTAGTATATATTCGGAATCCATCAAATCCAAAGAGGCAAACATTGTTGAGAAAGGGCATGGAAAGTATAGCAAGACAGCCATACTTGATTTTTCTGAAGTTAATGGAACCTACTTCCTGCCCTATGAGTTTTGTGCCATAGAAATTGACGAGCTTCAAGAACAAGAACAAGTAGCGAAGAAAGTTTGGTGGACAAATATCTTCAAACTAATGATGCACGAAATCAAGAAAAAGATGATGACAAGGCGTTGGGGAGCTATCCGAAGGCGGAGCAAGATATTCTTCAAATCACACCACCATCACGCTCTCCCAATATATTTGAAGAGGTATGTCTAGCAATTAATTTACCCGTTTTCAGATTTGGTCATGACTTAGTTGTTGATGCATATATTAGAAAAATCTTCATAAGAAATATTGAGAGACCAATGAAGAAGGGTAATTTATTTGTTAGCAATCAGATTGTCACAAAGCATATCGGTCAACACATTGCACCATTCAGACAGACCGATTGCGAAAAATTATTGCAGCCAAGGCCATCCCCATTGCTTTATCTAAAGTTCATATCTAATTGGGTAGCTTTGCTTATTTATTACTTGGCTTAAACTTGGTCTCAATTGAGACATGTATGTTCTAACTATTTTCATTTCAGAAATTTAAAGCCAAGGTTAAAATCTTCTGAGCAAACCGATGCCAGTATAGTTTCTTATCCAAAGACATCGGAGATAGAGTGCAAAACACAATGCATAGCCGAATGGGGTGACGCAAAATCTGAACCATTCGTTTGCTTAACTCCAAAGCCGTTCACGCAGCAAGATCGGCTAGAAAACAAGAAGTATACCTTCAATTCAAGCATGTGTGATCAAATATTTGATTTGTTGCTGAAAAATAATTACATTACAATTCTTGATCACCATGTTAAGCCATCAATCCAAGGACGAACGTATTGTAAGTTGCATGATTCATTCAAGCATAATTTTGAGGACTGCAACATGTTTCCTCAAATAATTAAATCGGCCATTGAAAAAGGACGATTGAAGTTTGTTGAAACACCAAGAGATGACCGGTCTATTCCGATTGGTCCCGATGGCAAAAAGTTTTTGCATCGGCTGCTTCAAGCCGATCCATTTAAAGAGAAGGTAAAAACTGCAGGTGATGGGATCAAGCTTTCAAGTAAAGAAGTTGTTGAAGAGCATAATGAACATAATCTTGAGGGCGAAAATTCCATCAAAGCTACAATGGAGACGCCAATGACGGGGGGGGCAGCAAGAAAATCCAATGATCGATGAAAGCAAACCAAAAGAAAACAAAGGCCGAAATAAGCGCAAGTGTAAGAGATCAAAAATCACCTTCGCTGAACTATTGGATAAATATCAAAAGAAGAAGAGAAGAATGCTTATCGGCCAAATCATGCAAAGAAACCAAGATCACCCCCAAGGCGCAAATATGAGGATCGGTATTGGCAAAGTGATAATTTTAATGCAACATATTCATATCCTTATTTTTGGCCGCCAATGCCAATGCCGTGGATGCCTCCCTATGTTCATATAGATCCATATTCATCATGGGACAGGTATGATACAAGGGCACATTCTCCATCTTATTTTAGACCATCTCACCAATACTATGCAGCTCCAAGAAGATCAACATTTAAAAAATCACACGTCAAAGACCGTTTAAATCATAAGGATTCGGTCCAGAGCTCAAGGAAGAAGAAAGAGGTGGTAAAGCAAGTTTACCGCGTGAAAAGAGATGGTCGTAAGCGTGCTAATTCAGATTTGATCTCAAATAACAAAGAGCCAATTAAAGTGTTGACATTGTCTACAAAAGGCAAAGAAGTGAAGCAATCAATTGATAAAAATCAGAGTGTCAAATCTGAAGAAAAGAGGTTGAGGGTGCACAAGGCCCAAAACGAGTTGCCATTGGTTGAAACAAAATCACAGCCGACATGCCCACTCGGCTTATCGTATTGGCAAAAGAAGGAATTACAAAATCTTAGTGCACAAGAGCTGAGAAAGAAGAACATGGCATGGGTTCCCAAGAGGGTAATTCCGAACAAAAATGATGTGCATGCTTCTATTGCAACCAGTACAAAAGTGAAGAAAGAGAAGGATGGAAGCAACAAACAATTAAGCCGAAGGCGTGCATCACACCATCAAAATCTTCGGTTAGCACATCATCCATTTTCTTCAACCATGCCATTGATGCCTTTGACATGGAATTCATCCCTAGGTATGATCAATTACCCTCCATGGATTTATTTTGATCCATGGTTATCACGAGAGGGTATTACCAAATCACTATACATTTGGTTAGTTACAATTTTGTTGCTAAGACAAAGGGGCCGAAATATTTTATTGCTATTTCTTTTCTTTATTTCGGCTATACATACTTTGGTGGGTGAATTCTACACAGACCTCATGGTAATGGCCGATATCGCCTTAAGAATATGTGAAAGCATGGCCGGTGTAGTATCCTAACATCATCCTTAGTTCAATTGGAGATCAAAATAAGGTGCATGTTCATTGATATTAACCTTGTCTTTCTAGTACTATGGAGATTATTTCCGATGGTTAAATTCATAACAATGGCCACAGTGTCAGTGTTGTTCATATATCTCCATATGGTGTTATTTTGTGAAGCCTCATGCCACTTAAAATATTTTTGCATAATAATCAAAGCCGAATATGAAATTTTATTCGGTTTGGAGCTTTTGGTTGCTATAGGTGCAATACAGATTGAGGCTTTCAGTGATTCGTTATGAGTAGTGCAACAAATATCCAAGGGTTATCAACGTTTTGACGAATCACTTATAGTGTATCTTGAGGTATGTCTAGATGCAAAATTTACCTTGGGTTGCTATAAAATTATTCATATTTCTAGACATGACAATTCAAAAGAGTTGGCACAGCAAGCATCCGGCTACTATGTTAATCATGGTGTGTTGCATTTCTATCAATAGCCGATGCTTAGTCTCGTCAACATAGGTAAGGCCGAACCAAAGTCCACCGCTTCGGCCGCTAATATTGTTTTTATGCAGGTAAAAGTGAGGATTGGAGAAAGTTTATTGTTGATTATCTACAAAGTCCTAACAAAAGGGTGAACAATATGGTTTGGAGGATGACCTTGAGATATATATCTAGGAAACTTTATCATCGAAATGTTAATGAAGTTGAAAAGGTTTCACCCAAATTTGCATCAAGGATTCAAACAAATAATGGCTTATATATATTTATCGCCCTAAGCACATGCAAAGTGGCCGATGGAGTGTTGACATCGTCCTTAGAACCAACACGGTACAAGTTATTTTTCGGCACGCTACCTTTGCCGAAAAACAGGGGGGCATGTGTTGACGCTCAAAAATGGCATGATCGCAAAGAGTGACTTGAGTCTATAATGGGATGAGGTTAAAATTATGAGTTCATGTCACCATTTGATGGCCCTCTTCAAGATGATCTAAATAAATATGAAGATGGACCAAAACGGAGCTCAAGTGCAAAAGATATGACAATTTCGGAGATACACGTGTTAACATCAGATTATAAAATAGCATGATACCTATTTAAGATGACCTGAGATGAAAAAGTCTTCAACAGAAAAGTTCTTCATCTCGTCGAAACGGACGAATTTTATATAAAAATCGTTTTAGTCCGAGGTCGTATGCAAAAGTTATAGACAAAACTAGGCGCTGCTGCACTGCATGGCCGGATCATCCGGCCGGTGGCCGAAAATTTGACCCAAACAACAGGAGCTAAAAGTTGAAGCCGGATGATCTGGGTCAAGTCCCGGATGATCCGGGTAAAGGCCGGACATCTGGGCAATCGTCCGGACGTCCGGACAAGTTTTTCTGCTACAAACATTAGAAAACGGCACGAAACACCGTCAAGATGGCCTCAAATCAAAAAAAATTCAACATGAAAGTTGTGCGTCTCGTCGAGGCGGTTGATTTTGAAATAAAAAAGTCCAAATACAAGGTCGTATGCGGATTCTAGAGCCAAAACAGTAAGTTGCTTTCAGAAAACTGGGCTAGGCCGGATCATCCGGGCCTAGAGCCGGACATCCGAGCCGGAAGTCGTGAGAAGTCCTGAATTTGGCTAGATTTTGATGATTTGGACGACAAGGCAAGTCCTTTTCTTGTACGGGAAGTCCATCCGCCTCTTATATAGACGATAGGTGACGGTCGATTGAACAACAACACACAATCGAACAAATCATATACCACTTTTTTACCCTTTACCTTTATCTCTCTCCCTGTTCTTCTTCTTTCTCGTTCTTCGTCTGTTCTTCTTCATTGCAGGCGGCGAACCTCGAGGCCCTAGGGGCGATCAGGTCGACCTAGGGCAGCTCATAGCCGCCGCGCGCCCTGACGGGGTCTTTCCCGGGCATGGGGGGTTTCGGGTCCTTAAAAGCACCCGTCGGATTGCTTGCGTACCGCGCTTCCGGACGTGTCTCCTTCGACATGAGCTGTGGTGCATCACCCTCGGTCTTGGAGGTACACGGTGACGTGTTCGTGTGCGAACAGATTGTTGCGATGCTTTTTGTTTCATGAACTCTCGAGTTGTTCATGAGCAGTTGGTTTTCAGTTGTGACCCCAGTATGGTCACCGCTTGGTTATGAGGTAACCGTCTGGTAAGCGAGTCTGTGAGACTCGGTGCATGTGTTGGTTTCATTGCATATTTAGTAGTTCTTCCACTGCATTAATTTTATTAATTGTCTGTCATAGTGCTTATTTTTGTTTTGAGCTTGCAAGTACATTCAATGTACTAACCTGGCGTGTCATACCAGCTTTCAGGCAAGTCGGTTCGCATCGGAGCGCATCTCGCGTCTAGGCCTTGTCCACATCGGTGTCCCTATGCTATGGAGTTTCACTTCATCGTTCTTCCGCTGCCGCATAGTTCGTGTGATCGAGGCCCCCGTCATGTTCATTAAATAATGTACATACTGTTCAGCAGCACCGTGCATGCCGCTTGGCCTCGTATCTCGATGTAATATCAGACTTATGTAATCCGCTAGCGTCAATAAAGAGGTTGTTTCTGTACCATGTTGTTGTGTATTGCCAGAAGACTTGATCTCTGGGCTGGCAATGCAGGGTAAACCGGTTGCTCTGAGCCGGGGTGCCACATTTCTTCCCTACTTGCCGCGCCTCGCCATGGCCCCGAGCCGAGCATGCTCGTGCCCGAGTGCCCGCTCACTAGTGAGCCACCTCCACTCGCTCGCTGGAGCCACCACATGATCCCGCACACCCGCTGTCGCTCGCCTGCCACCCACATCGCTGCGCTGCCCCTCACCGGCGCCGTCATCATCTTCTCCCTGTGGTGGAGAAGAAGGCTCGGCCTTGCAGGGCCTCAAAAGAGGTCGAGCTCCTTCCTGGTCAACAGCTCGTGCCTAGGTCAGCTGGTAGTCATGCCTCGCCTCCACCCAGGCGACCTGGGTTCGCGCAGCAAACCCCACCCCCCCATTTTATTTACTTTCTCTGACCCTGATTACCCACAAGTATAGGGGGTCGCAACAGTTTTCGAGGGTAGAGTATTGAACCCAAATTTATAGATTCAACACAAGGGGAGCCAAAGAATATTTGAAGGTATTAGCAGCTGAGTTATCAATTCAACCACACCTGGAGATTAATTATTTGCAGCAACGTGATCAGTAGAAAACTAATATGATAGTTATGATAGTAGTGACAGCAGCAATAGTAACGGTAACAGTGATAGCAGTAATTTTGTAGCAAGTGTAACAGTGATGATAACGATAGTAACTTAGCAAGAACAATATTCGTAGGCATTGGATCGGTGACTTGTTGGATCATATTCATCATAAGACAGTTATAACCTAGGGCAATACGACACTAGCTCCAGTTCATCAATATAATGTAGGCATGTATTCTGTAAATACTCATACGTGCTTATGGAAAGAACTTGCATGACATCTTTTGTCCTACCCTCCCGTGGCAGCGGGTTCCATATTGGAAACTAAGGGATATTAAGGCCTCCTTTTAATAGAGAACCGGAACAAAGCATTAACACATAGTGAATACATGAACTCCTCAAACTACGTCATCATCGGGAGTGGTCCCGACTATTGTCACTTCGGGGTTGCCGGATCATAACACGTAGTAGGTGACTATAACTTGCAAGATCAGATCTAAAACATGGATATAATTATGATAACATAAACGGTTCAGATCTAAGTTCATGGCACCCGGGCCCAAAGTGACAAGAATTAAGCATAGCAAAGACATAGCAACATCAATCTTAGAACATAGTGGATACTAGGGATCAAGCCCTAACAAAACTAACTCAATTATATGATGAATCTCATCCAACTCCTCACGACCACGAGCCTACAAAGGAATTACTCACTCTCGGTGGGGAGCAACATGGAATTGGCAATGGAAAAGGGTTGGTGATGGCGAAGAACGAAGATCCCCCTCTCCGGAGCCCCAAACAGACTCCAGAGCTGGCCTCCCAATGAAGAACAGGAGGTGACGGTGGCTCCATTGTGGATCGCGATAATTCTTTCTCCCTGATTTTTTCTGGAATAATGTGATTTTATAGCATCGGTTTCAGGGTCAGCGGGGCCACGCTAGGAGAGGGGCGCGCTCTGGTGGGTTGTGCGCACCCAGGTGCCCCTCTCTGGTAGGTCTTGGCTCTAGAAATTCTTATTTATTATATAAAAATTCCTCGCAAAGTTTCGTTTCATTCCGAGAAATTTTATTTCTACACAAAAACAACACCATGGTAGTTCTGCTGAAAACAGCGTCAGTCCGGGGTTAGTTTCATTCAAATCATGCAAATTAGAGTCCAAAACAAGAGGAAAAGCATTAGGAAAAGTAGATACATTGGAGACGTATCAACTCCCCCAAGCTTAAACCTTTGCTTGTCCTCAAGCAATTTAGTTGATAAACTGAAAGTGAAAAAGAAAAACTTTTATGAACTCTTTTGCTCTTGTTTGCATAAATAAGCTTAACCAGCACCCAGGTTTTCAGCCAACATTATAACTAACCATGCCGACAATAACTCTTAAAGATTATATTAACTCATATCAATGACATAATTAGTTAGCGAGCAATAATAAGGTATCTCAAACGGCAACACGTTGTCAAGACAACCATGATATAATATGACAATAGTGGTATCTCGCTAGCCGTTTCTGAGACCGCAAAACATAAATGCAAAGCACCTCCAAAGTTCAAGCAGTGACTAAACATTGTTATTCATGGTAGAAAAGATCCAGTCATGATGCACCCAACATTAGCTATACACAATGCATAAGTCATGACAGTTGTGCTCTCAGGTTCTAGCACTTGTTTTAGAAGGCGATGACACAACATAAAAGTAAATAGATAGTCCCTTCACAGAGGGAAGCAGTGATTTGCAGAGGTGCCAGAGCTCAAATTTTAAAATAGAGGTAAATGATATTTTGAGACATGCACGCTTCTTATTTACTTCACGACCATCAGTTATCAATATCTTCCATGCTAAGCATGCTAGTGGCAGTTCCCAAGCGATAAAAGTAAAGGTTTACTCCCCTCCACCATCAATCGCACTCCACGGCTTGTCCGAAACAACGGGTATCGTCCATACCAACAACAGTCCCGGGGGAGTTTTGTTTAATTATTTGCATTTTTGAGTTCGGGACTGGGAATCCCTATTACCGCCCTTTCCTCGTGCGATGGCGAGTGAATAAACACTCGACCTGAGAATAACCCGCTTAGCATGGAAGACACCGACCACCTCCTGTCGTTCCATGAACGATCCAGGCACACAAAAATGATATTTATTTGAAGTTTTTAGAGGTGGCACATGCAAATTTACTTAGGACGGCAGGGTAATACCGCATATAGGTAGGTATGGTGGACTCATCTGGAATAACTTTGGGTTCAAGGTTTTTGATGTACAAGCAGAATTACCACTTAGTACACGCGAAGGCTAGCAATTAGATTGAGAAGCGGCTAGCTAGAGAGCAACAACGGTCATAAATATGCATTATGCATAAGTAACATTGGACACTAGCATGAGTAGGATATGAACACCATGAACATAAATATCATAGAGGCTATGTTGGTTTTGATTCAACTACATGCATGAACATGTGCCAAGTCAAGCCACTCGAACATTCAGAGGAGGATACCATATCATCATATTACATCACAATCATTTTAACGCAATGTTGTTATCCAAGATAAATCATTATCCACTCCCAGCTACTTATGCATGGCATGAGAAACTATAATCTCTAATTGTCATTGCAAATATGTTTAATCATAATGGGCTGAATCATGGACACTAGGTTAAGCATATTTACTCAAACAGAACAAGTCGAGTTCATACCCGTTTCTCTCTGCCACGGCCAGTTCATCGAATATCGTCATTATTGCCTTTCACTTGCACGACCGAACGATATGAAAATAATAATAGTGATAGAGTGCCATGGACTAAGCTGGAATCTGCAAAAAAAATACTCAACAGGAGAAGACAAGGTAAAATGAGCTCTTTATTAGATTAACACTTATTCATATGAGAGCCACTCAACATTTTCATCGTGGTCTTCTCCTCGGTACAACTCGATTAAAAAGAACAAAAATTCAGAGAAACACACTGAAATATTTTTGGAGTTTTTGGTTTTCTTGAACAAGCAAACAAAAGGAAAAAGCAAAAACGAGAAAAAAACTATTTACACGGGAAAGCTCCCAACAAGCAAAAGAAGAACATGGAAATCTTTTGGGGTTTTCTTTTTAACATTACTACTAAGATTTTAGAAAGTAAATTAACTACAACTAATTTTTTTGGTTTTTCTAAGGTTTTTCAAACACACAAGAAGAAAGCAAGAAAATAAAATCTAAGCATGGACGATACAATGAAAAAGTATGAACACCGACAAATGAAAATAAGTAGACATGAATGTAATGTCGGTGAGAACACGTACTCCCCCAAGCTTAGGTTTTGGCCTAACTTGGTAGTCGGTCAGTAGCCTGGATGGTAGTAGGGGTACTGAGGAACTGGCATCCACTCATCCCACTGCTGAGGCTCCTCCTCTGCCTCTGTAGCAGCCTGAGCGTTCCGGTAGGCGATGATGTCCACAGGCATAATCCTATATCCGCCCCTGGCAATAGAATCAAACAAGGCAGGAGCAGGCAACGGGATAATATCACGAGTTTCAATGCTAAAAACCAGGTTATAATGAATAGGGATGTCAAGGTAATCTTTTGCAATAAAATGGTGGTGTTTCATGGCTGCGCGGTCTAGGTAAACCTTCGTCGGAGGGTAATCATGATGGCGTATCTCAACATTAAAGTGAGCCGCCAAACAAGTAGCAAAAAATCCACCATGTTTTTTACCCTTGGATTTATTAATGTGGAGGCGACGAGCCACAATAGCTCCCAAGCTATAAGTCTTGTCGCCCTCCAATGCACAATGTAAAACAACAAGGTCTGGTGAACTGAGTGCACCCACCTTCTCTTTAGCAAGCAAGCATTTTGCAATGAAAAGAGAAAAGTAATGAATAGTAGGAAAATGCAAGCCAGCAGCAGTGATAGCTGACACCCCTCTCTCATCTCCTACTGTCAAAGTGCGATAAAAGGTCTCAAACTCCGCCAGCCTAGGCTCAGCTAAGCTCCCATCAGAAAGGATCATGCATATGTTACAAAATTCAGTAAGTGGTATCTGATGGTTTTCAGCATATAAATCGAAACTCACTTCAGGAGGATTATTCCTAGGAAGGAAAGTAAAACTTTGAACACAGATGTTTGTGAGGATTTTATGCTGTTCACACTCATCTGCGATGAAGTCGGTGAGACCGGCATTAGCAGCCTATTGCGTGAACTCTTGAAGGATTCCACCCTGTTCCATGAACTGGGTATGCGGACATTCGCACGGTCGTACCTCCGCCAACCTCCGAGGATGGAGATCACTATTAGATGACTCCCCAATAACACCCTTGGAGTTCTTCATAGAGGCAAACTTCCTAAAGATATTCATGGTTTTTCTATGAACAAAAATTCTAAAATTTATTAGCCACAAAATTTTCTCAAAAAAACTTCACAAAAATGCTACCAACTACTCATAGGGATACACAGAGGCCTTAGAAGGCTTTGAAACTCCTTAGAACTCTAACAATTCAACATGCAAGCTCATCTACAGCAGCACCAAGAGTAGCTAATTATTCAAAATATAAACCACAAAAACAAAAACTAATTGGACAAACGGTGGAGTCACATACCAAGCAACAATCCCCCGAAACAGTTTCGGAAACAGAGCTTCGAGCAAAGAGATCGAAATCCGCGGGTTTGAGAGCAAGAACACGGGGGAGAGAGCAATGGAGAATTTTTCTGGAGGTAAGTGATGATGTGGTGTGATGAGATAAGTGAGGCGGCCCACGTGAGGACCACAACCCACTAGGGCGCGCCTGGGGGTCCTGGCGCTCCCAGGTGGGTTGTGCCCACCTGGTGCACCTCCTTCTGATATTATTTGCACCAGAAATTCAGAAATATTCAGAGAAAAATCGTATTAAATTTTTAGAGCATTCTAAAAACTTTTATGTTGGGTCATTTTTTTATTGCACGAGAATTTCAGAAAACAGACAAAGTATGGCATTTTATTTTATTTAGCTAATAAAAATAGAAAACAAAAGATAGGGACAGAAGGTAGTGCTTACTAAATTCATCAACTTCATACTTCTCAAAAATGATTCATTAATAAGGTTGATTAAGTCTTATTAACAACAACTTTCGATTAGCATGAAACTGAAGAACTTTCGTAAATCGCTTAGTTACCTCAATGGGGATATGAATGTCCCCAACAATAAGCATTTCATATTTCTTTTTGACAGTAGGTAGAGGTATTTGAAAACTTCCAATAGTGATTGTCGGAGATTTTTCAATAACATTAATACCATTCACTTGGAATTGTTTCTTCGGAAAGTGCATCGTATGCTCATTACCATTAATATTAAAAGTGACCTCGCTTTTATTGCAATCAATAACAGCCCCTGCAGTATTCAAGAAGGGTCTACCAAGGATAATAGACAGGTTGTCGTCCTCGGGCATCTCAAGTATAACAAAGTCAGTCAAAATAGTAACATTAGCAACAACAACGGGCACATCTCACAAATACTGATAGGTATGGCAGTTGATTTGTCAGCCATTTGCAAAGATATTTCAGTAGGTGTGAGTTTATTCAAATCAAGTGTTTTATATAAAGATAAAGGCATAACACTAACACTAGCTCCTAAATCACACAAAGCAGTTTTCACATAATTATTTTTGATGGAGCAAGGTATAGTTGGTATTCCCGGATCTCCAAGTTTTTTAGGTACTCCATCCTTGAAAGTATAATTAGCAAGCATAGTGGAGATTTCAGCTTCCGGTATTTTTCTCTTATTAGTGATGATGTCTTTCATATACTTTGCATAAGGAGGCATTTTCAAGATATCAGTCAAGCGAGTACGCAAAAAGACCGGCCTCAGCATTTCAGCAAAGCGTTCAAATTCTTCATCATCATTCTTTTTAGTTGAATTGGGTGGAAAAGGAATAGGTTTTTGAACCCACGGTTCTCTTTCTTTACCGTGTTTTCTAGCAATGAAGTCTCTTTTGTCACATCTTTTATTCTTAGGTTGTGGGTTATGAAGATCAACTGGAGGTTCTATCCCAACATCATTGTCTTGTTCTTTATTATTTGTTTCAGCATCTTCATGAACCTCATCATTACCTTTTTCATTATCACTAGGTGAGTGTTCGTTACCACACTGAGTTTCGACATCAAAGATAGAAGTTTCATTATCATTATCAGGAGGTTTTTCTATTTCAGGTTCACTAGAAGCATGCAAAGTCCTGTCATTTTTCTTCTTCTTTTTTTCTAGAAGGACTAGGTGCTTCAGTGTTGACTCTTTGTGAATCTTTTTCAATTCTTTTTGGGTATCCCTCAGGATAAAGTGGTTCCTGAGTCATTTTACCTCCTCTAGTTGCAACTGTAACAGCAAAGTCATGTATATTATTATTCATTTCATCAAGCAATTCTCTTTCAGATTTAGCAACTTGTTCTAACTGAGTTTGAACCATAGAAGCATGCTTTCCAACACCTCTAACATCATTTGAGATTCTAACTAACAAGTCACTCAAGCGAGCAATCATATCAGAATTATATTTCAATTGTTTCATAACATTTGCATTGAAGTGATCTTGTTTTCTAATGTAGTTCTCAAACTCATAAAGGCATTGGCTAGGGTGCATATAGTGAGGATTATCATTATCATTGAACTTCATTAAAGAATTTACCTCTACCACCTAAGGCAGTGGTGGTGTATTAAGCCCATGTATTTCTTCAATAGGAGGTAAAATTTTAACATCCTCAGCTTTAATACCTTTTTCCTTCATAGATTTCTTTGCCTCTTGCATATCTTCAAGGACTGAGATATAATATACCCCTCTTCTTCGGAGTGGGTTTAGGCGGTGGTTCAGGAAGAGTCCAATCATTATAATTTTTCAATATGTTATTCAATAATTCTTCATCTTGTCCAATAGTTCGTTCCCTGAAAACACACCACAACTATCTAGGAAGTCCCTAGAAGCATCGGTTAGTCCATTATAGAAGATATCAAGTATTTCATTTTTCTTAAGAGGATGATCAGGCAAAGCATTAAGTAACTGGCAAAGCCTCCCCAAGCTTGTGTGATACTCTCTTCTTTAGTTTGCACAAATTTAAATATTTCCTGTAAAGCAGCTTGTTTCTTATGAGCAGGGAAATGTTTTTCAGAGAAGTAATAGATCATATCCTGGGGGCTACGCACACAACCATGAGCAAGAGTATTGTACCAAGGTTTAGCATCACCCTTTAATGAGAACGGAAATAATTTGACAATAAAGTAATAGCGAGTCTTCTCATCATGAGTAAAAAAGGGTGGCTATGTCATTCAACTTAGTAAGATGTGCCACAACAGCTTTAGTTTCATAACCATCGAAAGGATCAGATTCAACCAAAGTAATTAACTCTAAGTCGACAGAGAATTCATCGTCCTTATCATCAATAAAGATAGGTGAAGTAGCAAACTTAGGATCATATTTCATTCTAGCATTCAGAGATTTTTCTTTATACTTGGATAGTAATTTCTCTAGATCATCTCTATCCTTACAAGCAAGAATATCTCTAGTTGTCTCCTCATTCATAACAGAACCTTCCGGTACCTTAGGCAATTCATATCTAGGAAGGATAGTTCTAGCAGGTGTTTCAGGAGTTTCAGTTTCAAGCTCATCATCAGATTCAACAACATCATGTTGTATTACTCTAGCAATTTGTTCATCAAGAAAATTCACCAAGTGGCACATCATCATTATCAAGCAAGGTACTAGCATCATCATAAGCATTATCCATGGCAGAAGTAGCATCATGATTAACTTGCGACATATCAGAATTAGTAGCATGTGGTGGTGTTGCAAGTTTACTTAAAACAGAAGGTGAATCTAAAGCAGAACTGGATGGCAGTTCCTTATCTCCCATCGTCTTTGAGGGAAAAATCTTAGTCTTAGCATCCTTCAGATTCTTCATAGTGATAAATTGATAATAATCCCAAGTGACTCAACAAATATAGCTATGCTACCCGGCAGCGGTGCCAGACAAAGGTCTTGATAACCCACACGTATAGGGGATCGCAACAGTTTTCGAGGGTAGAGTATTCAAACCAAATTTATAGATTCGACACAAGGGGAGCCAAAGAATATTTGAAGGTATTGGCAACTGAGTTGTCAATTCAACCACACCTGGAGATTAATTATCTGCAGCAACGTGATCAGTAGCAAAGTAATATGATAGTTTTGATAGTAGTGACAGCAACAATAGTAACGGTAACAGTGATAGCAGTAATTGTGTAGCAAGTGTAACAGCGATGATAACAATAGTAACTTAGCAAGAACAATATGAGATAAATTCGTAGGCATTGGATCAGTGACTTGTTGGATGATATTCATCATGAGACAATTATAACCTAGGGCGATACGACACTAGCTCCAGTTTGTCAATATAATGTAGGCATGTATTCCGTAAATAATCATACGTGATTATGGAAAGAACTTGCATGACATCTTTTGTCCTACCTACCCTCCCGTGGCAGCGGGGTCCATATTGGAAACTATTGGATATTAAGGCCTCCTTTTAATAGAGAACCGGAACAAAGCATTAACACATAGTGAATACATGAACTCCTCGAACTACGGTCATCACCGGGAGTGGTCCCGACTATTGTCACTCCGGGGTTGCCGGATCATAACACGTAGTAAGTGACTATAACTTGTAAGTCGGATCTAAAACATGGATATAATTATGATAACATAAACGGTTCAGATCTGAGTTCATGGCACCCGGGCCCAAAGTGACAAGCATTAAGCATAGCAAAGTCATAGCAACATCAATCTTATAACATAGTGGATACTAGGGATCGAGCCCTAACAAAACTAACTCAATTACATGATGAATCTCATCCAACTTCTCACCAACCAGCGAGCCTACGAAGGAATTACTCACTCCCGGTGGGGAGCATCATGGAATTGCCGATGGGTAAGGGTTGGTGATGATGACTCTCCGGAGCTACAAACGGACTCCAGATCTGGCCTCCCGATGAAGAACAGGAGGTGGCGGCGGCTCTGTCTCGTGGATTGCGATAATTCTTTCTCGCAGATTTTTTCCTGGGATAATGTGATTTTATAGCACCAGTTTCAGGCTCAGCGGTGCTACCAGGTGGGTTGTGCCCACCCAGGTGCCCCTCTCTGTTAGGTCATGGCTCCAGAAATCTTATTTATTATATAAAAATTCCTTGCAAAGTTTCGTTCCTTTCCGAGAACTTTTATTTCTGCACAAAAACAACACCATGGTAGTTCTGCTAAAAACAACGTTAGTCCGGGGTTAGTTTCATTCAAATCATGCAAATTAGAGTCCAAAACAAGAGGAAAAACGTTAGGAAAAGTAGATACGTTGGAGACGTATCAGACCCTATGTCATGTGGCCCCAGCTGGTCATCCTCGCACGCACCCTGGGCCTATTAGTCAGCTTGATGGCTGGGTGGCAGCCTGGGTACACCTAGCCTTTTCTCCCGTTTTCTGTTTTTATTCCAGATTCGGAATATGCCAGAGTTGGCATATCCTAAGGATTCCATTTAGGGCAGAATTTCACTTAGAGCACTTGTGAGCATTTTTCTACAGCAAGCCCCACATATTATATATGTTTTTGGGGTAGAAATATCCAAAAAAATCCATCTGTGGCATCCATTTCATCGTTTGAGCAAGTTTGTGAACATGTTACTTATGCAGCATATGCCATTTTATCATTTTTGTGTATTGAATTTCATTTCTGCTAGGTGGTAGTTTTGCACATGGTTAGGTTCATCATCATGTCTACTTACTGCTAATTGTTATTCCATGCCATGATATGTACTGTGGTGAGTGCGACAAGCTTGCAAACATGCCTAGTCAATGTTGTTGATTCCATACTTGCTAATTTCACTGTCTGAAACCGCCTGTTATAAAACTTGTCAACTTTGCATGTTGTTTGCCACTAATCCAAAGATCATATGCATATGAGCTCTTCATGTTTTTTGCTCAATGTTATGTGTACTTTGATGCCATGCCCTTCTTTGTCATGTAGGGTTGATGTAGCATGACTCATTCTTCCTCTGAAATTGCCATCATGCTAAATCTGTCAATCTGTTAACAGCATGTTCCATCTTGCAAAGCTCATGGTAATTAATATATACATCATATGGAGAGGTGCCCATGGACTAATTGGAAGTATACCATGTCTACTACGTGGCCATGTATTTTTCATAATTACTCAAATTGCTATGCTTGCTGTTATGTGCCTCCAAATTAAGCATCATAATGTTCCTGGTTGCATTCCCAGATTTTCAGTCTCTGAGAATCTGCTACTTCATGTTTGCATCTTGTCTTGATGAACACCATGAACTTTTTGCTCCTATATATATGCCATGTTGAATTATTTCAGCCCCATGATATGTACTAGCATGATATCCCTTTTGATGCCATGTTCATGCACTTTAGCATACTTGTTTCATGCCTCCAACATGCCATTATATTAACTCTGCAAAGGTATATTCCCAGTTTTTCACCAAGCCCTAATCTATGTTATAAAGTTGCTTTTTGCATTGATCATATTGGTTTAATCGTGATGCCTATGAACTTGAACCTCAATGATATTTGAAGCATGTTATCTTTACTTTAAGTGCATATCAAGTTTGTGCTCATATGGTTCCTGTAGCATGTTGTTTTGAGGCTTGCCATATGCCTAGTTGCTGTTTTTGGCACATTATTGTTATAACTTGACTTGAGTGTATGTGTTGATCCGTTGCTCCATTTCAATCATATTCTATATGAAACTTGCTTAGAATTGCATGTAGATTCATAATATCTTGTTTCATTCATGTTTTGAGTGCTTGTGGTTAATGTTTTGCATGCATTTTGCATCAATAACTTGTGTTGCTCATATCTTCTAGGCCGTAGCTCCGAATTAAATGAACTTTATATATAACTTGACTAGAAAGACGGGTAGATCATCATAGTGCAAGTTAACTTGCTGTTTAACAACTTTATTATAATGTGTTAATCAGATCTGGACCAATTTTGAAATCTGCATATGGGGAGTTTCCGGAATTGTTATATGTTGTTTTCGGCCTCATTTAAACTTGCTTTAATGTGGGGTTCTTGTATGCATCATCTCTTTCCATGAGTAGCATCATGTAGCCTTGTCATGCATCATACTTAGTTGAGCATCATGTCATGTTTATGCTTGTGTGTTTACTATGTTGTTTGCTTCTTTCCGGTTGTGCTTCTTCCCAATAGTTCCTGTTTCGTTGCGATCGTGAGGATTCGTTTGACTACGCTTGGTTCGTCTACGCCCGTTCGTCTTCTTCATGGACTCGGTCTTCTTCCTAGCAGGATTTCAGGCAAGATGACCATAACCTTGGATCTCACTACTATCTTTGCTATGCTAGTTGTCTTGATGCTATCGCTATGTCGCGCTACCCACCACTTGTTTTTCAAGCCTCCCAATATGCCATGAAACAGCCTCTAACCTTTTCACCATCCCAGCAAACCATTGTTTGGCTATGTTACCGCTTCACTCAGCCCCTCTTATAGCGTTGCTAGTTGCAGGTATAGTTGCAGGTTGTTCCATGTTGGGACATGGATATCATGGGATATCATAATACCTCTTATTTAATTAATGCATCTATATACTTGGTAAAGGGTTGAAGGCTCGGCCTTTTGCCTGGTGTTTTGTTCCACTCTTGCCGCCCTAGTTTCCGTCATACCGGTGTTATGTTCCTTGATTTTGCATTCCTAACACGGTCAGGGTTTATGGCCCCCCTTGATAGTTCGCTTTGAATAAAACTCTTCCAGCAAGGCCCAACATTGGTTTAACCATTGGCCTAATGACAACTAAAACTTGGATAGGGACCTGCCGGCCTCCGAGGTCTCTTAATCAATAACCCCGGGCCAGTGCTCCTCATGAGTGTTGGTCCACCTACCTAGCAATCGGCGGTACCGCCTTGGGGTAACTCGATGGTATTTTGGCTACCGTCCACTTTGCATAGACGGTGTTGTCCTGAGAATGAGATACGCGCGGCTCTTATCAGGGTATCGACGCAACGGGTGGTCTTGCTGGATTTGTTTTACCATTGTCGTAATGTCTTGTGAACCGGGATTCCGAGCTTGATCGGGTTGTTCCGGGAGGAGGATTTTCCTCCGTTGATCATGAGACTTTGTGATGGACTAAGTTGGGACACCCCTGCAGGGTTTGAACTTTTGAAAGCCGTGCCCGCGGTTATGTGGCAGATGAGAATTTTTAATATCCGGTTGTAGAGAACTTGACACTAGATCTGAATTAAAATACACCAACCACGTGTGTAACTGTGACCGTCTCTATTCAAGTGAGTTCGAGAAGAGAACACAGTTGGGTTATGTTTGAATGTAAGTAGTTCAGGATCACTTCTTGATCATTACTAGTTTGCGACCGTTGCGTAGTTTCTAATCTTATTCTTGTACTCGTAAGTCAGCCACCATGCAATGCTTAGTGTTGCTGCAACCTCACCACTTATCCATTCCATACCCTTTAAGCTTTGCTGGTGTTGATACCCATGGTAACGGGATTGCTGAGTCCTCGTGGCTCACAAATTACTACATCAACAGTTGCAGGTACTGGTAATGTGATGATCATGACGTGAGAGCGATGTTTACTTGTTTCGGAGTTCTTCTTCTGCTTCTTCTTCAATCAGGGGATAGGTTCCTGGTCGGCAGCCTAGGCTAGCAGGGTGGATGTTGTTTATATTTTTCGGTTATGTTTCATCTATAGTCGGATGTTGATCTTCTCTATGATGTTTGATGTATTCATGTGGCAATTGTATGCCTTTGTATGTATCCCCAACTATTATGTAATGGTAAAATGCAATGATATCCGCCTTGCAAAAGCGTCTTCAATATGCGGCTCTATCCTTGGTGGGACCTTCGAGTTCCTCTCGGATAGGATCGCATATTGGGTGTGATAAAAGTGTACTCCAAGATGATATAAAAGTTATATGCACAAATGAAAAATGCAGCTTATGATTACAAATGTGTAGATGATAATATACGGTACTTGAAAAAGTGAGGAGCCAAACACCAACTTGTTGTGATCATTAAATGGATCACTAATTACACCCAAGGTCTCCAGTTTGGGCACAGAGAAGACAGTTATTTGCGAAGGTTTATAACAACAATGAAGGAGCAACCTTTGAAGTGAAGGGGCATTTTCGATGATGAGATGTTGTCCTTCGAAACAAATTCCAATGCTTTTAAGGTGAGACGATTTTATTTGGAGACAACTGATAGGGATTCCTATTCCTAAAACAATCGGCAAGCGCTCCAGGGCAGGGCAACTGGAGTGGATGATGTTGTGCAGTGTGGCCTCCGACAAATGAACCACCACAAGTGAAAGTTTTTTTAGCAGTGGGAGTCGAAGCATTTGTACCAGATCTTATGGTAGATGGCACCGGGCGAAGTTGGCAGTGTGGAGAGAGGAGGAAAACCACGAGATGAACAATGGTGGTGTGGGCACAAATTCTTGGTGTTCGGTTCGTGGTATGAAACTTTCGTGGTAATGGTAGAACTCAAAGTGCTGGAGTTCTTCGAATTCAGGGGATATCAGCCAAGCGTCCACCGTGCAGGGTATGGACAGCAGGTAGCATGTCAGGATGCAGAGGCGTTGAATGGGGCCCTGCTGGTGAGAGGAGATGATGGCTCTGAGGAGATCAAATTCAAGAAGGACAGATATCTAACGACAGTCGAGATTGAGGGGAGTGGTGCGCCATAGAGGGCGCCACCGAGTTGAGAGGACTTGTGTGTGGTAGCAATCCTTGGTGGGGAGAAGCAAGATGATCTCCCCAAGGATGTCGTCCGGGAGATCGCTAATGCGGTCCACCGGAGATTCTACGGGTTCTCAAATCCGGGTGGGGGGGGGGGGGCTCGCCACTTCTCCCCGCGCTACCGGGTGCAAGATCTACAACCGGTGTCGCCACTCGCGGGAGCCTCATCTTCTTGGATCCGGGGCCAGCCGACTCCATTTTCCTTGCGGGTGTCGCGCCAAGCTCACGGGTTTGAGTAGAGTAGCTAGAGACGAGCCTAGTGGTAGTGTGAGTGGGGAAGAAGGAGGGTTGGAGTCTGTAGGAGTGGAAGCAGAGGAGCAGGCGTTTTATGTATGATTGAGGAAGAAGGTGAGCGGGGGTTTTCTGTACGAGTGAGGAAGATGGGGAGCAGGGGGGATTGGGGCGCGACGGAAGCGGGAGAGTCCAACAAGCTGTAGTATAAGTGGAAGCGAGGAGGAAGGAGGGTTTTTCTGGGATCGCCCCCTCTTCAAGAAATATGGGCTTCTCCTCGTAAAAAACAAAAACAAATGGGCTTTAAGATGGATAGGCTTTTGTATAGGCCCAGTCGGCTGCACGTGATTAGTACTGGAGGGCCTTAACACTAGAGGCAGCCCATTAGAGACATTCTCCAGCTCTCCAGCTTATTGCCCATTCGAAAGAAAATAAGAGACGCCTCAAGCTTAATTATGGCTCCTCATCGGTAACATTTTCCAACTTGAAAAAAAGTTATAGCTCCTTTTCAGGCCGGCTCGGCATCCACCAAATTAGAGGATGGTGTACTGCATGAAGACACTCACACTGGTCGTAGCGCGGCAAAATGAGGGGTCAAATAACATGCCCACAATATACATAGATTAACAGGGATTGTGGGGGATTAAATCATGTACAAGCCAAATTCCCCTCCATTCCTCTCCAAACCCCTTGGGAGGAGGTTGAACCGAACAAGGCCTAAGACTAACCATAGTGGGAGTAACTTAATTCCATACAGTATCATAATATGATACTCAAACCTCTCTTTCTTCATTTAATTCTATGCCACCTCATCAAATTTTCCTAGTTGGCATGCATGATACTACTTATGATACTCCCATTACAACAAGCCTGGTAGAATTAATATACCAAATCTAAATGGTCGCCGCCCGATCTCTATGTCCTCCTCCAGCATCCAGCTGAAGAAGAATCGTGCAAGACACCGACTATTTTCGCCGGCGTCGCCTTGGTGGTGGCCATCATGGCATACAATCGGTGGCAGCCTCCTGTGTTCTACTTCTCCTCGATGATGGCGGCGGGTAGGGACGTGCTGGGCATTACCTCATCGACATCCGCATGGCTGCGTCACCTCGTCGACATCCGCAGTGGCATCTTTCTCTGCCATCATGGCACGGCTACGCACGCGTCGATGGAGGATGGCGCAGTCGCAGGCACTGGAGGCGCTGTACAACGCGGCGGTGTCAAGGGCAGCGACGATGCTCGTGCCGCCATGCTCACCGACAAGTCGGCGTGGAGCAAGTTGGCACTCTTCCTCGAGCTGTATTGGAGCGGACAGCTGGAGAACCACGCGCTGGCTTAGTGTGGCAACTGCCTCCGATGAGCTAGACAAGGTAGGTGGAGCAGCGGGCTGCCTTGCTCGTAACTACTGGGCTCAGCGGGCCACCCCGACGGCTTTTATGTCGAGGAACTGCTCTTCCTGCTTGTCGGATGCTGCCGAAAGAGTGGAGAAAATGGTGGAAGGAGGAGCTTGGCCAGCGTCATGCTCCTGAATGGACGTGTGTGGTCGGAGTGGGTTTCTCGCATTCCACGCGGGTTTCTCTATCTCTACTCTTATAAAAACAAAGTTGGTGATGATGGTGTGCCTGCCATCCTGCAATATAGGCCGTCCGATTTATATCTGACCGATAGGAAGGAAACTATGGAAATTTTGTAAAAAGATACCCACACCCCTCTCCACATTTGCAAATAAGGCCTTCCCTCATTCATCCTTTTCTCCCACAAGATAAACTACTCATACAAATGCATCTTGATGTTCCATGCAACGCATGGGCATCTTACTGGTAAATGTAAGTTTTTGAATGCGGCGAGGAGGTGGGTACAACTGGGAGTGTAGTGGGCGGCACCCTCGGCCTGCGCGCCGCTTTAAATGGATAACGCAGTGAGAGGTCGCGTCCGCCCTTACCACCTTGACCATGGACCTTGACCGTGTATGTCCGGCTTTGAGGACAACAATATCCTTGATGGTGTACGTCACCTTGTGTCCAGATCTGAGATACCACGTGTACCAGATGAATGACTCCAAGTTCGAACACCGTGATGCTAGGTGCGAGCCGAGGAACACTATTGGAGAGACCCCCCTCAGAATTTTCCTACATTGGTCATTTGATTCATAGGATAGAATGCTATAGGATTTTTTTCCTATGTAATCGTGTGTTAATTGGCAATCTAGCATCCACTCCAACTTTTTTTCTCTTCCTTTGTTTTTCTTCTGTCAAACACTGGTATTTTTTTAGGGGACATTGTGTTAACGCTATGGGATTCAAGTGGACATGCCACTCCAATCCTTTATTTTTCCTATTCCTGCGTTTTAAGTTCCTACGAAGAGAGTACTTGCTCTAAATGATGTGTCGCTGCAAGAGCCGCATATACTAATTAACCATGGTTTTAAAAGGTGGACCAACTTTGGCTATAGTATACTACTATACTAGGTTAGTAGGTGACCTTGCGCTTGGCTCTTCTCCTATTCCGGAAGTCAAACAATAATAATGGTACTAAAGTAGTACTTCTGGCAATCTGACACCAAATGAACTGCTGCACGTCCATCGCTTGTAAGCAAAAGTTTCTCCTCATGTTGCAAGCCACCACGCACGCGTTGGCGAGGGAGAAGGCATAGTAAGCAAGCTTCTCGTCGTTCTGCGAGTTGACGGGACACATCAAATGATGTAGGGTGGAACCCTATATGGCCGATCTTTCACGAAAGGAGCGGATCCAGTGAAGAACACGAAGAACACGGGGAAGAACGGTGCGAAATCACAAGGGGAAACACTCAAGAACAAGTCCAATCACACATCCACTAGACAATCAAACACACAAGATCCACAACGTACATGAACAACAAAGGGAAAGATACAAGGTAAGGTTCATCTCCATGAGGAGGTCTTGAATCCACGAGGGGATCTTCCCGTGAGGGGTCTTGAATCCAAGGTGGATCTTCTCCGTAGAGGGGCCGCGGTCTCTCTCGTGGAGTAGATCCGATATGGATGAGCAAAGCTCTATCTCAAATGAGCTAATCCTTTGCTAACCCTAACTAGAGGAAATGGAAGGAGTATTTATAGTCCAAGCCACGAAGGGGTAAGTGGGGAAGGGGATACATGGGCCTCTGGCCCGTGGCTGCGCGCAGGCAGGCGCCGGATGTCCGGGCTGAGGGCCGGATGTCTGGGGCTTTGCGAGTCGCCGGATGTCCGGGCCGAAGATGGGCAAACTTCGGGTGCGTTCTGTCGTTGATGCCGGATTTCCGGGGGAGGCGCCGGATGTCCGGGCTTTGGCGAGGCGCCGGATGTCCGGGGCTGGCGCTGGATGTCCAGCCGCTGAAGCTTGTTTGACCTTCTATTGGTGCAGCTGTTGGGCGGCTGCACAGGCGCCGGATGTCCGGCCCTTGGCCCGGATGTCCGGCCGCTGTAGCGTCAGCAGCTCCATCTTCTTTCGTCATCGCTTCCAGGCTTCCCTCGTGGATGGTGTAGTTGTTCCTTGGCGCTTGCACTCCTCCTCGTCGTTCGTAGTGTTCCGACAATACCTATGCATGCACACGAGTGGAGTGTCAAGTAGTATACCATCCGCGAAGGTGTCAAGTGAGCACGTGTAAAGGAGATGATTCACCTTTGTGTATGTGAAGTAGATGTCGCACGTGTCACTCGCCGAACATACTCTTGACATGGTGATGTCCATAGGATGCACTGCATCATCTCCCTTCCCTTGGTAAAGATCTGAGCTCGGATCGAAAACCAAATCACCATGGGAAAGCGATGGCTTCACCATGTAGAAGTGGACGTTCACGAAGTACTTGTCATCTTGAAGCTCGAAATGGGCACTCTCTAATGTCGCACGTCTTGTGATTCCTTCAAAAGGAGTAAGGACAACATACACTTGGAAAAACAAATGTGGTTAGCTTTAGTGCAAAACCAAGCATTCAAGAGGTGAGTCACCAAACAAGTGTCGTCATCATGCAAAGCATATGGTGTGACAAAGGATTGTGACATGGCATGTAAGTATACCAATCGAGCACAAGCAAGGATATCATGGGGACAAGCATGTAAATGTGAGGTAGTGATGCAAATATGTGTAACAAGAGAATAAGCATCTACCTCAAAGTCATAGCAAGCATGGGCAAAGAGCTCAATGAAAGGTCTATTGTAGGCATAAGAAGCATTCACAACACCAAATAAAATGAAGTGTCTAAACACATGGGTCAAGTGCAAGACAATCCAAGCATAATGTGCATGGGGTGTAGTGAATATCGTGTGGCACTCAACACAATGGAAAGAGCAATTGTTCATCATGTGTGAGGCAATCAAGGCAAGCATGTAGTAATCAATGGGACATGGCATATGTGAAGTGATGACAATGTTGCAACCGAACATATGAGAGGAGCAAGTAATCCAAGAATTGGATGCAACAGACAAGGCATATATATCATGATGCATGGAACGGTGAAAATGACAAGTCGAAGCAAGATCTCTAACATGTCTGCAATCAAGTGGTACAAGATGAATAATAAGTCTCATGGTGCAAGCAACACAAGTAGTATGATCCACATTATCCATGCTCAAGAAAGATGTCACCTTGAAGGCGTGTCCTTGTGCATTCTTCACAATCCCGAAGTGGTAGGAAAGGTGGTGTAGAAGCGAGTCGTGGTCGAATGTATGAGGCTCGCTCTCAAGAGCTCGAATGGTCAACTCACGTGAAGCGGAAGTCGACACAAAGTCCAAGTATCCTACACATGCACAAAAGAAAGCAAAGAATGTATGCGCATGGTAGATAAACACATCATCCATCATGATGGTTCTCTTCTCTTGCACATAAACATTAGAAGCACAAGTGCATGAGTAATATGATGCAACAATGGCTATATTCATGGCACTAGGTATATGGTGCAAAGAGGAAAGACAAGCATTCTTCACAAGAAATATGTCAAAATCTCCAAACATATGTGAGAATGCTATGGGGGCAATCTCATGAGAAGGACTAAAATCATTGTTGCACCCAATACATGTCAAATCATCTAGAATGAGAGAGGCAACACATGGAGATATATGACAAGAAGCAAGAACAATCATGTGCAAAGCATGGTAATGGTTGTCATCAACCGCATGAAATGAGCAAGTATGAATCATGGGTGATGCAACGTAAGCAAGCATAGAGGTCAAGTCCTGCAAACTAGTAGTGCGAAGATGCAACATACTAGAGGAAATCATGGCAATCATGTCATGTGAGCAACTAATAGGCATAGGCAATGCACATGACATATCGCAAGCACGAACAGAAAGCAAGATCATAGTATCATCATAGGCATGGCATACAAAGCAAACATGGCAATAGCAAGCAATATCTCCACCAAGCTTGCAAATACACATACAAGTACTAGAATCAATCATCATGTGTAATGCAAAGCATGGGTCACAAATGCATGGCAAAGGCATAGGAATGAGCATATCATGCAAAGTGAACATGGCAAGATGGGCATAGAATATGTAATGGACAATAACCCATAGCCAAGTGAGGGCCATGTAGAAGAAATGCGCGAAGACTTCGCGTGAAGAGAGCGGTGGGAAAGGAAATCCATGGGATCCCAAGTCATCATTGCTCTCTAGAGCTCATTTTGTCAACTCATGGGATTGCGAGGTTGACAAGTATTCATGGGTACCTACACAAAAGAGACACAAACCAAAGAAATTGTGCGCGTGGTAAATGTACACATCATCCATCATGATGTGTATGTGCACGTGTGAGTTAGCACAAGATAAGCATCACTCAAAGAAATTAGATGCATGGTATAAGAACATGTCATCCATCATTAAAGAATAGTTATTGTGTATAACACGATGGGGACACAAATTGAGAATGCAAGTATATGACATATCAATAGCATGATTATTCATGGGAAGCATATTGTGCACACAAGTATTGGCATCATGCAATGGATGGGATGAATCAAAATCTCATAAAATGTATGAGGAAACTATGGGGGTCTCCTCATGAGCAATAGCGGGAATATCATATGGAGAAAATAGACAACATCCAAAAAAATGCATATCCAAAGCTAGGTGGTCATAGCATGGTATATGAGATAAATTATGCAAAGGGAGCATATCAATATTATCACAAGAAAAACAAATGTCAATAACCATGGGCTTGTCATTTATGCCATATGTGCAAATTGGGTTTATTTTAATGGCATATGCATAGTCACTACCATGAGATTGCAAATATGACATATGGTTGATCTCATGCATAGCATATGACAAGTCAAGCGGGTTGTCAAACATGTTGTGACCTAGAGAATTGTCACAAGAAATCCTATGCAACATGGCATCACAACTAATAGACTCCACATGGCAATCATCAAGCTCATCATAAATGGGTAAATCATCGCATGGGGAAGTCGCACTAGCATGAAGCATGGTAATAGGTTGATCAACATCATGCAAGAAATAAATGTCAAGAATGTCCACTAGTGGGACTGGAGCATCACCTTCACCTATGTTACCATTCTCATTCCACTCATGTGGTGTAGGTGAGGTGGCAAAGACCAAATGGTGGTCATCTTCATCTTGACGGAACCATGTGGGGGGTGCATCATATTCCACCATGGCCATCGTCTTGTCCAAAGGGAGGACGAAGTCGTCGAGGATCGGCACGTCATCATAAATGGGACCTAGCACCAAATGAGAAGACACAATAGAGGTAGAGGTCAAGTTGTTAGAAATGCAAATGGCCTCATGAGACCTATCAACTATCCCACTCTCTCTATGTGGTGGTTCACTCACTCCCTCAAAATAGGTGCACTCAAATTCACATATGGTGGAGTCACTCATCTCACTCAAGTGGTGGGGGTTGTGGCTCTCCTCACATGGGAATTGTGGCAACACATCATATATGGGGCTAGTGATGAAGTCACTCTCAGTCTCAATATGGTGGCAAAAATCACTCAAGTGATCATACGTCGCCGTGGTCGAGGTGAAATACTCAACCATCTCATCGCCGTCACCATGGATGAAGGCCAAAGATGGCACATCATCAATCTCCTCCATGACCGAAGGGAAAATCCCATGCTCGATCATCTCGTCATCGTCGCCGTGGAGGCCGAAGATGGCACATCATCACTCTCCTCCATGACCAAAGGGAAAATCCCATGCTCGATCATCTCGTCTTTGTCGCCATGGATGAAGGCCGAAGATGGCACATCATCACTCTCGCCTCCTAAGATGGAAGCATCAACCTTGATCGTCACCCTGTCGCTCGCCTCCAAGCTTGGTCCTTGAAGGTCTCCGTAGTTGTACTCGTCGCCGCACCATCTCGAAAAAGAGTCATGCAGGACTCGGCATCATCAATGCCACAAAGAGGTATGGCGGTGAAGTCAAAGTTGGGAGCATCGTCTTGGATCTCGTCGGGCTTGGACATCGTGGTGGTACTAGCCTCATGCTCATCATCTTGGAGCTTGGTCTTCGAGAAGTGTGCTTGGGGTGGCGAAGCCTTGGCCTTCATGAGTTCTTGTTCCGCCTTGAGAGCACCAATGTAGTTGTCGTCGAGGGACTTGTAGTTCTCGAGGAAGATAGTCTTGGAGATATCGTTGTTCAATCCCATCATGTAGCGACCCGACCTCAGACGGTCAAGTCTCTGTGCTTCAGTGTCATCCCTGGATCGGTAATGCTGACACAGAAAGACAATTAAAAGAAATACTAAACAGACTCCAAAAATCCTGAAATAAATTTTCACGGTCCTCTAATAATATTGCGGACAAAGTGAACATTTATTTCGGCTTCTAATGCAATTTTGAAAAACGCTTATTTTTTCCTAATTCAAATAAAATTGCAATAAAATCCAAATAAAAATTCTTATTTCATTACTAAAAAATTTCCTCCAATATTTCATTTATTATGGAGAAGTCATATTATCTCCTCTCATATATTTTAATATGAAATATTTTCGGAGAGAAAAATAATAAGAATCAAAGTGATCCTTGTTTCGATATTTGATAAAATTCAAATATGAAAAACATGAAATCCCCAACTCTCTCCGTAGGTCCTTGAGTTTCTTAGAATTTCGAGGATCGCAAAACGAAATGCAATAAAATATGATATGCATGAATGACCTATGTATAACATTCCAAATTGAAAATTTGGGATGTTACAAACCTACCCCCCTTAAGATGAATCTCGCCCTCGAGATTCGGGTTGGCTAGAAAATAGGTGTGGGTGGTCCTTTCGTAGATCATCCTCTCGTTCCCAGGTGGCTTCATCCTCGGTATGGTGGCTCCACTGAACTTTACAAAACTTGATAATCTTGCTGCGCGTAACCCAGCTGGCAAACTCGAGAATCTTGACAGGTTTCTCCTCATAGGTCAAATCACTGTCCAACTGAGTTGCTTCCATGGGAACTGTATCTCTCAGAGGAATATTGGCCATCTCAGCATGACACTTCTTCAACTGGGAAACGTGGAACACATCATGAACTCCTGACAGTCCTTCGGGTAACTCCAACTTGTAGGCCACTTCTCCCATACGCTCCAAAACTCGGTATGGTCCTACAAATCTCGGGGCTAACTTTCCCTTAACTCGAAAACGTTTAACTCCTCGCAGAGGTGACACACGAAGATATGCTCGGTCTCCAATTTCATAGACTACCTCCTTGCGTTTTGAATCTGCATAACTCTTCTGCAGGGCCTGAGCTACCTTCAGTCTATCCCGAATCAGCTTAACCTTCTCTTCTGACTCTTTGATCAAATCTGGTCCAAACAACTGATGGTCTCCAACTTCATCCCACATCAACGGTGTTCTGCACCTTCTTCCATACAGGGCTTCGAACGGTGCCATCTTCAAACTGGCCTGGTAGCTATTGTTGTATGAAAACTTCGCGTATGGAAAGTTATCATCCCAACTAGATCCATAGTCTAGCGTACAAGCTCTCAACATGTCTTCCAGAATCTGATTGACTCTCTCAGTCTGTCCATCTGTCTGTGGATGGAAAGCTGTACTGAACTCTAGTCTGGTTCCCAAAGTCTGGTGCAGCTGGTGCCAAAACGTTGAAGTAAACTGTGTTCCTCTATCTGATACGATGGTCCTCGGAACTCCATGCAGACATACGATCCTGGTCATGTATATCTTGGCCAATTTCGCACTTGTATAGGTGGTCTTCCCTGGGATAAAGTGAGCAACTTTGGTCAAGCGATCCACTACTACCCAGATAGAATCATATCCCGATCGGGTCCTGGGTAATCCGGTGATAAAATCCATGCCAAGCTTATCCCACTTCCATTCGGGTATAGGCAAGGGCTGCAGTAATCTTGCTGGCTTATGATGTTCTACCTTCACTCTCTGACATACATCACATACAGCTACATACTCAGCAATATCCTTCTTCATACCAGTCCACCAGAAACTCTCCTTCAAATCCAAATACATCTTGGTGTTTCCGGGGTGTATCGAGTATGGCGAGTCATGAACTTCCTGTAGTATCAACTTCCTAATTTCTGCATTATTGGGCACATAAACACGGTCCTCGAACCACAAGGTGTCGTGCTCATCCTCACGAAATCCTTTGGCCTTTCCTTTGCTCATTCTCTCCTTTATCTCGGCAATTTCCTTGTCATCCTTCTGAGCTTCACGAATCTTTCCCAACAATGTAGACTGAACTTCCATCGC
This sequence comes from Triticum aestivum, assembly GCF_018294505.1. NCBI lineage: Eukaryota > Viridiplantae > Streptophyta > Magnoliopsida > Poales > Poaceae > Triticum > Triticum aestivum. The sequence continues at coordinate 254,510,529 of NC_057805.1, forward strand.
TGCAACAAAACCTCTAGGAACAATCTCCAAACGAAGTTCCCTGAGATCCTCGGCTAACTCCTTTGGCAACTCTCCCGTTAGGAGAGTATTGACATAATCTTCCGGCTCAAGGCGCCTGCTACGACATTGGCCTTGCCTGGATGATAGTGTCGCTTCATGTCATAATACTTTATAAGCTCCAACCATCTCCTCTGGCTGAGGTTCAGCTCCTTCTTGGTGAATATGTACTTCAAACTCTTATGATCCGTGTACACATCACAACGATTTCCAATAAGAAAGTGTCTCCAAGTCTTGAGAGCATGCACTATGGCTGCTAACTCCAAATCATGAGTGGCATAATTTAACTCATGCGGTCGAAGTTGACGTGAGGCATATGAAACAACTCTTCCATCCTACATAAGCACTCCTCCAAGTCCTAAGCGAGAGGCATCGCAATACACTTGGAAATCCTTGCGTATATCTGGCAGAATCAGCACTGGGGCTGTAGTCAGTCGTTCCATCAACTCTTGGAAACTGGCCTCACATTCTTCTATCCATTTGAACTTAGTGTCCTTCATCAACAGCTCCGTCATGGGCTTCGCAATTTTAGAGAAATTCTCGATAAATCTCCGGTAATATCCTGCGAGTCAAAGAAAACTGCGGATTTCTCCAACTATGGTGGGTGATAGCCAATCGGTGACTGCTTAACCTTGGTGGGGTCTACTACTATACCTTCTCCTGATATAACATGTCCAAGGAATCCAACTTCCTTCAGCCAAAATTCACACTTGCTGAACTTGGCATATAACTGATGTTCCCTGAGCTTCTCAAGAACTAAACGCAAATGCTCCTTGTGCTCCTCTTCATTCTTTGAGTATACCAAGATATCATCAATGAACACCACAACAAACTTGTCCAAGAACTCCATGAATACTTTATTCATCATACTCATGAAATAGGCAGGGGCATTAGTCAATCCAAATGACATAACCGTATACCCGTACCTTGTGGTGAAAGCTGTCTTAGGTATATATTTTTCTCGAATCTTCAACTGGTGGTATCCTGATCGCAGATTGATCTTCGAAAACACTTTAGCTCCTTGCAGCTGGTCAAACAGATCATTGATCATCGGCAATGGGTACTTGTTCTTGATCGTCACTTCATTCAGCGCACGATAATCAACAACCATTCTCAACGATCCATCCTTCTTCTCAACCAAGAGCACTGGGGCTCCCCATGGTGATGAACTTTGTCGGATGTAACCTTTCTCCAATAACTCCTTAATATGCTTCTTTATCTCTTCCAGATCATTCGCGGGCATCCGGTATGGTCTCTTCGATATAGGCCCGGTGCCTGGCAACATCTCTATCAAAAACTCGATGTCTCAATCTGGCGGTATGCCTGGTAGTTCCTCTGGAAACACATTTGGGTAATCCTTCACAACAGGCACTTCCTCCTGAAAAACTCCTGAGAGGGAATTTACTTGGGTTCTCCTTGGCGCATGCCTGGATACATACTTGATCCTTTTTCCCTCCGGGGTGGTAAGCATAATTGACTTACTGGCGCAATCGATGTTTCCTCCATACATCGACAGCCAATCCATTCCTAGTATCACATCCAATCCTTGCGACTCCGGAATTATCAAGTCGGAGGGGAAAACATGACTACCTATGGTTAATGGCAACTGAAAACATCCACTGCTTGCCATATACTCAGCTCCGGGTGAGGTTACTAGCGTAGGTGTCCTAAGAACTTTAGTGGGCAACTTATACTTATCCACAAATCCCCTTGATATGTATGAATGCGATGCACCAGTATCAAACGATTGCAGTAAATGACTTAACCAAAAGCTTACCGATAACTGCATCTGGCTGTTCTTCAACCTCCTCCACGTTTGCGTGGTTCACTTGTCCCCTATTGAAAGGGTTCGGCTTCTTCCCAGAGCTTCCATTGCCATTCCCATTCTTCGCCTCAGGGCACTCACTGGCATAGTGTCCAGTCTTCCCGCACTTGAAACAAGTAATGTGACTTAGGTCCTTCTTGGCGGTTGTGGTTGGATTGGAGCGGTTCTGATTACTGCTTGCTCCATTCCCGTTCCCATTGTTGGGGCCACTGTGGTTATGCGATCTTCCTTCATTGTGGGTATGGCCTCCATGGTTATGGGTAAATCCTCCCGAGTTCGGGGTAAAACGGGGCTTCTGTTGAGCTCCAAAATTGTACTTTCCTTGTCCATACTTCCTCTTGCGGCTCTCAATCTGCTGCTGCTTCCCTTCAATCATAAGAGCCTTGTCTACCAACTCCTGGTAGTTGTTAAATGTTGCCACCATCAACTGCATGCTCATCTCATCATTCAGCCCTTCCATAAACTTCTCTTGCTTCGCGGCATCTGTGGCCACATCATCTGGGGCATAGCGAGATAGCTTACTAAAGTCATCTATGTACTGAGCCATAGTACGATTTCCCTGGCGCAAGTTTCGAAACTCACGCTTCTTCATGCTCATAGCTCCAGTTGAGACATGGGCTGTGCGGAATGCTTGCTGAAACTGCTCCCAGGTGACATTGGCTATAGGGAATGTGGCTGTATAATTCTCCCACCATGAGGCTCCTGGTCCATCCAATTGATATGTGGCAAAGCACACCTTCTCAGCATCTGTGCAACCCGCGATGGTCAATTCCCTTCCCATCTTGTGTAGCCAGTCATCGGCAACTATTGGCTCGGTGCTACTGGAAAACTCCGGCGGCTGCAACCTCAGAAAACGGGCTAAGTTGTCAACTGGTGGTGGTGGCGGTGGGTTGTTGTTGTTGTTGCCTTGGTTCTGGACTAATATCTGCATCAAGGCATTCTGTTGTTGGATCAACTGAGTGATCTCCGGTGGAAAGACAAATCCGGTGTCACATCTCGGAGGCATCTGATGGGTTTAGAGGGGAGAGATTAGAATAGAAATTAGGTCTAGTGAGAAAGCACTACCCATATGCACATGAGACAAACACAATCATGTCACACCAAATCAATTCAAGCAAGGGCATACAATCGGTCTAGAACTATCGTAAAAAAAGTGCTCGGACTACTACTATGTACATGGGGGAAACTACTAATCATATGGTGGGCATCTAGAAGTATTGATCGGTGGAAGACTCCATGATATCTGCTCCAGCTTTGTCTTCATAATCATCATCACTACCATCAGGGTCGGAGTCGGTGTCATCGATGATGATGTAGTCTTCAGAACAAATTTCCTTGGGTTCGTCGTCTTCTCCTTCTGGTGCGGGGTCTCCCATAAAAACTCCTAGCTTCCTTGTCAGGCCGTCGTTCTTCTCCACAAGTATTGCGATTTCTTCCTCATATCCGTCGCGAGTAGACTTGGGTTCCTCTTCTAGCTCCATGTTCTTGGTCATCACCTTCTTCAAATCTATCATGCTTGCGCACATCTGGTTCTCCTGTCGATGAATGTGCCGGTTTAACTTCTGGATGTAAGCTGCAACGGCCGGTCTCTCCTAGTGCTGATCATCTCCCATTGCTCATCTCGGCGCCCACATATCTGGTAGATAGTGTCTTTGAGATCCTTGCTGTAGACTTCGCCGATGCGTCCCATGGCGATGTGGGCTGCCATGCTCTTTCCTAAACCCTAGGTTGGTGCATCAAAGGAAAATTCTATGGGCTCAGTAGCTGGCGTGAATGTCCTTCCTGGAACTTGAACTCGAATCATCCAGCGCTCCTCGTCTGGTAAAGTGGCGGTGTAGGTCCCGGTGAAGCTTGGTATTCCGATGTTCAGGTACCTAGTGACTTCCTTCAAGTGTCGTCCAAAGGGTGTGTCTTCATCCGGTTGAGCAAACTTGTTCCTTGAGTCTGCCATCCTAAAGAGTAGAAAATGGAGAGGAGTCAGAAATGAGTAGAGAAGAGTGACCTATGGCTCATTTTAGTGGTCGTGTCCTACATTCAGCGTGTGCTCTCACACCATCTTGTAGCGACCCGACCTCAGACGGTCAAGTCTCTGTGCTTCAGTGTCATCCCTGGATCGGTAATGCTAACAGAGAAAAACAATTAAAAGAAATACTAAACAGACTCCAAAAATCCTGAAATAAATTTTCACGGTCCTCTAATAATATTGCGGACAAAGTGAACATTTATTTGGGACTCTAATGCAATTTTGAAAAATGCATATTTTTCCTAATTCAAATAAAATTGCAATAAAATCCAAATAAAAATTCTTATTTGATTTTAAAATTTTTCCTCCAATATTTCATTTATTTTGGAGAAGTCATATTATCTCCTCTCATATATTTTAATATGAAATATTTTCGGAGAGAAAAATAATAAGAATCAAAGTGATCCTTGTTTCGATATTTGATAAAATTCAAATATGAAAAACGTGAAATCCCCAACTCTCCGTAGGTCCTTGAGTTGCTTAGAATTTCGAGGATCGCAAAAAGAAATGCAATTAAATATGATATGCATAAATGATCTATGTATAACATTCCAAATTGAAAATTTGGGATGTTACACATCATGAAGTGGAACTTCATTGAAATGGGGTCGTCCACGCCGGCTCGTCGCAAGGCAATCTTTATCTCCTTGAAGTACTCGTCGATGGACTTGGAACCTTGGATGGTGTTCTCCAATTGGCGTAGAAGATGTTCCGTGTAGGTTGGAGGCACGAACTCTCGCCTCATAGCTCTCTTCGTCTTGGGCCAACTCATGTCGTAGTTCTCCGAAGGTGTGTGAAGCCACCAAGTCGAGGCGTAGTCATGGAAGTTTCTTGAGGCGCACTTCACTTGATCTTCGGGAGGAACTTGATGTAGCGTGAGGTAGTCGTCCATTATGTGCTCCCACTCGAGATACTCCTCGGGTTCTTGAGTCCCATAGAAAGGAATCTTGTGGTCGGTGTCGAGGTCGTAGTAGCTCGTGGAAGTCATGGACTTAAGCTTGGGGAGCTTCTCTTGAGCGTAGTCTTGAGGTGCTTGTTGGCGAAGATGCCGTATATCCGAAGGCGAAGATGCCTTGAAGTCGCTTGGCAAATATGCCAAGGGAGATGGTGAAGTCGTTGAGCAGTTATTGGTGTTGAGCTCTTGACCTTCACGTTCTTTTTGGTGATGGTGTCAATGCCGATGTGACCTTGCCAGAGATGGTAGCTTGGAAGCATGTGTACTTGAGCGTCTTCTTGAAGATGAGGAAGATCGCTTGTAGGACTTGATGAGGGCTTTGATCTCCTCCATTTGAGCTTGCATCTTGGCGTCGGTAGAGTTTTTCGTGGCATCGAACTCGTCGTTGTTGTTGTAGACCGAAGGTGAAATGCCTTGCCTATCCATCACAAGACTCGAGCAGAGGTGAGTGGGAAATGAGATAAACAAAGTTGAGGATGTATCCTATTTCACTCAATGTGAGATGAAAGAATAGTCGAACCCTACGAACTAAAGCTTATGGAGTAGCTTGGTGAGGATAGTGGCACAATAGCTTGCCGATTTCTTCCTCATATCCGTCGCGAGTAGACTTGAGTTCCTCTTCTAGCTCCATGGCAAACTATCTTCTAGCACAATGTGTGATGAAAGAATAGTCGGTGGTGGTTATGCGGATGATATGGTGGAAGTCCTAGGCAAAGAGGCCAAAGTGCCAATACTTTGATGGAGTCAAATGGTGTTGAAACCTATCTAGATGGATGGAGGATGTCAATAGCTACTCAACGAGCTAAAGAACGCGAAAATCGGACTCCGGATGTGAAAGTTATGTACAAAATAGTGAAACGGGACATGCTGAATTCCCAGGGGTCGGACATCCGGGGTCGGGGCCGGATATCCGGGACCTGATGTCCAAAAACTTGCGCGATTTTGCGCTCCAGGAGCCGGATGTCCAGCTTGGGGCCCGGATGTCCGGCCCGACGATTCCAGATCGGGATTTGGACTTCGAAACTCGATTTGGGGAAGGAAATTGATAATTTCGGGGGCAAAAATTGCGGAGATTTCGTGGATGGAAAGTGGGAAAACTTGGGGATATGCTAGATCCACTTGAAACCAAGCAAATCCATGGATCAAAATCAACAAAATATCATCAAACCAACAAATCACAAAAAAAAAATTGGGGCTATTTTTGTGGGGCAATTTTCGAATTAGGAACAAAATCAACAAAACTAGGCTAGAAAACAAAGAGAGGGGGCTCCGAAATTGTGATCAACGTGGCTCATGATACCAAGATGATGTAGGGTGGAACCCTATATGGCCGATCTTTCACGAAAGGAGCGGATCCCGCGAAGAACATGAAGAACACGGGGAAGAACGGAGAGAAATCACAAGGGGAAACACTCAAGAACAAGTCCAATCACACATCCACTAGACAATCAAACACACAAGATCCACAACGTACATGAACAACAAAGGGAAAGATACAAGGTAAGGTTCATCTCCATGAGGAGGTCTTGAATCCACGAGGGGATCTTCCCGTGAGGGGTCTTGAATCCAAGATGGATCTTCTCCGTAGAGGGGCCGCGGTCTCTCTCGTGGAGTAGATCCGATATGGATGAGCAAAGTTATATCTCAAATGAGCTAATCCTTTGCAAACCCGAACTAGAGGAAAGGGAAGGAGAATTTATAGTCCAAGCCACGAAGGGGTAAGTGGGGAAGGGGATACATGGGCCTCTGGCCCGTGGCTGCGCACAAGCAGGCGCCGGATGTCCGGGGCTTCGCGAGTCGCCGGATGTCCTGGCCACTGGCCGGATGTCCGGCCCGAAGATGGGCAAACTTCAGGTGCGTTCCGTCATTGATGCCGGATTTCCGGGGGAGGCGCCAGATGTCTGGGGCTGGTGCCGGATGTCCGGCCGCTGAAGCTTGTTCGACCTTCTGTTGGTGCAGCTATTGGGTGGCTGTACAGGCGCCGGATGTCTGGCCCTTGGCCCAGATGTCCGGCCGCTGTAGCATCAGCAGCTCTGTCTTCTTTCGTCGTCGCTTCCAGGCTTCCCTCATGGATGGTGTAGTTGTTCCTTGGCGCTTGCACTCCTCCTCATCGTCCGTAGTGTTCCGACAATACCTATGCATGCACACGAGTGGAGTGTCAAGTAGTATACCATCCTCGAAGGTGTCAAGTGAGCACGTGTAAAGGAGATGATTCACCTTTGTGTATGTGAAGTAGATGTCGCACGTGTCACTCGCCGAACGGACTCTTGACATGGTGATGTCCATAGGATGCTCCGCATCATCAAAGTTATTTAGTACTCTCTCCAAAAAGGGTCGACCATGTCCATGGCTATCATCCCATGCTCCGTCATTGAGTACATGCACTATTCACGTGTCATCGAGGAAAAAAATATTGCGTAGTACTAGGTGCCATCAAAGCGCACAACTCACTTACGCACAGCTTATCTCCATTTTCTTGCATGACAGGTGCACCTTGATGCTAGATGTCCCGCGTGTTGGCAAACGGATGAACAAAGCTCACGTAAAAAAGAAGAGTGGAAGAACATAGATTCCCGACGACCATGAAGGAGCAAGGAACCTCGCGGTGGAGCGTCTGCACTCATAATATTTTATATTATTCAGTGATATAAAATCAACCAAATCTCTCGTCTAGCTGGTTCGCGTGTTTTCCCCTGTTTTTTGCCGCCTGCCCACCTATAGAACCGCCTCGCGACGGCCAATTCCTCTCCAAACACCTAGGGAGGCGGTTGAACCGAACAAGTCTAACTTGTTTTTAGTGGGTACATTCACGTGGCATCGAAAGGGTGTGATAGCTGACTCTGGCAAAATAATTGACTACCATGTTGGCATACATGAACATGGGGCCCACTTGTCAGCATGCTGGACGGAGGAAGGAATGCAAGACAAAATGGGGCGCGGAAGGGTGCGAATCGATTGGCTCACGTGTGATGACCACTTGAGCAATCCACTCAGATTGTACTACGTTAAAAAATTCATGCAAACACAGCCGGTTAAACTATGAGTAGGTGACCGTGCGCTTGGCTCTTCACCTCTTCCGGAAGTCAAACAATGATGATGGTACTACAGTATAGATAATTTTGGCAATCTGACACCAAATGAACTGTTGCACGTCCACCGCCTGTATTAAGTGCACTATCGTAAAGCAAAAGCTTCTCCTCATCCCGTGATCCACTGCGCGCACGCGTGAGCGAGGGAGAGGTCGTACTAGTAGACTAGCCACAATGGGAGTAACTTCAGCAGTAACATCGAGTCCAACTCATCAAATTTGGTTATGTGGCAGTGAGTTAATGAGGAGAGAGGTAGTTTGAGTAACTTAGCTAGTTCCTGTAACATCACATGTCCCAATGCAATATGAGTATATAACCTAATAAATGCAGCTTTGCATGACACCACACTTACGTTAGTACCCACTATGAAGGTAGTAACATAGTCTAGGAATATGTCTATGTTACTAGTGTATGTTACTCTCCACTATTGCTAGTCATAGTGAGCAAAGCTTCTCCTCATTTGTGAGTTGACGGGACACATCAAAAGTAGTGTATTAGTCTTGAAAAATGGTTGACCATGTCCATGGCTACCATCTCGTGTTCCATCATTCAGTGCGTGCACGATTCACGTTCCATTGAGAAAATAATGTTGCGTATGTGCCATCGAATAAAATAACTTAATTTATAAAAAACGAGCCACGGTGTCATGATCGAACATTGATTCGTCCATGCATGGTTCCCATGAAGAACTACTAAACTCGCCAAATTATCTGGTGAGCTGCCTCTTCGTACGGAAATGAGCTCACCGTGTACCCGCATGTGAGTATTAGGGAGAGAGGCAAAGAGTACCTGCATCAGTGCCTGCACCTCTTCTCTTTGTGCTCATATTCCTTTTTTTCGGGTGATTCATGCACGTATTCCACCTATGTTCATGACCGTTGGTGAGTCTCTCCTACTATACTTAATGCCATTTTCTTGCATGACACGTGGACCTGAATGCTTGATGTCCCACGTGTCGGCAAAACTTAGAAGAACGCTTTCTAACAACCGAGAAGGAGCAAGAAACCTCGCGGTGGAGCGTCTGTACTCTTTAATATTTTTATTCGATGATATAAAATCTACCCAATCTTCTCCACAGTAGACCGGAAGAGTCCAAAACACGGCAGACCAGTGTAGTTACATCATACATGGCCAACCCATGCTATCACCATATTTCTTGGCCTCCGTGCGACACCTAGCTCTAGTAATCCACCAGCCTGTATCACTTCTCGCTCCTCGTCTCTCTCAAAGTGCGGTGGGCTGGCGATTTTACCATCTATTGAGGTCGGTTAACTCATCACATGTTAGCGACATGCCAAGAGCATTCTAAAAAAATTACTGTACTCTATTGTTATGCCAAGAAGAGGAAGCGCTTTGACCGACGGACCAAACCAGACAGGCGTGCCGTGCCGTGAGTGGGTCCAGTTTCTCGTTTTGAACTTGTTTGGTGTAGTAGTAACACTTGGTTTTGACTATTGATAAGATTTTATATAGGGCCTAATGTATTCTTCGAGGTTGCCTTTGACTATTGATAAGATTTTATATAATTTGAAAATTATATCATTCGAAGATCCTTTCACGTTCTGTTTCAAAAAAAACAACCTTTCACATACGAATTTGACGGTATGCTTTGAGCAACTTGCATGTCCTATACTGCACCTGTTTGGATACTCTAACTTAGCTAGAGGTTAGACTAACTCATGACTAACCCTGAACTAACTCTAGCCAAAGAGGTGTTTCGATGACAGGGTTAGATTGACAATAAATGCACTTGATGGAGAGAGAAAAGTGATCTTTTAGTGGGCCCCAGGAGAACTAGCTCCAATTAGCACCACTTGGCTGGCGGGGTAGAGAGAGAAAAGTGATTTTTCAGTGGGCCCAATGAGAACTATCTGCAATTAGTAACTCTTGGGTGGGATAGTTTTTTTGGTGGGTTTGGTGCAACTTGCTCCAATTTAACCCTCATGTTTGGATACTTTAGGGCTATTTGAGCCCCAACTAGCTCAAACTAACTCTAACCCATGGATCCAAACAGGGCCAAAGTTAGTCTCGGAAACGCATTAAGCCCTATATACATGGACAGACGGAGTACATGATACTAGCAAACGCTCACCATTAGTAGTAGTTCATTGGTTGGTTTCAATTTTTGATTCAGTTGTTGTGCTGCTACCATCCAATATTCGCGTGTGGTTGTTTCTAGAATAAAAAAGGAGGTAGTACTTACTGTGGGAAAGGTGAAGTGATGGTTGCTTCGCCCGAGAAACTTATTACTCTGGGAATATTGGAGTACCAGCTGATTCAACGAAGAGAGAAATGATGGTTGCTTCGTCTGAGCAACTTACTGTGGCGAAGGTGGGGCTCTGTGATATGACTGCTCACTAGTCATTATTACTGCAGCACAAGGACCAGAGTGAATCTTCTCTGCAGTTGTGCACTCAATATTGTTGCATGGCAGGTGGAGCCAGATAAAAGATGTCCCACATGTCGGCAAAATAAAGTTGAATTGTTTCAGGCATTGCTATCCATCCTTCAGGATTTGTTTATATGTACGCATAATTTTCCAGCATAATGAAATTGTACTGTGATGCTACGAAGGTTTCAACTTTGGTTCCCGCGGGGAAAAAAAAGGTTTCAACTTAGGATTCATGTGTCCTCTTTCCTCAAGATTGTCTCGTTACAACATTCCATCAAATACAAATGAAACTACCATGGCTGCTAATGCATCTCAATGGTTCGCAGATCAGCGCCAATATTCACATCACAACTGAAGACAAAGTTGTGAGAAGGTGTACAAATAAAGATAAATATATAATAGATTGATGATGTTCATAGGCATGGCTCCATTTCCTGGGCACAATGTTCATTGGTTGGAAGCTAGTTTCACCCAGCTCTGTAGCCAAAAAAGAGGTGTATGGAGGACATCACAATCCGATCATTTTGTGCAGCTCCACCAGAATCGAGCTGATCATCCCTGTTTGCAAAGATATTCAGTCTGTGTGATTACAATAATAGTGGAACTAGATGATGAAACATAACACACACACACACAAATAGAAGCCGATCACCTCTGCGATCTCTCTTTAGGACTAACTACTTGTTGGAGAAGATTAGGCACGGAGTTGGATGAGGAGGATATCAAAACCAATCTCCCTTTCTGCAGTCCCACAGAAATGTAAAAACGTTGCCCATGTGACATTTTGGCGGAACTGCACAAAACACTCTTAAGAAAAAAGTGATTTGTGCGGTTCACCAAAAGGTCGCAATAGCAACGAGGTGAAATGGATAGCCTTGTTTGCAAAAGGAGGTAGAGAGGAAACAATTACTTCCCAATAACACGAGTTGAAGACACATACGCCGAAAAAAGCATATTCCATGTAATAAGGGAAAGAGAGCGGCATGGTGGTTTATCAAAAACGGTTTGAGGACGAGATTGCAAGATGGAAAGTACGTCGGCCGAGATACGTTTTAAGCAAACAACTAAAGAAGATCCACATGCAGGATTTTCCACATGCAGGAACATGGGAAGATGGGCAGTGGAGCAAGGCCGGAGGAAGCTATACCTGAGGGTCGTCAGGATGTAACTAGGAGGGCGCCGGCGGGCGGGATCTGCCCATACTACGGCAGCGAGCAAGTGGCGAAGGCCCTACCACGCAGGAGCTTGGTCAGAGAGAACGACGGGTAACGTAGATCGGGACGTGCTGCCTCAACACCGTCGAACGGAGAAATGATGCACGTCCTCCCTTTTCGCTGGCGGGCGAGATGTGGCCGGATCAGTGACCACCGGTGAGAGAGAGAGGCCACCGCCACCTTGTATGAGATAGTGTAACAAGATACAAACCCCGGCAGGCAGGCTCCATTGTATATAGTGGAGCGGATTTTTCTTTTTTCCCAACGACAATCGTTTTATATTCTGTACGTGTCATTAAGGAATATAACTTTATTTAATACTAACACGTCAAGTCGAACTTTGTTCCGTCTACGCGTGGTACGCGACCCTCCTTCGAGTAAACAACAGCTACACATGTCAAATTATCACGTGGGCTGCCTTTTCATACAGAAATGAACTCCACCGTGTACTCGCACGGGTGTGGCCGGGGAGGAGACGTGAGTACGTGCATTGTGCGTGCACCTCTTCTTTAGGTGCAGGTACGTACGTGGGCGGGTGTGAGAGAGATGGTTTGTGCGAAACAGAGGCAATGTGCCGATGATATCTCGGACAAAAAACGTAACATAGGCATTGTGTGTGAAATAGAGTCATGGATATATCATATATAGAGGGAGAGATCCATGAGAAGGGAGTGGAGGGATCATCGACGTGAGATATCAATAGAATCGAAAACAGGGATGAAGTGTGTGGGTGCGCGATCGATAAAGGGTGCCATCGAATTTGTGTTTGCGCATGTCAAAGATACAGGGTGGCTGGCCTATTGGAATGTGAGAGGGCAGAGGTGCAGTTTTTCTCTGTGGCATGGATACCTACCTACAACGTTTGACTATCAGTGTGTGTGGGGGGGAGGGGCAGAGACCTAACTATAGAAAGGTAGATCGACTAGTATATGTGTGGAGAAGGAGAGAGATCTAGCTATGTATTGAGGGAGATCAATTGGCATCCATGCATATGTGTAGCAGAGGAATAAGGTTGGGAGAAAGACAAAGGTAGAGTGTCGGAGGGTTGGTGGTGGAGTTGCTTCTCACAAATGGTGGGAGAGGCCTGCTAGACAAACGGAAGGTACGAGTGCAATATCAATAAGAGAGGGGATGTCTGCATGTCTATGCACATGAGTGTGAGAGACGGGTCGAGAGGTATGCAAGGATGATGAGGGGGACAATATGGTTGTGGTAATAAGACGTAACTACATAGGAAGATCAATCATCATGTGTCCGAGAAAAGGAGAGACATAACTAGTGAGGTAAGTCGATCGGTGCATGGGGAAAAAGAATTATAGTCGACCTAGCTATATGTAGGGAGATCGGTACGTATACATGCATGCATGTGTTAGAAGCAAATAAGGTCCGGAGAGACGGACAGGGGGAGAGGGGTGCGGCTAGGAGGTGGTGCGAGAGTCCTACTATGTCGAGGGGGGAGGAGTGTGCGAGTATGAGATCGATGAAAAGAGGGGCGGGAATGTGCACCTGCGTGTAACCGTATTGGACAAAGGGGGCATGGACGGTGAAAAGAGAAGAGGGTAAGTGTGTGTTTGTGGTAGGCACACTTGGCTAGAGAGGTATATCGACCAGTGTGTGCAGGAAAGAAGGAGCCGAGGGGCCTACACACACCGTGCTTGAACGACCTAAAGATAAATAACGAATGTGCGCGATGGAGGCGGGGCGCTGAGGGAGGGTGAGAGGGGGGCGGGCGTTTGCATGCATGATAGAAAGTTAGAGCTAGCTAGGTACAAAGAGAAGAGGATCGTGAAGGTGTAAAAGACGAACAGAGATCATAATTCATTATAAAAAAGTGGATTCGGATATTTGAAGAAGATATCATAGTGTTTTAAACCGACACATGCATGAATGAATGTATATAATGGTGATATTCATGGTGTGGTTATGAACATGTTATACTACATATAATATATAGAACATTGATTATAATTTGGGATAATGTGTGGCTTTTGTAGCTCAGGGCTAAATACTTGTCATAATGTAGGGGGCACTATACTTTGTCTGATAAACATGGTGTACGTATGGAACATGGTTTGATTATGAATATCTAGTTAGTACATCAAATGTACTATTATTTGGAATCAACATCAAGTGTATTCAAAAATTTGAAATCGAGTTTATATAGTACACATAGTTCATACTCTATAGTAATCATGTGGTGTGTTGTTACGGTAATACGCGAATGACGGTTTAAGTTGGCAACAATGATGATTGTAGATTCTTATTCAAATAGAGAAATGAATTCAAATTTAGTTAGAATTGCAGCGGTAGTATAGACATTTGAAATGCACTAAAATGTTGGTATGAGTAGGTTACATGCCTTATACAGCCAGCGAAAAAAGTTAATTGGACATAACATGGATTCACAGCTTTGAATAGCATTTGTACAGTAAAACGGGACAAGACTCTCTTTGTGTGGTGTGAATAGTTTTATTTTTTTCGTTTTTTCGTTGAGGGAAGTGTGAATTGATTTGGTACGTACAATATTACAAGTTAGGCTTGTCCCTAAAATTCAACCCACGCCTTGTTATATCCTGAAAATTCAGATATCGTGCTCCCAAAACTCGCGCCTTCACAAACCGTGCCTTGCTATCCCGAAATTACAACACGCGCGAAAACTCCCTCCAGCTGCCAAATCCCGACACGTGAAATCCCCCTTCTAACCTTGACCCGAAAGGGCCGCTAGTTCAAATCGGTGGGGGTACTTTTGTAACACACCCTACATTTTGGACAACCGCGTCCCTAAGACATGGTTCCCCCCATCCCATCACCTCCTTTTCGCCATTCAAAATCCCAGGCCGCCATAACCTCTGTGCTCGAGCTGTGAAACCCCACCCTCCTTCGTCCACCATCTCACCGCTGCCCAGCCAGAGCCTCTTCCCCGACGACGCTTTCCACCACAACAGCTCGACGTCCCTCATCCACCTCCCCGGATGAGGATCCGTCGTCCCGCCGGTTCAGCCGCCCCGTCCTCCACCTCCAAGGACTTGCTCCGAGGATTGCATCGTCTATCGCAGCTGCTCCATCCCCACAGCGCCGCCTTAACTTGCTCCACGGAATTGCAGCATCCTCACTGACTCCTCGGACAAAGCTGAGGCCTACTCGGCGCCACCAAAGAGGTTGTACACTCATTGCATCACACCTTCTCCTTAAATCGACCTCCTGGCACCGATGGTGCTCCATCCCGCACCCCCATCGTGGGGCTACCTCGAAGCCGGTGCCACGGGTGACATCTCCATGGTAGCACTCCCCCAGTGCAAGGCCCCTTCGGTGGCCACGTCCATACCAGCCGGATCTACTGCTGCTGCTCCGGCCCTCGCTCGCCCGCTCGGGCTGCTGCTGCTTCGGCTCTCGCTCGCTCGCGCTGCTGCTTTGGTCTCCCGCTCGCTCGTGCTGCTGCTCTGCTCCCCCCTCGCTCGTGCTGCTACTTTGCTCTTGCTCTCGCTCGTGTTGCTGATGCTGGTACACGGGCTGCTGCAGCTACATGAGTTGCTGCTCTGGCACTAGTTGCTGCTCCTCTAGGCGCTGCTCCTCCAGGCGCTGCTGCTCCGGCCTATCTACTACTGTGTTCCCTATCCATTGCATGCTGATTTAGATCACTGTTTCTCTACTATTAGTGCTCGAGCAGCCTAAACTACATGTGAAGTGCCTCTCTGCTACCAGTGCGTTCAGTTTCGGCAGTAACAATCAGATTTCACAGTAAATTTCAGTTTCGAAAGTTAAGTTCAGAGTCAACAGTTTTTACCTCATCTGTTGTAGTCAGGTGTTTTTTGGTGATGTAAATTTTACTGGTAATGTATTTTACATCACCTATTGGAGATGCTATTAGAATCCCACTTGAGATTAACGATGTCTGTCTTGTACTGCTTCAGCCTCGACGTCTTACGGCTCGCCGGAGCTGCTCCAACGACGGAACCATCCATCACAACAGAGCAGTGCCCTGGACGCCGTCTACAGATTCCTCAGATCTTCCTCCACACCTCTGACAGCCACCTCTGCCTCAACTTCTTCAGCGACCAACCCAATGATGCTGAGGTCGACACTGCTACGGCAAAGAGGTTGTACACTTGTCGCATCACTTATTACTCTACATTCATGTCGATCCATTAGCGCTATTTTGGTTCAAAGGAAAAACATAGCAATAGGAAATTTTCCTATGGTACTCTACTATTCAATTATGCATGCATTTTGTTGAAAGGAATGGAGCAAACATCCACCTGGACCTACTTTTCAAAATCCTATGCATGAAAACAAGACCAAGTGCATTAGTGGCAGAATAACATTCTAACTGTACACGCTTTCATATGGTTTCACTATAATTTGGCCATGTTTCTTCCATTCCTCTGCTCTTCCAATTCCTGTGAACCAAACACCCAAGTTGACATAAATCATGTGTTTACAAATGCTCTATTTCCCACGTGCATTCCTATCCTATTCCGGTGTTTTTCTAATCCCTGCATTTTTAGAATCCTGCTAGCCAAAGGAGCCCTTATAGAATTACTTCAGTTACAGGTAGGTGTCAAAGAAAACTTTGTGTGGTTTGTCCTGCTCCTGCCGTGATGTCGTCCACCTCACCTGAGCAGCTCCATCGACAGAAGCATCCACCAAACCACACATCATGACTCCTGACCGTCTTTCTCTGCCTCAGATCTCCTTCCCTACCGCGCGGCACCCATCGCAACTTCATCACCATCATCGACTAAGTAGATGAACCTGAGGAGTACACGGGTCCACAAGAGAGGTCGCACTTTTTTGTTTCTTCTTATGTTATGCATTGCTTAATATTACCTGCTACTTTATCGTCATGTTCACCTCTTAGACTCCAAGTCAGGTCCAAATTCAAACTTGAGTTTTAAAATTACTTGTGAGTCACATATCGAGGCAGCTATGAATAGTATCATCTGACTTTTTATTAAATTAAAGCTATCATCAGTGTGCTATCATTATTTTTGGATCCATCCACTGGTTGTTACCATTACTCTATATTTCTGCATGCTCTCCATACATAATCTCAATATATATTTTTCGTATGCATGTCAGATATTGTACACAGTCATGCTGAACATGTAGAGAAAAAGAGAAGAGTTCTGCGCGGCAATACAATGTCATGCAGACATCGCTCCATGGTGGGTTCAATGGCAAACCCTCCCCCCCCCTCTCCAGATTGTAATCCAGAGGAAGATATCTGTTCTAAGGCGGGTTCAGACGCAGCTGACCACTCCTATTTACCCCCCAAGGTGTTTGCTCTAACTTGGCATGATGATGTTGGTCATATCATGCATATGTTGCCTTGCAGTGCCTACTTTCGACATCATATATGTCATCTGCTTAGTTTAGACATGTTCTGTAATGCCACCTGTTTAGTTTCTATATCATATATGGGAATATTATGTAGTCTCATCTCTTTTAGCCAGCCATAATATATGTGAAATATGCAATGCCATCCTGTTTAACCGAGCATCATATATTTGAATGATATCTTGCCCATCCATTTCTTCATTACATTTCCATTTGTCGACAATGTTTGTACATTAAACTACTCTTCCTGTGAATCAGCCATTTGAGTGGGAATGGAAAAATCTGGAGTGACAAGGTCTTCAGAGCAGACAGTGCTACCTGTCAAAGCGGGTCCCGATAGCTCCTCAAAGATGGATTCATAGATAGATGACCAGTCCTATTCCCCCATCAAGGTGTATGCTCTAACTTGGCACGGTTATACTACTCATATCATGCATATGGTGTCTTGCATTGCATAGTTTAGACATCATATACACAATATTCAACACCATGTCCTTAGTTCAGACATCATATATGCGAATGCCCTCTGCTTAGCATATAAATCACATATGTGAATTAAATCATGCGATCCTGATTACTTAGATAACATGTATGTGAATTATGTCATGCGAACCTGTTTACTAAAGACATCTTATAATTATCTCATGCCATCCTGTTTAGTTAGTCATCATATCTTTGAATTATGTCATGCTATGCTATCTAGTTTAGATAGACATCATATATGTGAAAATTATGTCATGCTATCCTTTTTAGTTAAACAATATACATGTCAACTATTTCATGCCCTCTTTTTTCCACACTATCTATTGCATCTGTCTCTCATACAATGTATGTACATTCAACTATGTTTCTTGTTTATCGGGCATTTGAATTAGAGCGGGTGATGGCAGTATCTAGCCGAGTAAAAACACGGTCTTCAAATAAAATAGTGCTATCTCTTAGTGGAGATAACACCCCGATTGTACATGCACGAGAACCAGCCCTACCACACATAACCCAGACTCTCACAGATTGTACCCCTACTGCAATGGACAGAGAACCAGCTTCACCCAATCTAACCCCAACCCCAGCAGATAGGAACCCAGTTCCTGTTGACATAGCACCATCTCCACCACGGAGTTCCCAAACAAGAGCAGTTAGTAAGGCAGCTCCAGTGCCCAAAGCGCCAGTACTACCACAGCGAACCCCAACTCCACCAGTTAGTACACCTATTCTTGTGGAGGAAGCACAACCAGCCATTCGTAGTTTAGCATCTATCGCATTTGATGTTGTTAAATCCTATGTGCGTATCTTCCCATCATGGAAATATTATACTGAAGATGAAGGAAAATGCTAGTTGCAGGTGTTTGTCCAGGAGTTATGTGTAAGTAATGTTATTAATGGCAATTACTTTGCTTTGTCCCATACATTCTACCTCCATGATGGTTATAATAAAGCAAATTTTTGCATTTTTCTATATAGAGAAGGACCGATTTGGAAAGTCAGGATGAGGTAACATGTGCTAATACCTCTGCTATCTTCAAGAATGCTTGGTGGCAGTATCAGAATTACCTGAAGAAAATGTACTTCACTGGCAAAGAAACTCATCAAATTCCCTTATGTTCTCCTGAGACACATTTACTGGACGATGACTCGGAATGCCTTGTTCTGTACTGGTCCCGAACCAAGAATGTGGTAAGATCTATGAGCTCATTTTTATTTTGAAGTACTATATGCATGCGTCTTACTGTACTCTGTTCATGTAGAACAAGTGCTTAAACCTGAAGAACAACTCACTACTAGGGAAAAGCCTAGCAGCAGCGTGGGTTTTAGGTATAGTAGTAGCGCGGGAGCCCGCGCTACTGATACGGTGCTACAGCTAACCTGTAGCAGCAGCTTGTGTTGGCCCGCGCTACTGCTAATAGCTCCAGCGCTCTGTATTCGGGCGCGCTACTGCTAGTGGCACGCTGCTGCTAACTTTACTCCCCTCGCTACTGCTAATTTTATTAGTTTTTGAATTTTTTCTGCATATTTGTTTTGTACTTGAACAGGCTTTATACAAGAATCTTTAGCACATAAAAATGTCGTCATCATACACATACAAATGGCTGCGAGACCACAAATGTAATGATAGCATATACATACAAATAGTCTCATCAAATCATGTCATCATCATAATCATCATCCAACACAAAGTGGTCTCTCGTCATCATCTCGAAAATAGCGATACATGAAAGTCTCGAATACTTGCAACCACATCGTCATCCATCTAAACAATGATATACGCGAGAAGTGCTATCACTATGAGTGATAGCGGAACTATGCAGTACATGAGGCGGCGGTTATGAGTCCTCTCTCGCGCCAGCGTGAACCTCAAGTAACTAGCTTCTGCTTCTTGTCTGCTTTTGAAGCCTTTGTGGTTGGCGCCCAAGACCCCCTCTACTTGCACCTGACACTCATGCCACTCGTCGTGCACTCCCGGAACCTTCCCTTTGTACACGACATAGCACTCCTTCTTCGCCATCAAGAATGTAGGTACCTATTAGAGATGCATCTTCATCAAGATAATGTACGATCATATGCAACAAAATATACTAGAGCAACACGAAAAACAAAGGGTTAGCAACTAGATGCAACATATAGTACGCAAACTAATCAACTTGCGCATGTCATCGTACACAAACTAACAAAGTAGCATTATGCAAGTCCGGCAGGGACCATGGACATCACAAAGTTTCATCGCTACAGAAAGTATACAAGTTCAACCGACACATATCATCAGCATCAGCATCGTAAATCACTAGAAGTTCCATCCTTCCATATCATCAAGATGGAACCTGGCTTCTTGAACGGCATGAGGTCATGACGTTGCATGCTTATGTGATTTCGGACATCAGCTCGCGATATAGGGCCATGGTGGAACATCCCCTTCTCATCGACGACTTCTTTCATGATGATCATCGCAATGTCCCTTTGGATGCGAAAAAAGTCATCTCTAAGTTTACAATCCGCTTCTCCATGAGGTTCTACCCACTTGCGGATATGATCATCGTTTATGGTTGTCATGTGAACCTTTTGGTGATCCGTGTTGAACTCAATCATGAGATGGAGGAGGTAGAATCCATCTTTATTGCTTGGTTTTAGGACATGGATGCAGCAGAAGTTAGTTTTATGCGAGAAACCCAACTTCTTGTTCCTTTGTTTTCTGATCTGCAGGTGGCCACCCCTAATGTTGAAGCCTTGGAGAGCATCATCTAGAATATTCATTATGTGGGTGTAGTCCTTCTTCTCGTAGTCTCTGGTAGGGTCGAAATACACGGCGTGGGAGACTCGCGGGTAAAGAACGATAAGGACGGCGCGCCCGTTGCTGCAGGGAAAAGACACCTCAAATTATCCTCCATATGAGCGAGAAGGAATGATTGAAATGTACGAAAGGGTTGTCCAGAACTGACTTACTTTGGATGATAAGGCAGGAGGACAATTTCCTGGTCCTTATTCTGTACCATGAAGTTTTGGAGGTACTCCCTAGCAGTTTCATGCTCAAAATCGCCGAGACTCAAGAAAGACTCGTGCATGTAGTAAGGATCCGCCACACAAATTTGCGAGACTTCTTCTATCTTCATGACGGAGCTCATATGTAGCGCAAAAAGGCGGACGATTGTAAAATCGAGCCGCCTTGTCAGAAACATCTCGAAGATATGGTCAAACCGCAGGAAGAACACCTCCGCGGCCATGTGTCAACGTCGCACTTCACCTCAAGCACACGAGCCGCGTATGTCGGATATCCTGGATCCTTCGAGGCTAGTAGGCTTTTCTCAGTCAACAGCACATGGTCGTGCAGTCTCCTGAGATCCCCTGATAGTGCCTCCAACGGTTTCGGCGGTAGAATCGGCTCACCCGTGACATGGAACATGGCCGCACCTTTCATGGGTACACGCTCTTCAAAATCCAGCGTCTGGTTGTTATGTGCTCTGGCTTGTTTGGAGCCAGCTATCTTCCCCGGTCTCTTCCTCTCCTTTTTCTTGGGCACACCTTCCAGACCCTTCCTTAACCCCTGCCCCAGTGGTGCCGGGCTAAGCACTATACAACCCCCGGCTAGTTGAGCCTGTGCTGAGGCGGCATCTTCAGGCGTGTCCTGTGAGGATTTCATGAAGAGAGACTTCTTGCAATCCCTGCTACGATGTTCCTGCCCGGGCAGATCATCCATATCCTCATTAGCATGCTCATAGCCCGATTCGTCATATGGTTGAGTCATCATATCTAAGTCACCCTCATAGGCGTTTGTATTGAGGAAACCCATTGGGTCCTCCGTCTCATCATCCATTCTCTGTTCTACGGTACCGATTACATCAGCCAGTACTATTGCACACCCTTCATCACGTCGTCCGCCGCTCTCATCCGACACTACAGGAGCTGGTAATTGCGTAGGCGGGGTGGTGGTCTCCATACATGTTTGTTGATGTGTGGTCATTGGTGTGCTCTCGGCTGGCTCCAGACGAAGAAGATTCTTCACCCATAGCACCACCCAACCCTTGCAGCTTCCAATCCACGGCGGGGTCTCGTCGTCCTCTCCCCCTAGGCGTAATGGAGGCAAATCCTCGTGCCCCGATGTCACACTCGACAAGGTAACCCTGAAGTGCCCTGCGGGCATCGGCTGGTTGTGGAACATGAGATCCAAGGGCATCGTTATCACCCCCTTTCCCACGTCCACCTTCCGGCCTTTGATCAAGTAGAGTATGGTGCACGGGGTTTCGTCGGCCTGCAAACACATGTCTGTGGCATAAAACATCCGAAAGGCAACGGAAATAGAATATTCTGGATATATATGTTCGTGCGACATGTAATTACCATGAGGGCGTCGAGCTCAGCTAAAGATGAAGGCCCGCCTAGCGCGCCAGAGACTGAGGACGGGCTGCTATGAGCGGGTGCGGGTGCGAAAGGAGGCCCGGTTGTGTGAGATACTGATGGTGCGGTGGTGTTGTTGTTCATGGAGTTGCTAGCAACGAAACTGGGCAATGGGAAGTCATGTACCGTCTTGTCTGTATTTTCTTTCGTCCAGTTGGTGATAGCCGGGACCAAGTTAGTAGCGAAATCATTTCTGCAGGCAGTTACAGCTGCATTGACTGCCTGCTGTAGCAACTCATTTTTCTCCTCGGCTATTTTTTCGCGTCCTCAGCTGCTTTTTTTCTCGAACGCAAGCTTCACCTTCTCGTCGATGTCCGCCTGACTAAACTTCTTTCTCTGCTTCTTGGCCTCCGGGCCCTCGTTGTAAAACACCTTCCACGTGGCGCCCTCTCCGGCATTGTGCACACGTCCATATTGCGGCCGCTCGCCCAAAGGGAGTCCCTTAAGTTCGTTCAAGGCCTGGTTTTGAGGGGTGTCCCACTTGGGCCTCATCGGATAAGTAGGGCTTTCGGCTGCAAGCTGGTGTTCCTTCTCCTGCAGAAGGAACGTGAACCATTTACGAATGTGTAGTCGACTAGATCTGGAGCTAAATGTAAGGTGGTAAAAGAATAATTACCAGTAGTCTAATCAATCTCCTCGTGATCTGGTCCTTGTAAAAAACCTTATTTTCCTTGTCCCACTTGTAGCAGGCCCAGATGAAGTCACGCTCCAAGGGGTTGGTGAACTTCGCGAAGGGGTCTGGGAGACCCGCGGCTTCACGTTTCGCGTCCTCCTTATCCCATATGAGCCTTTTACCGAGGTAGCCACGGCTTCTGAGGTGATGCTTCCCCGTGTTCCTTTGCTGAAGGCTCTTGAATTTCGCAGCCTTAGCCTTGGCTGCCTCGGTAGTGCAAGTGTCCTTGCACTTTTCGAACTTCTCTTCCATAAATGTCAGATTTTCCTCCAGAATCTTGCACAGGGGTTCCTCAGCCTCAATAGCTCGTTTCACCCTTCCTTTCCAGGAGGCCAACTCATTGTTGAACATTCCCATGGCGTGATTGTTAATCTTTTTCAGCTTCGGATCATCCCACAGTTGTTCTATGTTATCATCCTGATCGGGGAATTTGAATCACTTGTGCAACTTCGTGAGGAGCAACTGCCTCAAATGTTCTTTACCCCTTAAATCATCGTCGTTGATGCTCGTGCATTCCCGTAGGATGCATCCTACTTGGTTCCCATAGCACTTGCGAGGTTCGTCCGGTTCTAATGGCCCAAACATTCCAGGTGCCATCTTAGTGATCACCAGTCGTCCAATGCCTAGTTTGTTAGGTTTTTGTATCCTCTGCTTTTTCTGCTTCTTCTTTTCGGTAGCGGCATCGGTGCCGGTACCTTCCCCGCCGGTATCTTCCCCGCCGGTACCTTCACCGCCGGTCTCGGCCCGCCATCGGTGTCAGCACCGTCGATGTCGATGTCGGCGTAAGTACCATCATCGAGGCCGACCTGCAAACCTTGATTGTGCTTAGCAGATAAAAAGTTGAGGTACTCTTGTTCACCCTCATAATCCATCTCGTCTGCATCTTGGTCAGAAGGCCCGGTTTCTTCGTTGTTCGACATGTTCCATATGATTAAGTCTCCTCGTTTAATTCTAAAACTATGAAAAAATGAGAAATGGCATCCAAAAATATCTATGTTTGCTGGAATGCCGTTCCCCAGCAACTCCCAGCACTCGATATGCCTACTATCTAGCACAAGTCATGCCAAAATTCACAGAAAATTTTGGCATGACCATTGCTCAAAAATGGACATATCGGTGTAACATAGGCCACTCGGATCATTTATCCAGCAACATAATCATTATTTTCCAGATATGACATGTCCAAAACATCACATGTCCAAATTCCAAATATGACATGTCCACATATCACATGTCCATATATCACATGTCCACTATAAAATTTAAATAGCAACAATTACTTAAACTAAAAAATGCAAGAAACCTATATAATCAATTCTGCCTTTTCTTTTAACTAGAATTGCATAACCCTAAATTTCTGACCTGTTTTGAAACCTATGGTTCATAAAAACTAGCTAAATTCATAACTAAATAGATAACCTAATTAACCTACTGCCCTAACTAAAACCTAATTAAATTAATCGAAGAACCCTAGCTAGCAGAGAGAGGAGGAGCGGGGGGGCTTATAGAGGGTGCAGGGGCAAGGAGGCAGGCCCGACGACGGCCGAGGTTGGGAGGGGAGGAAGCAGAGGAGGGAGGCGTGGCGCTTCGGGGTCGGGGCGAGCGCCGGGGTCGGAGCCGGGGTCGGGGCCGGGGCCGGGGTCGGGGGCGAGCGCAGGGGCGCGGCGAGGGCAGGGCTCCGGCGGCCCGACGGGGGAAGAGAGAGTGGGGATTTGGGGGGGGGGAGGCGGGATGAAGCAGAGAGAGTGAGGATTTTTGGGGTTAAGTGGATGTAGCAGTAGCACGTTTACATCAAACGCGCTATAGCTAAGTTAGCTATAGCACTTTTATGTAGACAGTGCTACTGCTATTACAGGTAGCTATAGCGGTTTTATACTAAAACCGCTACTGCTACCTTGACTAGATGTAGCTCTTTTTCAGAAAAGCACTACTGCTATAACCAGTACCAATTTTCCTGTTTGTTTTCTTCTATTTTCTTTTCCTTTATTTTCTCTCACTTTTCTTTTCCTTTTTTCCGAGAGCAGTGAACGAAGGGAAGGTGATACAATGTATATAACTAAAGTGATATATATTGCATCATTTGACGGTTAAGTATGTATACAAATAGGAACATATATATTACATCATTGGACCCATGCATAATGGCTAAGTGTGTACACAAAATAGGAACATATATTACATCATTTGACCGATAACAAACGGTTCCTCAGCGTTGACGTTTTCGTTTTTGAGTGAGCTTCTTTCCCTTCTTGTTCGTTGAAGAATAATTGAGCCCCTCATTGTGACTTTTCCTTTTCCATGGAGTACGATTTTTCTTAGGTAATGTAGTATTGATTCTTCTTTTGACGTATACTTCATCGTCATCGTCATCTTCCCTCATTGGGTTGCCTTACTGGTCGTAGTCTTCCTCGTTGGCGACTCCATCCATTCCAATGATGTTCCTTTTGCCTCTCCTCATGACAACACGGCTGGGATTGCGCGGGTCGGTTATGAAGAAGCATTGTGTCATGTGCTTAGCATGTACCTATGGCTCGTTTTTTGTGATAGCGTTCACGGTAGAGCTCTTGGCGTCGGGTATAGTCATGGTAGTGACATACCAGTTTTCTCTTTCGACATTCTTAGCCCATCGGACACGGAACATTGTCGTGTTGTGCAGTCCAGAGTAGTCAAGCTCCCAGATATCCTCGACCCTTCCGTAAAATCTCTTAGTTGCGTTGTTGTCCCTGCTGGTCATGCATTCCATCATCACCCCTGAGTTCTGATCATCACTGTCCATATCTTTGGCCTCCGTGTAGAACAGGTATCCGTCGATATCGTATGCCTCATAGGTGAGGATGTTGGGCGAGGGGCCATGTGCTAAGGCATATATGAGCAATCTGTCCTTAGAGCCCTCTTCCCGGGGATTAGCAATAATATGCTCTTTGAACCAATGTAGGAAAGTGGAGTTGTGCTCTCTAGTACCTTTGGCGTCCGTCCTGCATACCCCCCGGTCACGATACTTCTTTGCGATAATTTCTTTGTGCAGTGCCACGAAAGGATCTACCTCGTCTAGGTGTTGTAGCACTACCAAGTTTGCTATGTCAAAGTCGTTGCGTTGATCAGAGTATGCCATGTGTAGTTCCCTGCGACCGTTGGAGTGACCTTCTCCTTCGAGCGTCCCATCGTTGTCGTTAATGGGCAAACCAACACCAACACCAGGCAGCTGGTCTGCGCCATATAGCAAATTCTCGTAGAAAGAGATGCAGTCTTGTGTCAGATAGCCCTGGACAATGCTTCCATCCGGATGGGACATGTTACGAATGAATCCTTTGATGATCTCATTCATCCTCTCAAACGGCATCATGTTGTGCAGGAATGACGGCCCCAGGTCTATTATGTCGTCCACAATATGGAAAAACAGATGCACCATGACGTCAAAGAACGCGGGCGGGAAGTACATCTCAAGCTCATTAAGTATCACAATGATCTCTTCCTGTAGCCTTCAGAGCAGCTTCACACTGATCGACTTTCGAGAGATGAC
This sequence comes from Triticum aestivum, assembly GCF_018294505.1. Lineage (NCBI taxonomy): Eukaryota > Viridiplantae > Streptophyta > Magnoliopsida > Poales > Poaceae > Triticum > Triticum aestivum. Next base: position 254,536,498 of record NC_057805.1, read on the forward strand.
GTCGAAAAAGTTGCAGAGACCAATAAGCGTGTCACGGACGTGCTTGTCCATTATCCCTCTAAGGGAAACAGGTAGTATCTACATCATCATCACATGACAGTCATGGGACTTCATCCCTCTGAACCTTTTCTTATCCGTTTCTAGATATCTACTTATCTTGCCACAGTAATCGGAACTAACTTTGACTCCGGTAAGGCACTTAAAGAATTGATCGATCTCAGCCTGACTTAAGGTGAAGCAAGAAGTGGGGCAATAATCCTCTTCCTTTAGTTTCTAGCCCTTCTTCTCCCGCGCCTCTGTCTCCATCTCTGTCTCGTCTGTCTTTTTATGGGGCGGCATGTGTAGATCTTCCCTTATATTCAAATCTTGCAAGTCTTTTCTTGCCTTCGGCCCATCCTTGGTCTTATACAGCATGTTCATCAGTGTTGCGAGCAAGCTCCTGAGGACATTCTTACATATATGCATTTGATCAAGGCAATGAGGTGTGTCGAGTTTGTGTCAGTACTCCAAGTCCCAGAACACAGACCTCGTCTTCCATACCTTCAGCAGCGGCTCCGGCGCCTTTTTCATCGTCTTTCCCGGCACGGGGCACTGTTCCCAGTTTTTCAATAGCTCATCGATTTCGGCGCTGCTCCGCTTACTTGGAGGTCCTCGATGCTCAGCGTGACCATTGAATAGATCTCCACGGTTTCTCCACGGATCGTCCTCATCGAGCCATCTTCGATGCCCCATGTACACAATTTTCCCAGACCCGCCATATTTCCTTGACGTTAGCTACTGAGACGTCGTGTCATCCATGCACCGCGTGCATCCACAATATACATGGCACACCTGGCCTGCGACATATCCATAACTGAGATAGTCGTGCACCGTCGTGATCAGCGCGACTCTCATGTAGAAATACTCGCCTTTGCTGGGATCCCATGTCTTGGCTGGTGTTTTCCATAATGTGTCTAACTCCTCTTGAAGTAGCCCCGGATACAGATTAATATTATTTACTGGTTGTTTCGGCCCTTGAATCAGCATGCTCATGTGAATGCACTTTGACTTCATGCACAACCAGGGGGAGGTTGTACATCCATACAAACATGGGCCATGTGTTATGGTTGGTGTCCTGGTTGCCAAATGGATTCATGCCATCGGTACATGCGCCGAGCACGATGTTCCTTGCATCACATTCGAAATACCGATAGAAGGCGTTCAACGCTCTGCACTGGCTTCCATCCTTGGCGTGTCTTAGCTTCGAATCATCTCCATCATCGGGCTTCTTCCTCTCCACGTGCCAGTGCATGAGCTTTGCTTCCTTGGGATCTACGAAATACCGCTAGAGACGGGGAGTGATCCGTAAGTACCATACAACTTTTTGGGGACATTTCTTCCCGGCCTTCTTGTATCGAGAAGCATTGCACACTGGACAACTTGTTTTTTCCACGTGCGCCTTCCGATAAATTATGCAATCATTGATGCATGCATGGTATCTAACGTGCTGCAGATCCAGAGGGCACACGATCTTCTTGGCCTCATCCACACTAGTAGGACAGAGATTCCCCGCGGGAAGAACATCCTTTAGGTACTTGAGATGCTCATCGAGGCTAGTGTCGGTCCATTTGTTTTTAGCCTTCGTCTTCAGGAGTTGGAACGTGAAACTCAAGCGGGTCACCTCAGGATTGCAACCATCATATAATGGAGTGTTCGAGTCTACCACCAGTTGCTGCAGCTTAGCCTCCTCTCTAGAAGCAGCTCTCTCAGTACTTGCCTCCTTCCGAAGCAGTGCTTGAACATGAGGGTCCCGCACGATTGAACTTAGTACCGATGAACTCTGCGGCGTGGATTCCATGTTCTCTCCACCGCCATGTCCGGGCCCTTATCCTCCGCCATGTCTGGCCCCTTCTCCGCCTCCATGTTCGGCCTCTTCCCCGCTGCCATTATCGATCATCTCTTCGTCTTGCCCCGTGTCGTCATTGCCTGCCCCGTCGGCGTCCTCAACATCCTCATCTTCAATTATCCACCGAGTATAGTCATCCATGAAACCAGTCATGAGCAGGTGCGCTTCGACAGACCATCGTCATAGGGGTCGAGCCAAACTATTCCTTTGCATCTTCACGGACATAAAACCTCTGTCAGGTTATTTTCTTTCATGTCCTGCACCACCGACCGCAACCACATGTCCACCATCGTTCCACTGACCATCATGAACGCCTGCACGGTAATAATAAACAAATTGATTATAAAAATGCGTGCATGCATCAAAGTCATACAAAAATTCGGCATGACCTTCCCTAAAAATAGGACATATAGATCTAGAGTTTGCCCGGAATTCGCCGAAATTGAAATAAATCGACATTTCGGCAAAACATAGGCAACTCACAAGCACAATTCGACGTCAACTCATGCCACACACACAATTCCCATCATATCGCATAATTATCATATCGCACACACATACACATATTTCCATTCTTGCAAAACCATGAATTTTTAATCACCTGTCTCAAGATCGAGCACACGGTGGAGATGATGATGTAGTAGGGAGATCAAAAGTGGACAAAGCTCTTCTTGACAAAGCTAGATCTAGTTAGGGGGCACATAGGTCACTTCACTAAATGCTACATCTACCTAGCTAGCTAATTTGGGAGGAGACAACTTCAACTAGTGGAGGGGGAAGGAAAAAGAGAAAGGAGATGCATTAATGGAGGTGGTGTAGTTAGCTAGGAGTAATAAAGAGAGAGAAAGGTAGGTAGAAGAGGGAGAGTAATGGGGGAGAAGTATTGAGGAAGAAGAAAAGTGAGGGAGAGAGGAGGTGGGAGGTAGGGGAAAGTGAGGAAGAGAGGATGGGGGGGAGGGGGAGGGAAAAGGTGGTATTATGCTGCGTATTAGCAGTAGCGCGGGTCATAAAGTGCGCTACTGCTAAGAACATAGCAGCAGCGCGCTTCCTACACACGCACTACTCCTAGGCGGGGCCCGCCATGTGGCCAGTTTCAAAATTAGCAGTAGCGACCAGAAAAAAGCGCTACTACTATTACTTTAGTAGTAGCGCGGGTCGCAGAAGCGCGCTGCTGCTAAACCTAGGTAGGTGGGTACCGTTGGTCGATTTTAGTAGCAGTGCGGTTCCACTTGGCCGCGCTACTGCTAACTGAGTAGCAGTAGCGCTTCTTTCGTACCCGTGCTACTGAAAATTAGCAGTAGCGCCTCTTTTTGTACCGCGTTGCCGATAAGATTCTGTGTATAAGGTTTTCCCTAGTAGTGACTATTCTCATTTAAGATTCCATTGCTATCGTGCATACTGCTTTGCTCTTGTATCACTGTATTTACTCATACAAACTTATTTTCAAATTGAAGGATCCAATCTAAACTCCAATGGCACAACAGGTATGTTTACGCATGTTACTTTAACAGGTTTGCTCTTATGAAATAGCCAAGGAAAACTATCTTGAAGACAGTGAGATAACCCCAAAGTCCTATCTTGGTGTTGTGTTCGAGTTACTGGCCACTCCCGCTCGCACAAGCTATTCAAACTCACTGCCTGAATCTGTTCGGTTTCTTGAGTCTCAACTACAAGCTGAAAGACATCGATCATCTATGCTGCGACAAGAAGCCAAAGGACTGCGGAAGTCCACAGAGCATTCAGATGCATACTTTCTGGTGCAACAGCAAGCGTTGGAGGATTTTAGCGCCAAACAGGAGAAAGCTAATAAGCTTGCTAAGCTTATTGCCAGCATGGTGGATACCCAGGATAACTTTTCTTGAGCTCTCTTCTGAAGTTGTTTCAGTTATGGACTTGTTTTGCTACCGCGTTTATTTGCACTGGTGGCCAATTTAGACGGCCCGTGTATGTAATATGCTGCTTTGTATCCTATATTTGCACTGGTGGCGAACTTTGATGCCCAATGGATGTAATATGTGTAATAGTCGTAATAGCCTAGCGTTAGTTGCTTGCTTATTTATTTCCTTATTGTCTTGTTTAGTTGTTTGGTTGTAGTCACTTCAGTTCTTTTTCCGCGTTTTCCTAGTGGCCACAATAACCTATTTTTATAACTAGGCCACAATAACCATGGCTACATGACCATGGCCCTCCTACGGGTCGTAGGATCCATGGGCCTTCTATGGCCCATAGGATCCATGGGCCTTCTACGGGTCGTAGGATCCATGGGTCGTCTAATCTATGGGCCTTCTATGGGTCGTATGATCGTTTTGCCAAACATGGGTCATACTATTCGTGGACTAATAACGGTCAGCAAAATGGGCAGTAAACGGGCTAGAGTGGAAATCGTCTATTTTATGGCCCGACTATAATGAGCCGTTAATAGGATGTATTTGATGACGCTATGAAAACAGCCCAACGGGTTAATGGGCCACAAACAGGCTGACTGTAACCACAGGCTGAATTTAGCCCACAAGCGGAACAGGTTAGTAACGGACTGTAAGTAACCGAATTCTTGAAATGAGCCCAAGAATAAATGGGCCCTTAAAAGGCTGAAAGTTAACACGGGCTGGAAATGGCCCACGGAATAATGGGTCGTTAATGGGTATAAAGTGATACACTGTTCATTATGGGCAGTTTCATCTTGGGCCTTTATTGGGCCCAGAGTTACAAAGGGCCTCCTATTGGCCAAAAGACGTCATGGGCCATAAATGGGCCGGAAGTTACAACGGGCTGCAATCATATTGGACGGCCCAGATGACGCTACTGGGCCTAATTCGGGTAGGCCGTAACCGGCCGTGAGTTAGCGGGCTGTAAATGGGCTATATGCGCACAGGCCATGGGCCGGCCCGCTACCTTTTAACCAAGTCGAACGGGTCGGCCTTTTCACCCGAATGGGCCTCCGTTGGGCCGTGCCACGTGTAGACGTATCATAAGGGCCTTCTGTCAAATATGTGGATGACATCTGGCCCAACGGTGAGCCGACACATGGTTCCTCTGGCCATTGAGAATTTTACACATGGAATATCCCCATTGGTCCGGGCTGTTGACGGGTTATCAGATCCAAACCGGAACCCGATAGCTTAACGGTGACCCGTTGCGGTCGATGCCACTTATTAATTACCCTTGACGAAAGCACTTCTATGACACGCGATTTATCGTCATGGAAGTGGACACTTCCGTGATATAATTTTGGTAATATCATGGAACACTTCTACAACAACACAACTATGACTATCTTGATTCTGTCATAAAATTGTCATAGATGGACATGCATGACACAAAACGTGACCTACTGTGACAAACACGTATCATCACGGAAGTGTATTTTTTTGTAGTGTTGGCGGGATTCTGGGTCCAGGCGACCCCGACAGGCCTGCCGGGGTTATCATGGATTTGCTTCTAGGGCAGCCTTGACCTGGCCAAGCTCTCCTGCTCGGCAAGGGAGGCCTTCCCAATGTGGTATCTTGATGTCTTGTTCTTCTTAATGCGCTCCTTGATCTCACGAAGAGTGGCTACTCTGGCTTGGCCTTGCTTTGTATGCTTGTGGTAGCCATTCCTTCATCAAGCCCTGGCTGCCGGGGCAGAGGCACTTCGTCCATGTACAAGTTTGTGTACCCTGACAGAAGCCCCCGGGCCTGAGCCAAACGTGTCACTGGGCACGTTGGGTTAGGCCCCAAACAGTGCACGGACACGTGTCGAATAAACGTTGCCCATGCAGTTGTTGTTATTAAGACTAGTAAATTCAACGTCCACTACGCATAATTACCGCAGGTCGTGGGGTCGTGGAACAGTAGCAGTTAATGGGTAGTACGCCTGCAAAAACGGTAACTTTCCGAGGAAAGATAGCGAAGAGCCAGCCCCTCGTGCCTGTTCCCATTAAAAAGGCAACGTGAAAGGGCGCTTCTCATTTGTATCTGTCTATTCTCCCTTCATCTTCTTCCTCAAGCCAAGCAACCGCCTCCACTGCCCACATCCGCCTGCGAAGACTTCTATATCTTTCGCCCATCCCGCGAGCCCAACAAATGGGACGAAAGACGGGCGCCGTGAAGGGGAAGTGGGCGGCCGCCACCAAAGACGCCGCGGTGGAGGGGAGGAAGAAAAGGGCGGAGGAACTGGACAAGAAGCGATAGGAAGACGTGGTTTTCTTCCCGTCGAGCCTGGATGGCAATACCTTAATCGCGAGGTATGCGTATATGTGGGGGAGGGAAGTTCCGAAAGGGCACGGAGCGCCCATGGTCCTGCGAGAGGGGACCAAGATTCCGTCGAACTCGTACCGCTTTCTCTGTGCGTACTTCCTCTACGGCCTCACCTCCCCCTTCTCCAATTTCTTCTGCGCCATGATGACGGTGTATGCATTCCATCTTCTGGATTTAACGCCCAATGCAATGGCGTGCATGGCAATCTTCGCCCATCTGTGCGAGAACTTTGTTGGAGTCTGTCGCGGGATATCCGTGGCCACCTATGGGACCGGGTGGTCCCTTGCTGGTTTGGCGGGTGGACATCGCCTTGCACCAAGAGTAGATCAGCGGACAGCATCATGGCAGAGAGCACACAAGCAATTTACCCAGGTTCAGGCCGCTGCGAGGCGTAAGACCCTACTCCTGCTTTAGTGGATTGATGGTGGAATGAGTGTGGTGATGCGTAGTACACTTGCCCGGCAGGGTTTGCCTCCGGGCTGCAGCGACTACGTGCGTATGGTGGCTTGGGTTCATCAACTTTCCAACCTTCTAACCCCTCCTACGAGTGCCATGGGCCTCCTTTTATAGATTAAGGGGTCACCACAGTGGCAAAGTGGTCATTATCCACTGATATGATTGCGCATTGTGCTATCATACCTAACTTTGCGGGCTGACGGGGGGCATTAAATGTGCCGCTTAGTGTCACATCACTGGTCGGCCGGCAAGGCCTACCGGGCTATCTCTCCAGCTCCGCACCTATTCCCTTGACACGTCGCAGGACGGGTGTCATCTGAGGGTTTCTTCTGTAGGGAATGGCTACCATGTGGCGAATGGCTGCCACTTAATCATCTCGCGGCTTGACACCGCACTGATTGACGACGTGAGTGCCGATATCTTGCTCCTCTGGCTTGATCTTGGTTCTCCAAATCTCTTGGTTCTTCAATCTCTGACCTAAGCTGGTGCTTCAATCTTGATCTTGTGCCTGTGCACAGTTGGGCAACACACCCAGGATTTCTTGCACAACAGAAGCCCTCGGGCCTGCCCCGAACGCGCTGCTGAGCGCCGTCGGGGTAGGGCCTAATAAATGCACAGGCAGAATCGCTGAAGGGGTTGGCCCCTTGAGGTTCCATTGCTGCTTCATTAGTCTTGATTTTGGGACAGTTTCCGGTTTCCCCGCGCGTTGTGCGGCGTCGTGGAAGAACTTGGATTGTGACCCACGGATTCTCCTCGCCCCATGATCATGGGGCGGAAACTGCCATCCCACTCGCCCCCTGTTCCGCACGCACTTCGGCATGTGTCCCACATGCATTGGTGTGGTAGGTGGTAGATGTGGAGGACACGGGGGAGAGCGCCATGGCTGAAATCCGAGTGTCGATGGTTGGAGCAGAGGGGCGGCCTCGACCCTTAGAGTCACAGTGGGTGCAGAGAGGCCGTATTGGAGGAGAGGGGCGGTCTTTTTCCATACAAGGAACCAGGCCCCTGCCCTATTTTCCTATAAAAAGAGGCAAAGGCAGTACCCTGCACATAGCTCTCCTTCTTCCGCAATTCTTCTTCCTTGGCCATGGTGAGAGGGCGGGGGCGCAGTAGTGTCCCGAAGGTGGCGACAAGGGCTTCTACTCGGCAGCGCATCCTTCCTCCTCCAGATCCTGAGGCAGCGGAGCCCGCTGCAAGAGGAGGGAGGAGGGGACGTGGCAGAGGCTGCCATAGTGCTCGAGGAGGAGGAGGGCGAGGGAGCTCCTTGGCCGTGCCCCCTCTGGCGGCTCTTCCTCCGGTGGAGGGCCACGTTGGGGACCAACCTCGAGAGTTCATCATCAGGCTGTATAAGCCCTTGCATGGTCGCCTTCGTCTTCCAACCTTCTTTGCGCGGGAGATGGAGCTCGAGCAACCGCGCGCCCTGAGGCTACACATGAGGGGTTGTGCGGATGGAAGCACAAGGGTTGATGTTTATTTCCCCGCCCCTCATGAGACTTTTGCCCGTGCCCATAGCTTTTCGGAGGGGCACATTCTTCATTTCAAATGGAGAGTGGCCTGCTCTCCGTCAAGATCTTCGAGTGCTCGGGAGGCCGTTTAGGGTGATGCGTGGAGAGCTCGAACGACGACGAAATCTCCTCCTCGAGCAAAAGCGACGAGGACAGTGACGGTGATGACGACGAAAGCGGGCGGAGGAGCGACGACTCTGACTCCAGTTGATCGTCGCCTACACCTTCTTCATCAGGTGGTAGCACCATCATCTGCATCTGCATCTCCCCCCGGTAGTGGATTTGCCGGGGAGTTGGATGCAGAGGTGTGGATGGTGCTGCCGGGCTCCTCCAGCAGCCTTCCAGCTGGACCCTGGCAGGCTTCCTCTCGGGCTGCAGCTTCGTTAGCCCTATCGGGTCCTGCTGGCTCTAGTGACGGTGCTCGACGGGGTCGCCTTCCACCGTGCTCTCCATTGAGGCGTCCCCTCGCGCTCCCGTTCCTGCCGGGCTACCTCTACTGGAGCTCGATGGGGGCGGACTGGACTCCTGCTCTGGCGCTCCTTTTGCCCTCCTCGCCTTCGACAGCCTTGCTTAGGAGGAGAGGGACAAGAAAGGACATTATGGAGCACTTATCTTTTTTTAATCTTAAACTTGTATGCAATTGGCAAATTTTAATTCAAATAATTTAATCTCTCGATCCCATATTTGTGTTCTCTAATGCTTGTACTTGTATTAGCATATGAATGAAAAAGATGAACCTTGTCGGGAACCCGTGCATGTATATGTCCATACAGAGGTGGAGTGCCACTTTAATGTAAATAAACGAGTTTCCCCGGCACGATATCCTGCTGGCACCCTCTTTTGTCTGCCGGAGAGCTCCATCTACCAGGGAACAGACACAGGGGCCAGCCCCCGACCAATTCCTTTTTACCAAAGGCTACTGCGACCATCCTGATTGAAGCAACATTCAAGTCATGGATGGGAGCACCTAAGTTTCAAAAAGAGAGGCGAGGTTTCCTCATGCAAAGTTATAGCTTTACAGAAGACTAATGGAAAAGAGGTAAACTTATCTATTTGGCTTGCTGGGGATCGCTGTGCCATGCAATCTTCTCATCCTTTGTCGAAGTCAAGTTCACGGCAGGGACCTGCAACTCCATGTAGATGAGAATGAATGCAGGATGCAATCCTATCTATATGCATATGCAAATGCTCATGAAATGATAATGCGGTGATCTGGGTGTGCTCATGCATGCATGCAATCTTAGTTGGGGCCCCCCTACAGCGCTTCTTTATTTTCTCTTGCACGGGGTCATCGCCCCGGCTTTGTACAAGGGGTTACATGCAGCTGAGGCAAGGCCTATACAAAAGGATGGCTGCCGGGCGGTGCCCGGCAGCCTCGCAGCTTACTGGTAGTCCTTACGGAGATGCTCAATATTCCATGAGTTTTGCAGCTGAGTGCCATCCCCGGTCTCCAGACGGACTGCGCTAGGTCTGGTGACTCGTACCACCCGGTAAGGGCCTTCCCACTTCGGTGATAGCTTGTTTGTACCCTTGGCGGACTGAACGCGCCTAAAGACAAGGTCACCTTCCTCAAAACACTGGGCATGAACCCTGCAGCTGTGGTAGCGACGCAGGGCTTGCTGGTAGCGTGCAGCACGCGTAGCAGCCCAGAGACGGTTCTCCTCGAGTAGCACAGCGTCGTCACGCCGGTGCTGATCTTGCGCTACTTCTTCGTAGGCAAGCACTCGAGGGGACCCGTAAATGAGTTCCGTGGGGATAACTTCTTCTGCCCCGTAGACTAGGGAGAAGGGAGTCTGCCCGGTAGCTCGTTTAGGTCTCATTCTAAGGGATCAGAGAACTACCGACAGCTCCTCGATCCACCGCCTGCCGTGCTTCTGCAGCATATCGAAAGTCCTTGTTTTGAGTCCATGAAGTACTTCAGTGTTCGCCCTCTCAGCTTGTCCATTACTCCGGGGGTGTGCCACTGAAGCGAATGAGATCTTGCATCCGAGGGCATGAACGTATTGCATGAAGGCGTGGCTTGTGAATTGGGTGTCGTTGTCAGTGATGATCCTTGCCGGAACTCCGAAACGACACACCAATTCTTAAAAGAACTTGATAGCTGACTGAGCAGTCACCTTTCACACGGCAGTCACTTCCGGCCACTTTGTAAACTTGTCGATGGCAACGATCAAGAATTCAAAGCCCCCGATTGCTCGGGGGAAGGGGCCGAGGATATCGAGCCCCCAGACCAAAAATGGCCATGATAGAGGGATTGTCTGAAGGGATTGGGCAGGCAGGTGTGTTCTCCTAGAATGGAACTGGCAGGCTTCACATGTCGTGACGAGCTCAACTGCATCTTGGAGGGCCGTGAGCCAATAGAATCCTTACCGGAATGCTTTCCCAACTAATGCCCTTGATCCAATGTGTGAGCTGCACATTCCTCTGTGAATCTCAGCCAGCAGTTCCTTCCCATCCTCCCGGCAGACACACTTCAATTTCACATGGTTGGGCCTCCTTCTGTACAGAGTGTCATCGATAAACTGATACATACTGGCCCTCCGGGCTACTTTCTCAGCTTCATCTTGGTCGTCGGGAAGTTCTCCGGTTTGGAGGAAGTGGACAATGTGCCTTTCCCATGTTGGAGCCTGAGGCTCGGCAACGAGGACTAGATGCACCTCCTCGGCTGCGGGAGCACCAGCCTCATTCGTGGGGTCCATAGGCCCGGCTGGAGGGGGTGGTCCGGCAGGCTGTGAGAAGTTTTTTCCGGCAGGGTCTCTGTCGGGAGAGGATGGCTCTGCCGGGAGAAGCTTACCGTAGTCCAACTTTCTCCTTTTTCGGGCCATTGTTGTTGGTGATACGGAGGGCTGAGAGAGAAGGAGAACAAAAGTTCCTGGTTCCACAGGAAGCTTCTGTGCAGCACACTTTGACAGGTGATCAGTTATGCTATTTTCCGCACGGGGTACGTGCTCTGTTTGCAATCCATCAAAGTGCTCCTCCAATCTCCTCACTTCCTCGACGTATGCTTCCATCAATGGACTTTGATAATCCTTGTTGACTTGTCTCACCACAAGCTTTGAATCTCCTCGAATGATCAACTTCTTAATTCCTAATTTTGCTGCAATCCTGAGCCCGGCAAGGAGCCCTTCATACTCAGCTGTATTGTTGGTGGCTTCTTCCCGGGCATAGTGCATTTGGACGACGTACTTTACGTGCTCCCCGGAGGGGGCAACAAGAAGCATGCCAGCCCCTGCACCTTGTAGGGAAAAAGCACCATCAAAATACATGATCCATTCTTTGGGTGATTCATTGTCGGGGAGAGTTGTTTCTATCACTTCCTCATCAGGGGTTGGCGTCCATTCTACAATAAACTCTGCCAGTGCCCTTCCCTGAATAGGTGATGTGCTCTCAAACTTCAAAGCAAAGCTGGATAATTCCAAAGCCCACTCCACTACTATACCGGTGGCCTCAGGGTTCCGGAGTATCCTTTGAAATGGAAAATGAGTGACAATCGTAATCTCATGGGCTTGGAACTAGTGGCGCAGTTTCCTTGAGGCCATGACGAGGGCAAAGATCAACTTTTGCATGCCAGAATACCTCGATCTAGCCCCTTGTAACAAGGAGTTGACAAAGTATACTGGGCGTTGCACCACTTTCGTCCTTGCCGCGTCCTTGGGGTTGCCCTCGTTGCCATGCTCACAGCTGTTCTGATCCTTTTCTGACTCTGCCGTGACTTGGCCACTTTCTGCCTCATCCACCTCTCGCTGTGCTACCAAGGCCGCACTGACCACTTGGTTAGTTGGCGCCAAGTAAAGAAATAATGGCTCTTGGGGTTTGGGTGCAACCAAGGTGGGCGCATACGATAGGTAAGCCATCAATTCTTGCAGAGCTGCATCTTCTTCCGGGGTCCACTTCATAGGCCCCGCTTTCTTCAAAATTTTGAAGAACGGCAGGGCACGCTCGACAGACTTGGAAATGAATCAGCTTAGCGCGGCAACGCATCCCGTCAGGCGCCCTTCATGCTTAACTGTCCTTGGCGCTTGGATCTGCTTAGTGGCCTTGGTCTTATCGGGGTTGGCTTCAATCCCACGATGGGATACGAAGAATCCAAGTAGCTTGCCGGAGGGAACATCGAATACACACTTCTCCGGATTAAGCTTCAAGTTAATCTTGCGTAGATTAGCAAATGTCTCTTCCAAATCCTGGATAAGGGTGGTCTTATCCTTGGTTTTGACCACGATGTCATCCATATAGGCTTCTATATTTATGTGTAACTATGGCTCAAAACCAATCTGGACTGCTCTTGCAAAAGTGGACCCGGCACTCTTTAATCCGAAAGGCATACGGACAAAGCAGTACGTACCACATGGAGTGATGAATGATGTCTTCTCCTCATCTTCTTTGGACATGAAGATCTGGTGATATCTGGAGTATGCATCCAGAAAGGAGAGCAAATCGCAACCTGAAGTGGAATCCACGATTTGGTCGATGCGCGGCAAGGGAAATGGGTCCTTCGAGCAAGCCTTGTTGAGATATGTGAAATCAATGCAAAGCCTGCATTTCCCATTCGCCTTTCGGACCACCAATGGGTTTGCCAACCATGTAGGGTGCAGTACTCCTCTGACCAAACCAGTTGCCTCTAGTTTCTTGATTTCCTCGGCAATGAACTACTGCGGCTCCAAGGCCTGCTTCCGGACTTTCTACTTGACGGGTTGGGCGTGTGGGCAGATAGCAAGGTGGTGCTCGATTACCTCCCTGCGAACACCGGGGATATCACATGGTTGCCATGAAAATACATCGATATTCGCCCGCGAGAAGGCAACGAGCGCGCTTTCCTATTTTTCATCAAGGGTGGCACTGATAGTGAAAGTACCATCAACGCCAGCCAGCCCTGCCGAGACCCTCTTCACTTGAGGTGCAGCAACCTTGGATCTCTTGCTGTTGGAACACTCCGGCACGTCATCAACACGTGCCGTGCACTCGGAGGGGGCACGCTTCCAGGACTCCTCGCCGGAGGCCCTACAATCTTTCTTCTTTCCTTTGCTTTCTTTGGTGGGAGCTGCTGTTGTCACAGCCTCTGCCGCGCCTGCATCCCGGTACATCTTGTCCATGCAAATAATTGCATCCTTCTCATCTGATGGGATAGTGATGACTCCCAGTGGCCCAGGCATCTTCAAAGTGCTATAAGCATAATGAGATGCTGCCATGAACTTAGCTAGGGCCGGGCGTCCCAGAATCCCATTGTACGATAGGGGGAGATCAACCACATCACACACAATCTTCTCAGTCCGATAGTTCAGTTCTCCCCCAAACGTCACCGGCAACGTAATCTTCCCCTTAGGATGGCTCCTGCCGTGATTGACTCCTTGAAACGTGCCGGTAACCTCTAGCTCTTCTTCTCCTATCTGAAGTTTGTTGATGACTACCGAGGAAATCAGATTCAACCTGGCCCCGCCATCCACTAACATCTTTGTGACCTTGAGGATGCGAATTGTTGGGGAGACCAACAATGGCAAACACCCTACCGCTGTGGTGCGGCCAGGGTGATCCTCCTCATCAAAGATGATGGGCGTGCGGGACCACTTGAGTGGCTTCCGGGCCTCTGGCGCTGGTTCCACAGCATTGACCTCTGGTGCCATCTCTTGAGTTGGGGATGAGAGGTGTGCAAAGATGCACCTCCATCAATGCATAGGGCGTCAGTGGCCTTCTGAAATTCCTACTCACTGGTTTCCGTTTCATTCCCTTCATTACTCACGTCATTACATATGTCCTTCTCTTGGCCCCTGGCGGGTTTTCCTTGGTTCCTAAAGGGTTTGCCGGGGCAATTTACTTCACCGCCTCGACCCTGACCATCAGAAGCGTTCTGACCTTTTTCCTTGTCACACTAATCATACTCTGCCCTATGTTTCTTGACAAGCTGCTCAACCTGATAACACTCCTGAAGGTCGTGGCCTTTGGTCCGGTGGATCTTGCAGTACGGCCCACCACCTTTCCCGACTTTTTCTGCGGCAGCGGCTTCCCGGCAGGCAGCGCACGCGGCAGCCTCCTTGCCGGGGGCCCCAGCCTTGGCCTTCTTGCTGGTACTAGGTGTGCCCGAACCTTCTATAGTCATCACTGCCTTATCTCTTGGCTTCTTGCTGCACTTCTTGCCCTTTTACTGACTGGTTGATTCATCCTCATCCTCTAAGTCAAATTGTGCAATCCTCCTCTCCGGGCAACTTACTTCCTTCCTCCATCCGGGCACACTTATCCACCAGTGTGTATAGCTCCTTCACAGTCTTGGGCAAGCGCACATTCATCTTTAGAACGAATGCGACGGATGCGCACATTGGACTGGAAGGCTGCTATAATGGCTGCCGGATGGATATTTGGAATATTTCTGTGAACTTTACTGAATCTCTGTAAATACATATGGAGGGTTTCTCCTTCGTTCTGCTGGAGAAGCTGCAGGTCGTTGGGCCTGCCGGGTTCTTGGTGGCCACCAGTGAAGGCTCCGGCAGGTGCATCATCCAAGACCTCACATTGGACTTGAGGGCCAAAGGGAAGTAGTTGGCGAACAACTTCTCATCTCTTCCCCCGGCAGCCTGAACAGCGATGGTGTAGATGCTCAGGAACTCTGTCGGGTTCAGCCTCCCGTCGTATTTTTCAGGTATCTCCGGCTTGAACATGCGAACGGATGGCCAACGTACTTGCCGCAGCTCCCGTGTAAAGGCCGGGCAGCCGACCTCGAAGGGCAGGCACCCGCCAAACCGAGCGCAGGCTCATCGTTGTTGAGGCCGCCGCACCCGTCGGTCTGGCGGAGGTCATCGGGGCGCCGATCAATGACGCCGCGCGCGTCTCCCTGCCGCCTATCCTCCGGGGCTCGACGTTGGCCTGGACATGCTCGAGGTTAAGAAGAGGCCATCGAGACGTCATCGGGGTCGTGAGTCTGCTGCGCCCGCGTCGGCTGTCGAGGTGGGGACTGCACCGTCTGAACAGCCCCCTCCGTTCGGCTAGCAGTGCGGGCGGTTGCTATCCCTTGGGGAGGTCGTGGCGGGCCAGCTCGTCGCGAGCCGCCAGCCTCAGCGAAACTGAGCAGGCTCTGGTTGGTGGCATGCCATTCATCCATCTGCTCGACTGCCGGCGGAAACCTCAGTAGTAGCTGAGCTCGCGCCATGGTCTCCGTAGATGTGCTTGGCATAGATGTTAATGGCGTCGACGGAACTGTCGCCTGGCTCCTGATGGTGCCAGCGGCGGCGTCGGCGGTAGTGCTGCATCCACGCAGTTGTGGGACGACCACCTGGGCAGCAGGGTCGCGCGACGGTGGTGCTTGAAGGTCAGCGGCTCCGTCGAGCGCAGCAGTCTGGTCGGCTCATCCGGGAGGAGACACCTGGGTCGCGGTCGCTGTTGTGGTAGGGGCGGCCGGAGGGCGATGGTTCGCCCCGGACCGAGCGCCGTTGTTGCGGTTGTGCCCGTCAGTGGGAGGTGAGGGTGCAGATGGAGTGACCCCCTCGCCCGCACCTTGTGGATCGTGACCACCAGGGCATTGCTGATGTTGTTCTCTTCCGACATCACCAGCCCCTGTGTCGGCCGCGGGGGGAGTGGTGGTGGCGCCACCTGCTCCAGTCACGCCCCCAGCAGCGTTCACGTCCTCGCTTGCCTCCGTACTCTACAAGGCACTAGAGGCCGTGGGCGGCGGAGCCTTCGAGGTGGACGGATGGGCCGAAGGGCCGGACTTCTTCTTCTTAGGCACCATGGTCAACGGCGTCGTCGAAGATGAAGATGGCGATGAAGACGACGTGCTGCGCACGCTTTCAGGTTCGCGCAAGTGGGCCCCCTACCTGGTGTGCCAAAGATGTCGCGGGGTATCGGTGCCCACCTATGCGACCGGGTGGTCCCTTGCTGGTTCGGCGGGGGGACGCCGCACTGCACAAAGAGCAGATCAGCGCACGTCAGCACGGCGGAGAGCACACAAGCAATGTACCCAGGTTCGGGCTGCCGCGAGGCGTAAGACCCTACTCCTGCTTTAGTGGATTGATGGTGGAATGAGTGTGGTGGTGCGTAGTACACTTGCCCGGTAGGGTTTGCCTCGGGGCTGCAGCGACTACGCGCGTATGGTGGCTTGGGTTCATCAACTTTCCAACCTTCTAACCCCTTGTACAAGTGCCATGGGCCCCCTTTTATAGATTAAGGGGTCACCACAGTGGCAAAGTGGTCATTATCCACTGATATGATAGCGCACAGTGCTATCATACCTAACTCTGCGGGCTGACAGGGCGCATTAAATGTGCCGCTTAGTGTCACATCACTGGTCGCCCGGCAAGGCCTGCCGGGCTATCTCTCCAACTCCGCACATGTCCTCTTGACACGTCGCAGGACGGGTGTCATCTGTGGGTTTCTTCTGTAGGGAATGGCTGCCATGTGATGAATGGCTGCCACTTAATCATCTTGCGGCTTGACACCACACTGATTGACGACGTGAGTCGTGGTTGAGTGGCTGGTGGGGTGGTTCAACCCCCGCAGCCCCGGCAGGCCCTGCCGGGGAGCCTCGATTGCTTGCTTCTGGTTGTGGCCTCACCCCTTGCCCGGCTCGCCTGCCCGGCAAGGGAGGCCCTTCTTTGCCGATATCTTGCTTCTCTGGCTCGATCTTGATTCTTCAAATCTCTTGGTTCTTCAATCTCTGACCTAAGGTGGTGCTTCAATCTTGATCTTGTGCCTGTGCGCAGTTGGGCAACACACCCAGGGTTTGTTGCACCAACAGAGTCGCCCCCAATGTGGACATGTTTAGGGACTTCTTCATCCCATGGATAGAAGACAAATCTCATCGCTCGGGAAACATAAGCTGGATTCCCCGGGGCAAGAAGGATGAATGGGACTTTCTCCCCGGCCAGCAGCGCAGCAGGTGGGAGGAATGGAGGGCGGATTGGTGCAGGATCCAGGACAAGGATGCCCCCGATTTCTGCTCGGCGCGGACTGAATGCGTCACGCCCACCAGCGACTGGAGTAAGTTGGGCCTCACCGATGACATGCTTCGCCTAGCGCTGAACAGGATTGCCTGCCCCAAAGCTCTCGGGCTAACCGTCAAGCATGTGGGGGCCAACTTCCTTAGGCGCCGGATTGCGCCGCTGCAGAGAAGGGACATGTTCGCTTGGGAATTCGGAAACTCTGCCGACAGGATGCGATTGTACCCATGCCCCGCCAACAACTTGTCAATGTATGGTCACGGCGGGTTATGTGAATACCTGTTCGGCAACCTTGGGCCATTCCATTTGCTGGCAGGGATTGTTCCGCTGCATCTCAACTCCGTCAGGGACCAAATTCTGAAATGGATGCCTGATTGCAACGCCTACGGAGTTGCAGATGATTGGCAACTTTCTGGGCTGGTTGTAGAGATAGATTGGGTCTCCAATTTGGAAGAAAGGGCTTCTAGGGTGGAGGCCGATCTTATCAAGCGCACCTCCAAGGTAGAGGCGGAGTTCATTGCGAAGCGGATCACGGAGGACAGAGCGCTTCGGGCTGCTGGAGGAACGAGGCCTATAGAGGAGGAGGGTGTTGAAGGTGAGGGCTCTTCTGAGGAGGGGAGCGAAGAGCACGCCGCGAAGGAGGCTGCCAGGCTTGATCCTGCCGGGGCTAGAATTCCTCATGCCACGGCAGCAGGGGCCCAAGAAGAAGGCGGTGCCGAGGAAGCAGATCGGCCCGAGGTGGAGGAGGAAGGGCTCGAAATGGGCCCTCAATCCCAGAGTCAGGACCGAGTCGATGCCTTCGTAGGCGACCCAGCCAGGGACCAGCGGCCTCTGCTCCCTCGTAGGCCACTAAAAGGGTGAAGAAGACCGTCTCCAAAGGCGACAAGCTAGAGGTGGTACGCCGCCAATCCACTCGCCTGTCGTAGGCCAAGACCCCACCCGCCAAGCAACCCACGGTAACGGGAGTTGATCTTAGCCCCCAGTCAAGCCCAACTTCTTCGCAAAGCTCGATCCCGCCAGAGACCTTAGCCCCACCGATGAGTTCAAAGCTGTCGGGGAGCTCCGCTCCCCCAACTCTGAAAAGGGGCAGGGCGACCCCGCCACTTGCGGCGTACGAGTTGGGCTCCATGCTCGTTGATCCAGAGTAAGGAGAACAACTGAGTCTTCTTGTTGGAGCATTATGTACTTGATAGTATGTTAACTTGGCAGGGATGAAGAACCCCTTGCCCAGAGGGCCAAGCGGACCAAGCATGCGGTGGTGCCGAGCCGTTTCGCAAGCGCATGTCTGGCAGGGGCAATGTTGGGGATATCGCTTATCGGGAACTTATCGGTCGACCCAAGTTAAGGGGTAAATCGGCCAGTTTATCAGCATATCGGCCGATTTATCGGGATATCGGCTAATTTATCGGCCGATTTATCTTATCGGTCAGACAACGGTAAGCGATAAATCAGCCTATTTATCGGAATATCAGAGGACATCTTGAACAGTGGGCAGGGGATAGGGAAGGGGATCCCGTGCTTAGTCCCCAGTCCAACCCCCGGCGCGCAGGCATGGCGCACATTCCGCCCATGCGTGGAGACGCAGAGGAGCGCCCTTCATCTCCTGGCAAGGGGCTGGGCGAGAGTCAGCACGGCGGGGTCCTCCAAGAGGGGTCCAACCTCCAAGGATCCCCCATGACCGAGGTTCAAACAAAGGCATCACCAGCAAGAGCCTCCCCCGCGGGGTATCCTCGTGTCAATTCCACAGCCACTAAAGGAGTGGTTGTGGACATGCGCCGGCAACCTATGCTGCCGGGCAAGGAGTTGTCACCTTGCAGGAGCCACCACCAGGTAATCCTCTTGTCTTCGTCTCTACTCTCTTGAATGATTTTTCTTCCTGGTCTATATCCAGTAGTGTCTGACTTCTTTTGACTATGTTTGCTTTGTTTTATTTGCAGATTTGTCGACTGAGGAGCCTGAGCTCTTGAGGGAGTGGCCAACATTGGAAAGAGTGATGCCGAGGAAGCAGTCAACATTGCTGCCATGGAAGGCCATGAGCACACTGTCGGGGATATGCAAGAACTCTCGAAGGAAGCAGAAAAAACCTCGGCAGCATATATGGCCCGGAGACAGTTGTTGAGGAGAAAACTCCTCTTCAAACTATGGGACCTTTTCTCCCGCACTACTCACAGGCTGCAGTTCCACAACCATCCTCAGGCAAGCTGGCACTAATCCTCGCACATCCTGGGCCAGCCACTCCGGTCTCATTTGCTCCAGCGGGCGCGGATTTTGACAAAGAAATCAGACGCATACTAGCACCACTGTCTTAGAGAGTTGAAAAGGCTAGCAATTCTGCTGACGGCGCCAAAGATTTGGCTTTCTTAGAATCCATGGCGGCGGGGCTCAAAGATGTGCATCATAGGTACAGTCTCAGATGGCAGGTGGTTAAGGAGCAGCGCGATTCCGCTGACCTTATGAACAAGAAGCTGGCGGACAAGGGCAATGAGCTACGCGACTGGTACAAAAAGCGGTCCCACTCCATCATGCGGCAAGAGGAGGTGCTCACCATGGGCAAGGAAGATATTGCTGCCCGGGAAGTCCGCTTGGCGGAGCGCAAAGTGCTTCTGAACACCAAGGAGCAGGACATCTCCACCCGGGAAGGGAACCTCGAAGCCACCCTCTACGACAAGGATGAGGAGCTAGAGGCCCTTTTACAGCAGCGTACCAAGGACCTGGAGGACAACCACAAAGCCACCCTTAGCGCGCTTGCTCTTGAATCCTCAGCTCAATTGAAGAAGGTTACCGATGAGCTAGTTGCCGCATCTGCCGGCAAGACTGATCTTGATCATCAAGTGGGCCAGCTGGCGGAGGACCTAGTCGGGAGCAACAAAGAGATCGTGGCTCTCAAAGAGGAAGCGCAGAAAGCAGAGACCACCCTAAAGGAGGTGCAATCGTAGCTTTCCTCCAAGAGCCAGGACCTTGACACTGCCAACAGCATCGTCTCTGGCATCAAAGCGCGGCTCGGCTCTCTGGAGAAGGAAATTGAATCTACCAGTTGCCGTGAGGAACTGTTGATGACGGACCTGACCAATGAAAGAACCCTCCAAAAAGATGCAGAGGACAAGCTTGAGAACCAGATTCAGCAGCGTGACCTCTGGATCAAGAGCATGACTGATATCGCTGAACGCCTCACTACTCACATCGCAAAAATGGACATGAAGAGCTGGGCCTTCTGAAGGAAATATGCCCTAGATGCAGTAATAAAGTTATTATTTATTTCCTTATATCATGATAAATGTTTATTATTCATGCTAGAATTGTACTAACCGGAAACTTAGTACATGTGTGAATACATAGACAAACAGAGTGTCCCTAGTATGCCTCTACTAGAACTAGCTCGTTAATCAAAGATGGTTAGACATGTGTTGTCATTTGCTGAACGGGATCACATCATAGAGAATGATGTGATGGACAGGACCCATCCGTTAGCTTGGCATAATGATCGTATAGTTTTATTGCTATTGCTTTCTTCATGACTTATACATGTTCCTCTGACTGAGATTATGCAACTCCCGGATATCGGAGGAACACCTTGTGTGCTATCAAACGTCGCAACGTGACTGGGTGATTATAAAGATGCTCTACAGGTGTCTCCGATGGTGTTTGTTGAGTTGGCATAGATCAAGATTAGGATTTGTCACTCCATGTATCGGAGAGGTATCTCTGGGCCCTCTCGGTAATGCTCATCACTATAAGCCTTGCAAGCAATGTGACTAATGAGTTAGTTGCGGGATGAAGTATTACGGAATGAGTAAAGAGACTTGCTGGTAACGATATTGAACTAGGTATGATGATACCGATGATCGAATCTCGGGCAAGTAACATACCGATGACAAAGGGAACAACGTATGTTGTTATGCGGTTTGACCGATAAAGATCTTCGTAGAATATGTAGGAGCCAATATGAGCATCTAGGTTCCGCTATTGGTTATTGACCGGAGATGTGTCTCGGTCATGTCTACATAGTTCTCGAACCCGTAGGGTCCGCACGCTTAACGTTCGATGACGATTTGTATTATGAGTTATGTGATTTGATGACCGAAGTTTGTTCGGAGTCCCGAATGAGATCACGGACATGACGAGGAGTCTCGAAATGGTCGAGACATAAAGATCAACATATTGGAAGGCTATATTCGAACATCGGAAAGGTTCTGAGTGGTTCGGGTATTTTTCGGAGTACCGAAGAGTTACGGGAATTCGTCGGGGGAAGTATTGGGCCTTCATGGGCCTTAGTGGAAAGGAGAGAAGGGCCACAAGGGGAGGCCGCCCCCCCCCCCATGGCTGGTTCGAATTGGACTAGGGCTAGGGGGCGGCCCCCCTTTCCTTCTCTTCTTCCTCTCCTTCCTTCTTCTCCTACTTGGACTAGGAAAGGGGGAAACCTACTCCTACTAGGAGTAGGAAGCCCCCCCTTGGGCGTGCCCCTTGTGGCCGGCCCTCCTCCTCCTCTCCTCCTTTACATACGGCGGAGGGGGCACCCCATAGACACACAAGTTGATTTCTTAGCCGTGTGCGGTGCCCCCCTCCACAGTTTTCCACCTCGGCCATATTGTCGTAGTGCTTAGGCGAAGCCCTGCGTCGGTAACTTCATCATCACCGTCACCACGCCGTCATGCTGACGAAACTCTCCCTCGGCCTCAGCTGGATCTAGAGTTCGAGGGATGTCACCGAGCTAAATGTGTGCAGATCGCGGAGGTACCGTGCGTTCGGTACTTGATCGGTTGGATCGCAGAGACGTTCGACTACATCAACCGCGTTACTAAACGCTTCCACTTTCGATCTACGAGGGTACGTGGACACACTCTCCCCGCTCGTTGCTTTACCTCTCCTAGATAGATCTTGCGTGATCATAGGATATTTTTGAAATACTACGTTCCCCAACACC
Source organism: Triticum aestivum (assembly GCF_018294505.1). NCBI lineage: Eukaryota > Viridiplantae > Streptophyta > Magnoliopsida > Poales > Poaceae > Triticum > Triticum aestivum. Next base: position 254,558,421 of record NC_057805.1, read on the forward strand.
TTCTCTCTTGGCAAGCATGAAGTTCCAAGTGTCAAGCTGACACTTTTCTTTGAAGGCTTGATCGAAGGGTTGAAGATGTACGAAGACGACAAGGCCGCCAGCTTTGCTGACAAATTCCGGAAGCTTGCTCGCGACGCTCTCTTCCTGCCTTTGAGCAACCTCGCCTTCTTCCACCCAGTCCTCAACCTCGCCGATGGCTTCAAGAAGCTTCCGCCAGGTGCTGACACTTCCGCCGCTGCGGAGAAGGCTACCCCCTTGCCGACAAAGGTTCTCTCAGTTCCAAGAGTTTCGGGTGGCCGTCGCACTCAATCTTGAGCCAATCTTGATGCCGTGTTGCCCTGTAATAAGACACAATATGTATCTCATTTTTAGGATTCGTACTTGTTCTTGCTATAACGCTCGTCGAACTGATATTTATATGTGAGTGCACGCCATCCCCCTTATGTTTATCCATTGGTTTTCATACGGTTAGTTTCCTCGCATACTTTGGTTGCCCGCCAACAACATGATGCCGCGATTGCTTTGAGGAATGGGTCCTTAGCATTCTGCTTGCAAGAACATGCTGCCGGAGAGTTTTTCCTTAACATTCTTTGACGCTGCCAACCACTTTGTTGAGCAGGCTCGAAACAAAGCAAGGGCGCAGACAAACACAGTAAGGGTCCATCATACGAAGGGCTTGCCATACGAAATGTTGGCTATCCGAGGGATGTGCAAGTGCAAACCCTGAAGAAAAGTTAACAAGTATGTCAACTTAGCTTTTTTCTGCGCTCCCCTCCTATCGGGGTGCATATTTTGTTATGCGTAGCATCTCTTCTTCCATGCGTGGTCATCCCTCCCCTCCGCATTTCCTAGGAAGAGCGTGCATGTATCCGCATTTTCGCTCTGGAAAAAGAGAGAACGAGGAGGAACAAAAGGGAAGGACTAGGTAGCCCGTTAGACATACATCCAGCTCTGACATGAGCCGCATAAACACTTGCAACCAATGATACGTAGCGGAGAAAGGAATGAACTGGCCTCCTCTCTCCTCTCCCTTCGCTTCCAATGATCCCTTAGCAACCGATGCGACGGAATGCGGGTGTTTAAGGCATTGCCGTGGTTCGCTTGCCGGGGGGTGCCAACCAACGGATTCGCACCAGCGTTCAACTCAGGATTTACCCTTGGCGGGATAAATATAGGACCGAGCTCCACGCGGTCTCATCGATGTTCTTGGCATTGCCACCGTGCGACCCAATCATTGGCGAGCGAGAGCGAGGAGAGGGGCCGAGCGTGTACCGTTTTCTCGTTTGCCCGAATAAGCGACATTTCATGGGATCAGACGTGCTCGACAGGGGGCCACGAGAATGGGTGGCACCACTGCAAAGCATTCCTCTTCTTCTGGCCACAGGCGGCATGATGGTCACGTTATCCGTACCAGCCGCGCTTGCCGTAGCGCCATCGTCCCTCGCTTCCATCATCGCCGTCGTTTCAACAGAGGCGAGCTATAGAGCCTGGTAAGGACGAGGCTAGGGAGCAGCATCGCTTTTCTTCTTCGAAGTCATGGACGAAGAAGATGATGATGAAGAAGATGATAATGAAGATTGACATGTTGTTCACAACTTCGGGTTCGCGCAAGCAATTCCCCCTACCTGGCGTGCCAAAGATGTCGTGGGTCGAAACGATCACCTATGGGGCCATGAGCCCGTTGTGGTTCGGCAAAGGGGGAGTTGCACAAAGAGCGGAAACCATGGGGTCAGCACGACGATGATGACACTGGTGGTTTTTACCAGGGTTCCGGTCCACTGTGAAGCGTAAAACCCTACTCCTGCTTTTGGTGGATTGGATGGAGGAATCACAACAATGCGCAACGCTCAAGCCCGGCAAGATGGCCTCTGGGGAGCAGCTACGCGCGTACAAGTGTGATGGGGTCTGAATCCCTATCTAGGTTGCCTTGGGCCTCCTTTTATAATTCAAGGGGTAACCACGATGGCAAAACAGTCATTATCCTATGATTAGATAGCCAACAGTGCTATCACACCTAAGTCTGGCACTTAGGACAAAGTGCATTAAATGCACTGCTAGGTGTCGTGCTGAGGGTGAAACCCGGCAAGCCTGTCGTGCCGCTTGATCATCTTATGCTTATTATCTTGACACGCCTCTGGGCGGGTGTCAAGTGGGTGTAATCTGTTTTCCAACAAGCTGCCACGTGCTTAGTGGAAGCCACTTAGCTACCTGGGGGCTCGACACCGCATCGATAAGTGACTTACGTCATTGTGCGGTGGAGCGGTGGTGCTTGGCGGGATTCTGGGTCCACGCGACCCCGGCAAGCCTGCCCGGGTTATCCTGGATTTGCTTCTGGGGCAGCCTCGACCTGTCCGAGCTCTCCTGCTGGTCAAGGGAGGCCTTCCTAAGGTGGTATCTTGTTGTCTTTTTCTTCTTAATGCGCTCCTTGATCTCAGGAAGAGTGGCTTATCTGGCTTGGCCTTGCTTTGTATGCTTGTGGTAGCCATTCCTTCGTCAAGCCCTTGCTCCCGGGGCGGATGCACTTTGTCCATGTACAAGTCAGGGGGAATAAACAACTATGTTTGTGTACCCTGACATAATTTGTGAGCCACGAGTACTCGGCAATCTCATTACCATGGGTATCAAGACAAGCAAAGCTTAATGGGTATGCCATGGATAACTGGTGAGCTTGCAGCAAGCACTAAGCATTGTATGGTGGCTAATTTACGAGTATAAGAAGAAGAGAAACTACGCATAACGGTCGCAAACTAGCAATGATCAAGAAGTGATCATGAACTACTTACGAGTCAAACATAACCCCACCGTGTTCTCTTCCCGAACTCCCTCGAAAAGAGAGGGTCAAAGCTACTCACGTGGTTCGTGTATTTTAATTTCAGATCTAGTGTCAAGTTCTCTACAACCGGATATTATAAATTTCCAATCTGCCACATAACCGCGAGCATGACTCTCAAAAACATTAAACCCTGCAAGGGTGCTCCAACTTAGTCCATGACAAACTACCACACGCATCCGATGGAACATCCTCACACCATGAAGAACACAATGCTTAGATAAGGAATCCTGGTGGACAAGTCACTCGTCAAAGGAACAACTAATCGAGCAAGACTTCCCGACGTGCCGACACCCTGATAGGAACCACGAGTATCTCGTCTTAGGCCACGACCGGATCGGTTAAGTTTCCGGCTGGCACACCCGTTGGTGGCCCCGTCTACGGCCATTTTGGACCAACAGTCATGAGGAGCACTGGCCTGATTTGTTGGTTAATTATCCTCGGGTGCTAGCCGGACCCTATGCAAGTTTTAGTTGTTACTAGGCAAATGGTAAAATCAAAGTTGGGCCTTTCTAGAAGAATTAAATCTAAGCGAATGACCAGGGGGGTCCCATAAAACCCACACATGTTAGGAGCGCTCATCATGGAACATAACACCAGTATGATGAAAACTAAGGCGACATGAGTGCAACAAAACTCCAGGCAAAAGGCCGAGCCTTCCATCCATTACCAAGTATATATTTGCATTAAATAAATAAGAGATATTGTGACATTCCAGGATATCCATGTCCCAACATGGAACAACCTGCACCGCACCTGCAATTAGCAACGCTATAAGAGGGGCTTAACAAAACGGTAACATAGTCAAACAACTGTTTGCTAGGAAGATGGAAAAGGTTAGAGGTTTATCATGGCATATTGGGAGGCTTGACAAACAAGTGGTAGGTAGCCCGACATGGCGATAGCATCGAGACAACGAGCAAAGCAAACATAGTAGTGGTATCCAAGGTAATGGTCATCTTGCCTGAAATCCCGCTAGGAAGAAAACCGAATCCATGAAGTAGACGGACCAACGTAGTCAAACGAATCCTCACAATCGCAACGTAACCGGAACTATCAGAAGAAGCAACACCGGGAAGAAGCAAACAACATGGTAAACAACCATCACATAAACATGGCATGATGCACAATCAAGTATGATGCATGTCCGATTTCATGAGTCATGGCATGGCAAAGTGCAACAAACAATACTACAAATTAAGTTGAGCTCAATTTGCAACGAGTTGCATATCGACGAGACCCCACATTCAAATTATTTAGTTCACTCTCGTTTATGCTACTCATCAACTTTAAATGTTGTTTAACATGGAAAGAGGTGAAGCATAATTAAACTACACATCTAGACAAGTTTAAATGAGGCCAGAAACAACAAACAACAATTCCGGAAAATCCTCGTATGCATATTTCGAATTTGGTACTGTTCTGCCCTATACACAACTTTAGAGTTGTAGAACATGCAAAGTAAGTGCACCATGTTAATCTATGCATTTTTCTACCCCATTTACATATAAATTTTATTTAATTCGGATCTACGGTTAAACATCAATTTAACAAGTCGTTTATGCAAATTAATGCAAACATCAATTTTAAACATTTTAAACATGGATTAAAGGAGCATATTATGAAACTAGATGAAATTCTAAGCATTTTACATATATAAAGTTTTTACATGTGATGCACGGTTTGTGAGTTATTAATGCATGATGTGCAAGGGTTTTTCTGCAAAACAGTAATCCCTGGGATAATTTCAGAAACTCGCACAGCTAAAAAAATACTCAGCGGGCCTAATATGGCTGGCCCAATAGTGCACAGGCAAGGGCTGGGCAGTTGATCACCTTGGGCCTAAGAGGCCGGTGGTGGAGCGGGTTGGACGCAGAGTGGAGGGAGGATGGCGCTGGGCCTTGGCGCGGCTTGGCTGGCGGGCCACGAGGAGGACGACGGGTCAACCGGCACGGGCGAATCAAGTAGGAGGAAGCGCTCGTTCGTCTCGCGCGAGAGGAAGCTCTAGGTAGCAGAACTTGCAGGGGAGCTCGGAGATGGGGACGACGGGTGGAGGAGGAGGCAGATCTTGAGGCACCGGTGCTCCGACGGAACCGCAACTGTGGAGGAGCACTTCCTGAATTCCGGGTCGGTCAGATCCAGGGCGCGGGATGATGGATCCGGCCGGTCTTGGGGGAGATCGAGGCACGGGAGGCAGCGCGAAGCAGAGGGCGACGGTGGCGGCTCGAGTTTATGTAGGAAGAACACGAAACAGAGTTTCAGAGTAGAGAGGATGGGAAGGTCAGGAGAATAAGGAAGGAATGACGCGACTGGTGCTGCTCACCGGCAGAAGAGGAGCTCCGACCAGGCGACGGTTGGAGGAGGCCAGGACGAGGAAGGGGCGCCGGCGGTTGGAAGGGACCCAAGGTGTAGGTTGGAGGTCCCGCGCGGACGGGAGGCTCCTGGAAGGCGTTGGCTTGGGAGCTACAGCGGGCAGGCGAGGCAAAGAGCTGGAGGGACTCCGGCGAGGGACGGAACTTGACGGGTCCAAAGCTGTTGGGACCGTTCCCCGCAGCGGCGCTGCTTGAATTGAGCTCGGGAGGCCATGGTTCCCTGTTCGAGGCAAAGAGAGAGGTACAGAGAAATTAGAGGAGAGCGAGACAGGCAGGAGGAAAGGAAGGGACGGGGAAGACGGGTCTCGGTCCAGGCGGCTGGGTTCGCCGGCGGCCACGGCACCGCAAAGGGAGGAGCTTGGATCGAGATGGGGTGTCGGGAGCTGCGGGAAGGATGGATGGGGATCGAGAGGTGGCGGCTGTGGTTGGGCGGCGGTGGAAACAAGGAAGGTGGTCGGCGCGATCTGGTTGGGTGGAATGGATCGGGAGGGATCCCGAGGTGAGAGAAGACAGGGGTGGCGGCCACGGGACAGGTTACTAGGATTTAGGGTTGGACAAAATAGGTAGGTTTTTGTCTGCTATTTATAGCATATACGGATTGAGGGAGTGGTTTGTAGCCTCATGATTTAGATCGGACGGCTCTGGGTGGTCTAAGCAAAGAACCAAATATATTTGAGGGATGTTCGGGGATGATCCGGATCCATCGGTCACGATTGCCCGGGTCGGGTCCGGGGGTGTTTTAAGCACGCATGCGAGGGGGTCCGTGCACTGTGCGGAGAGGTTAGGCGGACGCGGTCGAGTGTGTGGTTGGACTGACAATGGTCAACGAAGACAAGAAGTCAGACAACATGCCATGGAGACAAGGAGAGAAGCGGCAACTAAGAACGACTACGAGTTTTATGAAACCAACGGCAGCGGACTAACGATGCGATGCAAATGATGACATGATGAATGCAACAAACAAATGAAACACACGACAATAATGAAAAAAATGGAAGGTGTCTGTAGTGTCGGTCTCGGGTCGTCACAACTCCCCCCACTTACAAGAGATCTCGCCCTGAGATCTAGGGATGACAAATGGAAGAGGAAGAGAAGAGGTAAAACTAAGTTGCTTCTATGACAAACGAGCGGAACCATGAACCTGGGAAAGTTGCAAAGATATGAAGAATGGCACGCGGAAGAAGCAAGAATCTGAAACCACTCCGATTGAAACAAGATGAGAAAGGAAGAATTTGGGCTGCACTCCGGTTGAAAAGAGATGCAAGACTTGATCAGGTGAAAAGAATTTGAATAGAGGACACAACACTCCTAATAAATGGATAAGCATGAAAAGAACATGATCTTGATAAAACGAGATGATGAGTTGAAGAGAGCAACATCACAATACCTCAGGAATGAAAGAATAGAAGCTAGATCATTGGAAATAAAAGAACGGAGAAGAAAATGACAACTTCCCACAATTGAATTTCAAAAGCATCCTTACGAAGAAGGGTTGAACGGAGTTGTTGGAAAATCAACAACGAAAAGAATAAGCTTGTTGTGGGCTTATGGAAAACATCTCAAAACTTGAGGTGAAATTCTGCCATTACCAAATGATTGAGTTGTTGAGAGGAATGAAGAGATGGACAACTCCAATTGAAGATAAGGGAGAATGAATTGCACTTCTAAAGCAAGAAGAAGAATAGTTGAGCTCCTCCAACAAGAATCTTGATGAACAATTGAAGAATGAATTAAATCCTTAACGAAACACCATGTTGAGCCTTCGTGAGAACTCCAGTAACAAAAGGATGATGAGAAAGGAGTGAAGGATGAAAAGAATAAGATTAAAGCCTTGCAATGATTTAGATGGAGCTTCGTGACGAGATAATGCGAAATCTTGGAACTCCGTAAAAGAAAAGATGAACAACTTAGAACCGAGAATTCAATATCATGAAGGAACTCCGGAAAAAGGAATTGAATCATCTTGAGGAAACAAGAATAATACTTATGTTATGCGTATCCTTCATCAACTTAAATTGATGTCAAGCAATGGATAGGCATGCCACTTATTCTTCTTGAAAAGATTGAAGAGAGATCTAGCATAACTCAATGGGCCACCGGTAGGATTTTGGAAAGAACAACCGAATTAAACGATAAAAAAGGAAGAGGAATCTTGAAAGAACCACCATAAGAATTTGAAAATGAACGAAGAAAAGAGAACGAATCGCCAGGGGGGATTAGAAAACAAACGAAGATACTTCAGGCAATTTGGATATATGAGAATGAAGAGATCACGAGCTGACTAGAGAATACTTCAAAAAATGCACTGGAAGAATTGGAGAAAGAATGAAGAGACATCAATTTAGAATAATTGGAGAACGAAAGCTGAAAACTGAGAATGAATAACTCTTCTGAATTGATGCCTTCGGATGATCTAGAAACGAAAAGAACTCCTGAAATGCTTCAGATGGTTATGAAAAGAATTTCACGCGATTGGAACAATTGAGAGGATCGCATTAAGCTAGCACCACGAATCTTTGAGAGAACGGACAGGATTTAGAAGAAAACTCTTCATCAATCTTCAAATGATGAGCATGGCGACGAGAAACACCACCAAAATTGTTGAGACACTCCGGACGAATGAAAAGAGGAAAGCTTGAGCCAAAGATGCAAACAATTGAAACAATCTTGGAGAAGGCATCTGATTGATGAAATTCATTCTGACGTCACACTTTGAAAAGAATTTGAGAATAACTCCGAAAAAAGAAAAAAATTAAAAGAGTCAGGTAAGATCGTGTGGGAAAAGATCTGTGGGTCAGGGCCCACTGAGAGAACACTGTTGAATGATGTTTAAAGATATATTGCACCGGTTGAATTAAAAGGCTTGAATGAGATAAGAAACATGGAATAGAACGAACGGATCTTGAATGAAAAGACGAGCCTTCTGAGATATCTTCAGCACGCACTCCGGTTATGAATAGAGAAAGGTGGGTGATTAAGAGGTGCACCGGCATGAGAAAGCGTTTGAAACAAGGAGTGGAATATGACCAATACTGAAAGCTTGAATCGAATCCACCGGAGAAGAAAACAAGAATGAAAGAATGATGAACTTGTAGCTCATGAGTATCTTCACGACAAATCATTGGCTAAGAACATTGAAATAAAAAGATGAAGAGACTTTGCATGAATAAAAGGATACTTCATTAAGGATTTGACTTCTAGAAGAAGAAGGGTGGGAGGGTGAAAAAATAAAGACAACTTTGGATAGGTAGAACGGACACCATTGAGAAGAACTAAGAATTGATCTAGCAAATGTTGAAGGGATCGGATTAACTTAAAGAGAAGCACACCAGTTGGGGAAGAATTGACATGACAATCTCGATGATCAAGAAGGATTAGCACTATCATAAAAATATGAGGACGCCACTTGGAAAATGTATGGAATCAACACTTGACACTGAAGCAACTCGAATACCACAACTCAAAGCAAAACAAAGGAATTTGGCTTGCTGAATAAGTCAAAAACAAATACATAACCCCTCATGCATTTGTTGGAAGGATAAACCTAGGTAACTACTTGAATTCCCACCTAAGAACTCCCGAAATTGTCGGCTATGCAATCTGGTACAATAAGTAAAAGGAGCAAAATATCATCATACAACTCTTAGCAGAATTTTGCGCTCCAAATGTACTACCTCCTCAACACATAGCCAAGAACCTCGGAAATTGTGTACCTCAGACCTTCGTAAAACATCCGCTATACTAGCTGTGGAAATACATCCGATCGTTCTCCCCAGTACTGGGTGGCGCCAAACTACACTCACCACAAAGAGTATAGAAGCATTTTCGATGTCTGCGTCCTCTGGTATTCCGGAACTGAAACAATAAGCACTGTGACAAAAACACCTTGGAGCTAAACTCCCCGAGACACTGCCACAACCCCTAAATGATAGGAGGCACCAAGAATAGAGTTCCCGTCACAATGATATCACAACGATTCCAACAATACATGTGTGATCCTAAAAAATTGAAGGGGAAGAGGAGTAGAATCAAAACACCTACGTCACAATTCCTCACCAGAACGACGAAGGGGATACGGAGTAAAAGTAATTCCTACTCTCCGATATATATATATATATATATATATATATATATATATCTAAACTCAAAATAGTTTTTTTCCAGACTCGGCAACGGCAATGGTTTGATCAATCAAGGGGGCTCCTACGGTCGGTAAGGCTCTGATACCAACTTGTGGCGCCCAAGATGTGATTCTATCCTAATCATGTGATGAATTCATGATTGGGGTACAACCGTATTTCGAGTGCATAGCAAGGTGGATCTCATTACAACATACCATGTACCGAATAAATGAGAATACCAGATAAGGCTTACACTCGCCACAAGCTACAACATGAATACATGGATACATCAATATATAGCAATCATCATATAGAAGAGCAGGATCCGACTACGGATGAAATCAAACGAAAAAGAGAACGACATCCACCCTGCTAATCCCAGGCTCCCGACCCGTAACCTATCACTTGATCGAAGAAGAAGCAGAAAAACTCGAAAACAAGCAAGCATCGCTCTCACGTCAGATCATCGCATTACCTGTACCTGCAACTGTTGTTGTACTAATCTGTGAGCCACGAGGACTCAACAATCCCATTACCATGAGTATCAAGACTAGCAAAGCTTAATGGGTATGGGATGGATAAGTGGTAAGGTTGCAGCAAGCACTAAGCATTGTATGGTGGCTAACTTATGAGTACAAGAATAAGAAGAGAAACTACGCATAACGGTCGCAAACTAGTAATGATCAAGAGCTGATCCCGAACTACTTATGAGTCAAACATAACCCCACCATGTTCTCTCCCCGAACTCCCTCGAAAAGATACGGTCATGGTTACGCATGCGGTTGGTGTATTTTAATTTCAGATCTAGTGTCAAGTTCTCTACAACCGGATATTATAAATTTCCAATCTGCCACATAACCGCGAGCACGGATCTCGAAAAGATTAAACCCTGCAGGGGTGCTCTAACTTAGTCCATCACAAAGTACCACACGCATCCGATGGAACATCCTCACACCATGAACAACATGATGCTTACGATAAGGAATCCCGGTGGACTAGTCACTCGTCAATGGTACAACTAATCCAGCAAGACCTCCCAGCGTGCCGACACCCCGATAAGAGCCGCGCATATCTCATCTTAGGCCACGACCAGATCGGCTAAGTTTCCAGCTGGCACACCCGTTGGTGGCCCCGTCTACTACCACTTTGGACCAACACTCATGAGGATCACTGGCCCGATTTGTTGATTAATTATCCTCGGGTGCTAGCTGGTCCCTATGCAAGTTTTAGTTGTTATTAGGCAAATGGTAAAACCAAAGTTGGGCCTTGCTGAAAGAGTTAAACCTAAACGAATGATCAAGGGGGTCCCCATAAAACCCCACACATGTTAGGAGTGCTCATCATGGAACATAACACCGGTATGACTAAGGCGGCATGAGTGGAACAAAACACCAGGCAAAAGGCCGAGCCTTCCACCCATTACCAAGTATATATTTGCATTGAATAAATAAGAGATATTTTTGTGATATCCCAAGATATCCATGTCCCAACATGGAACAACCTGCACTGCACCTGCAACTAGCAACACTATAAAAGGGGCTGAGCAAAGCGGTAACATAGCCAAACAACGGTTTGCTAGGAAGGTGGAAAAGGTTAGAGGTTTATCATGGCATATTGGGAGGCTTGACAAACAAGTGGTAGGTAGCGCGACATAGCGATAGCATCGGGACAACTAGCAAAGCAAAGATAGTAGTGATATCCAAGGTAATGGTCATGTTTCTTGAAATCCCGCTAGGAAGAACACCGAATCCATGTAATAGACGAACCAACGTAGTCGAACGAATCCTCACAATCGCAATGTAACCAAAACTATCAAGAAAAAGCAACACTAGAAAGAAGCGAACAACATGGTAAACAACCATCACATAAACATGGCATGATGCACAATCAAGTATGATGCATGTCCGGTTTAATGAGTCATGGCATGGCAAAGTGCAACAAACAATACTATAAATTAAGTGGAGCTCAATATCCAACGAGTTGCATATCGATGAGACCCCACATTCCAATTATTTAGTTCACTCTTGTTTATGCTACTCATCAACTTTAAATGTTGGTTAACATGGCAAGAGGTGAAGCATAATTAAACTACACATATAGGCATGTTTAAATGAGGCCGGAAACAACAAACAACAATTCCGAAAAATCCTCATTTGCATATTTCGAATTTGGTACTGTTCTGCCCTATACACAATTTTAGATTTGTTAAACATGCAAAGTAAGTGCACCATGTTAATCTATGCATTTTTATACCCCATTTACATATAAAGTTTATTTAATTCGGAGCTATGGTTAATTAGTTATGAAATAAACCATTTAACAAGTCATTTATGCAAATTAATGCAAACATCAATTTTAAACATTTTAAACATGGATGAAAGAAGCATATTATGAAACTAGATGACATTCTAAGCATTTTACATATATAAAGTTTTTACATGTGATGCACGGTTTGTGAGTTATTAATGCATGATGTGCAAGGGTTTTTCTGCAAAACAATAATCCCTAGGATAATTTCAGAAACTCGCAGAGCTGAAAAAAATACTCAGCAGGCCTAATATGGCTGCCCCCACAATGCATAGGCGAGGGCTGGGTAGTTGATCACCTTGGGCCTAAGAGGCCAGTGGTGGAGTGGGCTGGACGCAGAGTGGAGGGAGAATGGCGATGGGCCTTGGCGCAGCTTGGCTGGCGGGCTACATGGAAGATGACGGGTCAACGGGCATGGGCGAATCGAGCAGGAGGAAGCGCTCGTTCGTCTTGCACGAGAGGAAGCAGGCGACAACAGAACTTGCTGGGGAGCCCGGAGATGGGGACGACGTGACTGGTGCTGCTCACCGGCAGAAGAGGAGCTCCGACTAGGCGACGGACCCAAGGCATCGGTTGGAGGTCCCGGGCAGACTGGAGGCTCCTAGAAGGCGTCAGCTTGGGAACTCCAGCGGGGATGCAAGGTGGAGGGCTGGAGGGACTTCGATGAGGGATGGATCTTGACGGATCCAGAGCTGCTGGGACCGTTCCCAGCGGCGCTACTTGACTTGAGCTCGGGAGGCCATGGTTCCCTATCCGAGGCAAAGAGTGAGGGACAGAGATATTAGAGGAGAGCAACACAGGCAGGAGGAAAGGAAGGGATGGGGAAGACGGATCTAGGTCCAGGCGGCTGGGTTCGCCGGCGGCGACGGCGCCATAGAGGGAGGAGCTTGGATCGAGAGGGGGGTGTGGGGAGCTGCGGGAAGGGTGGATGGGGATCGAGAGGTGGCGGCTGTGGTTGGGAGGCGGTGGAAACAAGGAAGGTGGTCAGCGCGATCCTCTTGGGTGGAATGGATTGGGAGGGATCTCGATTCTCGAGGTGGGAGAAGACAGGGGTGGCGGCGACGGGACAGGTTCCTAGGATCTAGGGTTGGACAAAATAGGTAGGCTTTCGTCTGCTATTTATAGCATTGACAGATTGAGGGAGTGGTTTGGGGCCATGATTTAGATCGGACGGCTCCGGGTGGTTTAAGCAAAGAACCAAAGATATTTGAGGGATGTTCGGGAATGATCCGGATTCATCGGTCACCAATATACTTTTTAATGTGATGTTTTAGAGATGTAGTTAAGCCGTGTTTTCAGTAGATGTTCGGGGCTGATCCGAATCCGGTTTAATCAATGCCATCTTTGATCTCACCATGTCATACACGGCTTGACTACATCTACTCAAAACATTCTACTCTTAGTAATGTACCATTAAGTGCAAGGTATAAAATTGAACAAGAGCTTATTATTTTGACTAGTTGAGCAAGAGCTTTGCTTAATTATCTTTGCTTCACTAACACTTGTGTAATAACCATGTGACCACTACAACTATACTAAGTTTTCAGGTAAAGAAGCGCAGGGCTATCTAGGTATACCAATCGTAAGTGAACCAAAATGTTCTAGTTATTTTTGTTTAAACAACCGAGTTCCTTACGGTTTGGATTTCTAACTATGTTGCTCGAGCATGATCAAGTTTAAGCTTGTGGAAGATGAAGACTGTTATTTTTACGCTCATCACACTTGAGTTTAAACCGGTTCATAAAAACTAAGATATCCGCTCCAATATTGATTCTAGTGACTAATGATGCAAAGGATTCCAAAATCCTCTCTTTAATTTGTTTCCGCAAGAAATTGGGTGATGTCGCTTGAACTACGCCGGTATTTCCCCAAAGAGGAAGGGATGATGCAGCACAGCTACGGTAGGTATTTTCCTCAGTTATGAAACCAAGGTATCAATCCAGTAGGAGAACCAAACAACACTATGTAAATGGTACCTGCACACAAAGAACAAATACTTGCAACTCGACGCGTAAGAGGGTTGTCAATCCCTCCACGGTAAAAAGATATATTGTTTTGTGGTAGATTGGATAAATAGATCTTGATAAAAAACAAAATAAAATATGCAAATAAAAGTGCACCAAGGTATTTTTGGGTTTTTGGAATGATAGATCTGAAAATAAAAGTGGCAAATAATAGATCGGAAAGCAAATATGATACAGAATAGACCCGGAGGCCGTAGATTTCACTAGTAGCTTCTCTCAAGAAAATAGCACACGGTGGGTAGACAAATTACTATTGGGCAATTGATAGAACTTCAAATAATCATGACGATATCCAGGAAATGATCAATATATAGGCATCACGTCCAAGATTAGTAGACTGACTCCTGCCTGCATCTACTACTATTACTCCACACATCGACCGCTATTCATGTAGGAATAGACCCCATCTTGTTATCCTTAATAGCAACAAGCAATACGTGTCTTGCTGCTCCTTATGTCACTGGGAAAGAACACCACACGATCGAACCCATCACAAAGCACCTCTTCCCATGGCAAGAAAAATCGATCTAGTTGGCCTAACTAAACCAAAGATTCGGAGAAGAAATACGAGGCAATAAATAATCATGCATATAAGAGATCAAACAAGACTCAAATAACTTTCATGGATAAAATAGATCTGATCGTAAACTCAAAGTTCATCGGATCCCAACAAACACACCACAAAAAAGAGTTACATCAAATAGATCTCCAAGAGACCATTATATTGAGAATCAAAAGAGATAGAGCAAGCCATCTAGCTACTTCCTACGGACCCGTAGGCCTACAATGAACTACTCACGCATCATCGGAGAGGCACCAATGAGGATGATGAACCCCTCCGTGATAGTGTTTAGATTAGACTCGTGGTTCTGGAACTTGCGGCGGCTGGAATTGTGTTTCGTCGACTCCCCTAGGGTTTTGGGAATATTTGGTATTTATAGGGCGAAGAGGCGGTGCGGGAGGTCACCGAGGTGGGCACAACCCACCAGGGCGTGCCTGGGCCTCGCCTAGGTGGGTTGTGTCCCCCTCAGGGCACCCCTCTGGTACCTCTTTGGCCCATGTTGTTCCTTCTGGTCCAGAAAAATTCTCCAAAAAGTTTCGCTGCGTTTGGACTCCATTTGCTGTTGATTTTCTGCGAAGTAAAAAACAAGCAAAAAACAACAACTGGCACTGGGCACTATGTCAATAGGTTTGTCCCAAAAATGATATAAAGTTGCTATAAAATGATTGTAAAACATCCAAGAATGATAATATAACAGCATGGAACAATAAAAAAGTATAGATACATTGGAGACGTATCAGCATCCCCAAGCTTAATTCCTACTCGTCCTCGAGCAGGTAAATGACAAAAACAGAATTTTTGATGTGGAATGCTGCCTAACATGTTCATCACATATTCATTTCTTTTGTAGCATGGACATTTGGACTTTTATATGATTCAAAGCAATAGTCTAGTTTTGATATGAAGATTTCAATACTCAAGCATATCAACAAGCAACCATGTCTTTCAACATATCAACACTAAAGCAAGTTATCACTAGCCCATCATGCTCAATCATTGATCCATTAATGGAACACATTCGCATATTAGCTACACCCAATGCTCAAGTACGATCATAGTGCCCCTTAGTTGGTGCTTTATAAGAGAAGATGGAGAGTCAAAATAAAAATTGCAGAAAGTAAATAGAAAGGCCCTTTGCAGAGGGAAGTAGGGATTTGTAGAGGTGCCAGAGCTCAGAGCTTAAATTGAGAGATAAAATTTTTGAGAGGCATACTTTTACCATCAACGAAAATGACCGAGTATTTCCCAACACTTTCCATGCTAGATATATCATAGGCGGTTCCCAAACAGAAAATAAAGTTTATTCCTTTTTCCACCATTCTTTCGCATTACACGGCTAGCCGTATCCACGGGTACCGTCCATACCAACACTTTCCAAGGAATTTATTATTTGACAACGTAAAGTAAATTTCTTCTTCATTTTGGGACTGGGCATCGCCATTTTCGCCGTATGCTACTTCTTGAGCTTGCGTTGGTTTTCCCTTGAAGAGGAAAGGGTGATGCAACAATGTAGAGATAAGTATTTCCCTCAGTTAGAGAACCAAGGTATCAATACAGTAGGAGAAGAACGCACAAATCACCTAATACCTGCACAAACAATCAAACACTTGCACCCAATGCGATAAAGGGGTTGTCAATCCCTTCACGGTCACTTGCAAAGGTGAGATGTGATAGACATAGATAAAACTAAACAAAAGATAAAGTAAACATTTTTGGATTTTTGGATTATAGATCGGAAAAGTAAAAGATTGCAAAATAGTAGATCGGAAATTTATATGATGGAAAATAGACCCGGGGTCATAGGTTGCACTAGAGGCTTCTCCCAAGATAGCAAATAATACGGTGGGTGAACAAATTACTGTCGAGCAATTGATAGAAAAGCGCAAAGTTAAGACAATATCCAAGGCAATGATTATGTAATATAGGCATCACGTCTGTGTCAAGTAGACTGACTCTTGCCTGCATCTACTACTATTACTCCACACATCGACCGACTCCTGCCTACATCTAGAGTATTAAGTTCATGAAGAATAGAGTAACGCTTTAAGTAAGATGACATGATGTAGAGGAATAAACTCAAGCAATATGATGTAAACCCCATCTTTTTATCGTCGATGGCAACAATACAATACGTGCCTCACTACTCCTACTTTCACTGGGTGAGGACACCGCAAGATTGAACGCAAAGCTAAGCACTTCTCCCATTGCAAGAAAAACCAATCTAGTTGGCCAAACCAAACCGATAGTTTGAAGAGAATTACAAAGATATCAAATCATGCATAAAAAAATTCAGAGAAGATTCAAATAATATTCATAGATAAGCTGATCATAAATCCACAATTCATTGGATCTCGACAAACACAACGCAAAAGAAAATTACATCGGATAGATCTCCAAGAACATCGAGGAGAACATGGTATAGAGAATCAAAGAGAGAGAAGAAGCCATCTAGCTACTAGCTATGGACCCGTAGGTCTGAGGTAAACTACTCATGCTTCATCGGAAGGGCAATAGGGTTGATGTAGATGCCGTCCGTGATCGAATCCCCCACCGGCGGGATGCTGGAAAAGGCCCCAAGATGGGATCTCACGGGAAAAGAAGGTTGCGGCGGGGGAAAAGTGTTTTCGTGGATACTTCTGGTGGTTTGGGAATATATATGAATATATAAGAGGAAGATCTAGGTCAGGGGGTCCCCAAGGGGCCCATAGGGTAGGGGGCGCGCCCTACCCCCTAGGCGCGCCCTCCACCCTTGTGGCCGCCTCGTGCCTCTTCTTGTTGGGGATCGTAACAGAAATTTAAAATTTTCTACGCATCACCAAGATCAATCTATGGAGTCATCTAGCAACGAGAGAGGCAGGAGTGCATCTACATACCCTTGTAGATCACGAGTGGAAGCGTTCAAGAGAACGAGGTTGATGGAGCCGTACTCGTCATGATCCAAATCACCGATGATCCTAGCGCCGAACGGACGGCACCTCCGCGTTCAACACACGTACGGAGTAGAGACGTCTCCTCCTTGTTGATCCAGCAAGGGGGAAGGAGAAGTTTATGGAGATCCAGCAGCACGACGGCGTGGTGGTGGAAGCAGCGGGATTCCAGCAGGGCTTCGCCAAGCGCTACTAGAGGAGGAAGAGGTGTCACGGGAGGGAGAGGGATGCGCCAGGGCTTAGAGTGCGGCTGCCCTCTCTCCCCTCCACTATATATAGGGGCTAGGGGGGCGCATGCCCCCCTTGGAGATCCCATCTAGAGAGGGGGGGCGGCGGCCCCTCGGGGGGCAACGGCCCCCTTAGGGTTTCCAACCAGGGGGCGCATGCCCCCTCGGGGGGCAACGGTCCCCTAGGGTTTCCAACCCTAGGAGCCTTGGGCCCTTGGGTGGGGCGCACCAGCCCACCAGGGGCTGGTTCCCACGCCACTTCAGCCCATGGGGCCCTCCGGGATAGGTGGCCCCACCCGGTGGACCCCCGGGACCCTTCCGGTGGTCCCGGTACAATACCGGTGACCCCCGAAACTCTCCCGGTGGCCGAAACTGGACTTCCTATATATAAATCTTTACCTCCGGACCATTCCGGAACTCCTCGTGACGTCCGGGATCTCATCCGGGACTCCGAACAACTTTCGGTTAACCGCATACTAATATCTCTACAACTCTAGCGTCACCGAACCTTAAGTGTGTAGACCCTACGGGTTCGGGAATCATGCAGACATGACCGAGACACCTCTCTAGCCAATAACCAACAGTGGGATCTGGATACCCATGTTGGCTCCCACACGTTCCACGATGATCTCATCGGATGAACCACGATGTCGAGGATTCAAGCAATCCCGTACACAATTCCCTTTGTCAATCGGTACGTTACTTGCCCGAGATTCGATCGTCGGTATCCCAATACCTCGTTCAATCTCGTTACCGGCAAGTCACTTTACTCGTTCCGTAATGCATGATCCCGTGACTAACTACTTAGTCACATTGAGCTCATTATGATGATGCAATACCGAGTGGGCCCAGAGATACCTCTCCGTCATACGGAGTGACAAATCCCAGTCTCGATCCGTGCCAACCCAACAGACACTTTCGGAGATACCTGTAGTGCACCTTTATAGCCACCCAGTTACGTTGTGACGTTTGGTACACCCAAAGCATTCCTACGGTATCCGGGAGTTGCACGATCTCATGGTCTAAGGAAATGATACTTGACATTAGAAAAGCTTTAGCAAACGAACTACACGATCTAGTGCTATGCTTAGGATTGGGTCTTGTCCATCACATCATTCTCCTAATGATGTGATCCCGTTATCAATGACATCCAATGTCCATGGTCAGGAAACCGTAACCATCTATTGATCAACGAGCTAGTCAACTAGAGGCTCACTAGGGACATGTTATGGTCTATGTGTTCACACATGTATTACGATTTCCGGATAACACAATTATAGCATGAACAATAGACAATTATCATGAACAAGGAAATATAATAATAACCATTTTATTATTGCCTCTAGGGCATATTTCCAACAGTCTCCCACTTGCACTAGAGTCAATAATCTAGTTACATTGTGATGAATCGTACACCCATAGAGTTCTGGTGTTGATCATGTTTCGCCCGTGGAAGAGGTTTAGTCAACGGATCTGCGACATTCAAATCCGTATGCACTTTACAAATATCTATGTCTCCATTTTGAACATTTTCACGAATGGAGTTGAAGCGACGCTTGATGTGCCTGGTCTTCTTGTGAAACCTGGGCTCCTTGGCAAGGGCAATAGCTCCAGTGTTGTCACAGAAGAGAGTCATCGGCCCCGATGCATTGGGAATAACTCCTAGGTCGGCAATGAACTCCTTCATCCAGATTGCTTCATGTGCTGCCTCCGAGGCTGCCATGTACTCCGCTTCACATGTAGATCCCGCCACGACGCTTTGCTTGCAACTGCACCAGCTGACTGCCCCACCATTCAAAATATACACGTATCCGGTTTGTGACTTAGAGTCATCCAGATCTGTGTCGAAGCTAGCATCGACGTAACCCTTTACGACGAGCTCTTCGTCACCTCCATAAACGAGAAACATATCCTTAGTCCTTTTCAGGTACTTCAGGATGTTCTTGACCGCTGTCCAGTGTTCCATGCCGGGATTACTTTGGTACCTTCCTACCAAACTTACGGCAAGGTTTACATCAGGTCTGGTACACAGCATGGCATACATAATAGACCCTATGGCCGAGGCATAGGGGATGACACTCATCTTTTCTCTATCTTCTGCCGTGGTCGGGCATTGAGCCGTGCTCAATCTCACACCTTGCAATACAGGCAAGAACCCCTTCTTGGACTGATCCATATTGAACTTCTTCAATATCTTGTCAAGGTATGTGCTTTGTGAAAGACCTATGAGGCGTCTCGATCTATCTCTATAGATCTTGATGCCTAATATGTAAGCAGCTTCTCCAAGGTCCTTCATTGAAAAACACTTATTCAAGTAGGCCTTTATGCTTTCCAAGAATTCTATATCATTTCCCATCAATAGTATGTCATCCACATATAATATGAGAAATGCTA
Organism: Triticum aestivum; assembly: GCF_018294505.1. NCBI lineage: Eukaryota > Viridiplantae > Streptophyta > Magnoliopsida > Poales > Poaceae > Triticum > Triticum aestivum. The sequence continues at coordinate 254,578,185 of NC_057805.1, forward strand.
CAGAGCTCCCACTCACTTTCTTGTAAACACAGGCTTCTCCATAAGTCTGTGTAAACCCAAACGCTTTGATCATCTCATCAAAGCGAATGTTCCAACTCCGAGATGCCTGCACCAGCCCATAGATTGAGCGCTGGAGCTTGCATACCTTGTCAGCATTCTTAGGATCGACAAAACCTTCCGGCTGCATCATATACAATTCTTCCTTAAGGAAGCCGTTAAGGAATGCCGTTTTGACGTCCATTTGCCATATTTCATAATCGTAGAATGCGGCAATTGCTAACATGATTCGGACGGACTTCAGCTTCGCTACGGGTGAGAAGGTCTCATCGTAGTCAACTCCTTGAACTTGTCGATAACCCTTAGCGACAAGTCGAGCTTTATAGATGGTAACATTTCCATCCGCGTCCGTCTTCTTCTTAAAGATCCATTTATTTTCTATCGCTCGCCGATCATCGGGCAAGTCTGTCAAAGTCCATACTTTGTTTTCATACATGGATCCTATCTCGGATTGCATGGCTTCAAGCCATTTGTTGGAATCTGGGCCCGCCATTGCTTCTTCATAGTTCGAAGGTTCACCGTTGTCCAACAACATGATTTCCATGACAGGGTTGCCGTACCACTCTGGTGCGGAACGTGTCCTTGTGGACCTACGAAGTTCAGTGGTAACTTGATCATGATCGTCATCATTAACTTCCTCTCTAGTCGGTGCAGGCACCACAGAAACATTTTCTTGTGCTGCGCTACTTTCTGGTTCGAGAGGGGTCATCTCATCAAGTTCCACTTTCCTCCCACTTACTTCTTTCGAGAGAAACTCTTTCTCCAGAAAGGACCCGTTCTTGGCAACGAAGATCTTGCCTTCGGATCTGAGGTAGAAGGTATACCCAATGGTTTCCTTAGGGTATCCTATGAAGACGCATTTTTCCGACTTGGGTTCGAGCTTTTCAGGTTGAAGTTTCTTGACATAAGCATCGCATCCCCAAACTTTAAGAAACGACAGCTTAGGTTTCTTTCCAAACCATAATTCATACGGTGTCGTCTCAACGGATTTCGACGGAGCCCTATTTAAAGTGAATGCGGCAGTCTCTAAAGCATAACCCCAAAATGATAGCGGTAGATCGGTAAGAGACATCATAGATCGCACCATATCCAATAGAGTGCGATTACGACGTTCGGACACACCATTACGCTGAGGTGTTCCAGGCGGCGTGAGTTGTGAAACAATTCCACATTTCCTTAAGTGTGTGCCAAATTCGTGACTCAAATATTCCCCTCCACGATCTGATCGTAAGAACTTTATTTTCCTGTCACGTTGATTCTCAACCTCACTCTGAAATTCCTTGAACTTTTCAAAGGTCTCAGACTTGTGTTTCATTAAGTAGACATACCCATATCTACTCAAGTCATCAGTGAGGGTGAGAACATAACGATAGCCACCGCGAGCCTCAACGCTCATTGGACCGCACACATCAGTATGTATGATTTCCAATAAGTTGGTTGCTCGCTCCATTGTTCCGGAGAACGGAGTCTTGGTCATTTTGCCCATGAGGCATGGTTCGCACGTGTCAAATGATTCATAATCAAGAGACTCCAAAAGTCCATCTGCATGGAGTTTCTTCATGCGTTTGACACCAATGTGACCAAGGCGGCAGTGCCACAAGTATGTGGGACTATCATTATCAACCTTACATTTCTTGGCATTCACACTATGAATATGTGTAACATCACGTTCGAGATTCATTAAGAATAAACCATTGACCAGCGGGGCATGACCATAAAACATATCTCTCATATAAATAGAACAACCATTATTCTCGGATTTAAATGAGTAGCCATCTCGCATCAAACGAGATCCAGATACAATGTTCATGCTCAAAGCTGGCACTAAATAACAATTATTGAGGTTTAAAACTAATCCCGTAGGTAAATGTAGAGGTAGCGTGCCGACGGCGATCACATCGACCTTGGAACCATTCCCGACGCGCATCGTCACCTCGTCCTTCGCCAGTCTCCGCTTATTCCGCAGCTCCTGCTTTGAGTTACAAATATGAGCAACCGCACCGGTATCAAATACCCAGGAGCTACTACGAGCGCTGGTTAGGTACACATCAATAACATGTATATCACATATACCTTTGGTATTGCCGGCCTTCTTATCCGCTAAGTACTTGGGGCAGTTCCGCTTCCAGTGACCGTTTCCCTTGCAATAAAAGCACTCAGTCTCAGGCTTGGGTCCATTCTTTGTCTTCTTCCCGGCAGCTTGCTTACCGGGCGCGGCAACTCCCTTGCCGTCTTTCTTGAAGTTCTTCTTACCCTTGCCTTTCTTGAACTTAGTGGTTTTATTCACCATCAACACTTGATGTTCCTTTTTGATCTCCACCTCCGCTGATTTCAGCATTGAATATACCTCAGGAATGGTCTTTTCCATCCCCTGCATATTGAAGTTCATCACAAAGCTCTTGTAGCTAGGTGGGAGTGGCTGAAGGATTCTGTCAACGACCGCATCATCTGGGAGATTAACTCCCAGCTGAGACAAGCGGTTGTGCAACCCAGACATTTTGAGTATGTGTTCGCTGACAGAACTATTCTCCTCCATCTTACAACTGTAGAACTTGTCGGAGACTTCATATCTCTCGACCCGGGCATGAGCTTGGAAAACCATTTTCAGCTCTTGGAACATCTCATATGCTCCGTGCTGCTCGAAACGCTTTTGGAGCCCGGTTCTAAGCTGTAAAGCATGCCGCACTGAACCAGGGAGTAATCATCAACACGTGTTTGCCAGGCGTTCATAACGTCTTGGTTTGCTGGGACGGGTGCTTCACCTAGCGGTGCTTCAAGGACATATGCTTTCTTGGCAGCTATGAGGATGATCCTCAAGTTCCGGACCCAGTCCGTATAGTTGCTACCATCGTCTTTCAGCTTGGTTTTCTCTAGGAACGCGTTGAAGTTGAGGTTGACATTAGCGTGGGCCATTTGATCTACAAGACATATTGTAAAGATTTTAGACTAAGTTCATGATAATTAAGTTCATCTAATCAAATTATTAATGAACTCCCACTCAGACAGACATCCCTCTAGTCATCTAAGTGATACATGATCCGAGTCAACTAGGCCGTGTCCGATCATCACGTGAGACGGACTAGTCATCATCGGTGAACATCTTCATGTTGATCGTATCTGCTATACGACTCATGTTCGACCTTTCGGTCTCTTGTGTTCCGAGGCCATGTCTGTACATGCTAGGCTCGTCAAGTCAACCTAAGTGTATTGCGTGTGTAAATCTGGCTTACACCCGTTGTATGCGAACGTTAGAACCTATCACACCCGATCATCACGTGGTGCTTCGGAACAACGAACCTTCGCAACGGTGCACAGTTAGGGGGAACACTTTCTTGAAATTTTAGCGAGGGATCATCTTATTTATGCTACCGTCGTTCTAAGCAAATAAGATGTAAAACATGATAAACATCACATGCAATCAAATAGTGACATGATATGGCCAATATCATTTTGCTCCTTTTGATCTCCATCTTCGGGGCGCCATGTTCATCATTGTCACCGGCATGACACCATGATCTCCATCATCATGATCTCCATCATCGTGTCTTCATGAAGTTGTCTCGCCAACTATTACTTCTACTACTATGGCTAACGGTTAGCAATAAAGTAAAGTAATTACATGACGTTTCAGTTGACACGCAGGTCATAAATAAATTAAGACAACTCCTATGGCTCCTGCCGGTTGTCATACTCATCGACATGCAAGTCGTGATTCCTATTACAAGAACATGATCAATCTCATACATCACATATATCATTCATCACATTCTTCTGGCCATATCACATCACATGACACATGCTGCAAAAACAAGTTAGACGTCCTCTAATTGTTGTTGCAAATTTTTACGTGGCTGCTATAGGTTTCTAGCAAGAACGTTTCTTACCTACGCCAAAACCACAACGTGATATGCCAATTTCTATTTACCCTTCATAAGGACCCTTTTCATCGAATCCGATCCGACTAAAGTGGGAGAGACAGACACCCGCTAGCCACCTTATGCAACTAGTGCATGTCAGTCGGTGGAACCTGTCTCACGTAAGCGTACGTGTAAGGTCGGTCCGGGCCGCTTCATCCCACGATGCCGCCGAATCAAGATAAGACTAGTAACGGCAAGTAAATTGACAAAATCGACGCCCACAACAACTTGTGTTCTACTCGTGCATAGAAACTACGCATAGACCTAGCTCATGATGCCACTGTTGGGGATCGTAACAGAAATTTAAAATTTTCTACGCATCACCAAGATCAATCTATGGAGTCATCTAGCAACGAGAGAGAGAGGAGTGCATCTACATACCCTTGTAGATCGCGAGCGGAAGCGTTCAAGAGAACGGGGTTGATGGAGTCGTACTCGTCGTGATCCAAATCACCGATGATCCTAGCGCCGAACGGACGGCACCTCCGCGTTCAACACACGTACGGAGCGGAGACGTCTCCTCCTTCTTGATCCAGCAAGGGGGAAGGAGAAGTTGATGGAGATCCAGCAGCACGACGGCGTGGTGGTGGAAGCAGCGGGATTCCAGCAGGGCTTCGCCAAGCGCTACTGGAGGAGGAAGAGGTGTCACGGGAGGGAGAGGGAGGCGCCAGGGCTTAGGGTGCGGCTGCCCTCCCTCCCCTCCACTATATATAGGGGCTAGGGGGGCGCATGCCCCCCTTGGAGATCCCATCTAGAGGGGGGGCGGCGGCCCCTCGGGGGGCAACGGCCCCCTTAGGGTTTCCAACCAGGGGGCGCATGCCCCCTCGGGGGGCAACGGCCCCCTAGGGTTTCCAACCCTAGGCGCCTTGGGCCCTTGGGTGGGGCGCACCAGCCCACCAGGGGCTGATTCCCACGCCACTTCAGCCCATGGGGCCCTCCGAGATAGGTGGCCCCACCCGGTGGACCCCCGGGACCCTTCCGGTGGTCCCGGTACAATACCGGTGACCCCCAAAACTCTCCCGGTGGCCGAAACTGGACTTCCTATATATAAATCTTTACCTCCGGACCATTCCGGAACTCCTCGTGACGTCCGGGATCTCATCCGGGACTCCGAACAACTTTCGGTTAACCGCATACTAATATTTCTACAACTCTAGTGTCACCGAACCTTAAGTGTGTAGACCCTGCGGGTTCGGGAATCATGCAGACATGACCGAGACACCTCTCTAGCCAATAACCAACAGCGGGATCTGGATACCCATGTTGGCTCCCACATGTTCCACGATGATCTCATCGGATGAACCACGATGTCGAGGATTCAAGCAATCCCGTACACAATTCCCTTTGTCAATCGGTACGTTACTTGCCCGAGATTCGATCGTCGGTATCCCAATACCTCGTTCAATCTCGTTACCGGCAAGTCACTTTACTCGTTCCGTAATGCATGATCCCGTGACTAACTACTTAGTCACATTGAGCTCATTATGATGATGCAATACCGAGTGGGCCCAGAGATACCTCTCCGTCATATGGAGTGACAAATCCCAGTCTCGATCCGTGCCAACCCAACAGACACTTTCGGAGATACCTGTAGTGCACCTTTATAGCCACCCAGTTACGTTGTGACGTTTGGTACACCCAAAGCATTCCTACGGTGTCCGGGAGTTGCACGATCTCATGGTCTAAGGAAATGATACTTGACATTAGAAAAGCTTTAGCAAACGAACTACACGATCTAGTGCTATGCTTAGGATTGGGTCTTGTCCATCACATCATTCTCCTAATAATGTGATCCCGTTATCAATGACATCCAATGTCCATGGTCAGGAAACCGTAACCATCTATTGATCAACGAGCTAGTCAACTAGAGGCTCATTAGGGACATGTTATGGTCTATGTGTTCAGACATGTATTACGATTTCCGGATAACACAATTATAGCATGAACAATAGACAATTATCATGAACAAGGAAATATAATAATAACCATTTTATTATTGCCTCTAGGGCATATTTCCAACACTTCTGACTTGCACTCCAAGTCTCCTGGGTGTCTTCCGGTCCAAGAAAAATCATCGCGAAGGTTTTATTCCGTTTGGTATTCCTTTTCTACGAAGCTCAAAAACAAGGAAAAACAGAAACTGGCACTGGGCTCTAGGTTAATAAGTTAGTCCCAAAATAATATAAAATAGCATATTAATGCATATAAAATATCCAAAATAGAAAATATAATAGCATGGAACAATGAAAAATTATAGATTCGTTGGAGACGTATCACCGTACTCTCGTTGTCGGTGCAACAAACCCTGGGTCTGTTGCCCAGACTGTGCATAGGCACGGGAACAAGATTGCAGCCCCATGCCATGCCAAGATGCGAGAGACCAAGATCATCGAAGGACCAACATGCAGATCAAGAAGACCAAGATCAAGCCAGAAGAGCGAGATGCCACCGGGAGGAAAGCCTCCCTTGCCGGGCAGGCGAGCTCGACAAAGGCGGGGTCACCCCGGGAAGAAGGCACCCAAGACGTCCTGGCAGGACCCACGTCGTCTATCAGTATTATGTCAACCCACAAAGCGACTGAGTGGCAGCCATTTGCCACATGGCAGCCACTTTCTACAAGAAATACCTATAGATGACACTCGTCCCACGATGTGTCAAGCGACCAGGCGTGGAGCTAGCGAGACAGCCCGGCAAGGCTTGCCGGGCAACCATTGACGTGACGTTAAGCAGTGCATTTAATGCACCCTGTCAGGCTGTAGAGTTAGGCATGATAGCACTATTTGCTATCTTATCAGTGCATAATGACTACTTTGCCATTGTGGTAACCCCTTGATCTATAAAAGGAGGCCCATGGCAGCCGTAGCAAGGGTTGGAAAGTTAGACAATGCATACACCCGTACGCGCGTAGCCACTGTCGCCCCAAGGCAACCCCCGCCGGGCAGTGTACTATACTCCACCACCATTCTTCCACCATCAATCCACCAAAGGAGTAGAGTTCTATGCCTCATGGCGGCCCGAACCTGGGCAAAATTGCTTGTGTGATCTCTGTCATGTGCCCCACGCTTGTCTGCTCTTTGTGCAACGCGACGTCCCCCCTGCCGAACCAGCAAGGGGCCCTCCAGTCCCATAGGTGGCCGCGGTTTCCCGCGACATCTTTGGCGCGCCAGGTAGGGCGATCGCTTGTGCGAACCTGAAGGCATGTGCAGCGCATCATCTTCATCACCGGCTTCGTCTCCGATGGCACCGCCGTCCATGGCGCCCAAGAAGAAATCCGGTGCTCCTGCTCATCCATCCACCTCGAAGGCTCCATCGCCCACGGCATCTAACATTGCGGGGGGTGCGGAGGCACGCGAGGACATGGACGCTGCTAGGGACGTGGTCGGCGTAGGCGGCGCCATCACCACTTCCCCCCACAGCCGACGCGGGAGCGGGAAACACCGGAGGGGAATAGCATCAGGGATGCCCCGAAAACCATGCTCCACAAGGTACGGATGGAAGGGTTATTCCGTCTGCGCCCCTTTCTCCCGCCGACGGGCACAGCCATAGCGATGGCGCTCGGTTCAGCGCGAACCGCTGCCCTCCGGGCGCCCCCACCACGGGAGCGACCGCAGTGCGTGCGCCTCCCCCGGGACGGGTCGACCAAATTGTTGCGCCCGACGGAGTAGCTGGCCCTCGAGTGCCTTCGCCGCACCCCTGCCATCCAAGTGGCCACCCCGCAACAGCAGGGGTGCGGTGCTGCCGCCGCTGGCATCGTCAGGAGCCGAGCGACGACACGATCCACTTCATCATCGCCCATGCCAAGTACAGCCACGGAGGCCATGGCGTGGGCTCAGCTGCTGCTGAGGTTTCCACCAGCGGCCAAGCAGATGGACGAATGGCATGCCACCATCCAAAGTCTGCTCGGTTTCGCCGAGGCTGGGGGCTTGGAGCGCGCTGGCCCGCTTCTATGCATTAACTGAGTTTTCAATGCATTTATGCGCACAGTCCGAATTTGAACTACATGCACATGCTCGAGTGCATATAAATTGATTGAAAAATCAAATCTGTGTCCTTGGGTGCATTCTTAGGTCCCATGCAAGAAATTGGAATGAATTTCAAACACCAGGGCACCGTTGATTGCCGGCAAAAGATTGAGATGCCTGATTTTAAATTCTAGTAAATCCAAAACTTGTCTGAAATTCATGAAACTTGCCATGCTATCATGGAGCGACATCAACATGCCGTGATAAAAGTTTTGTCCCATTTGGGGCAGGTTTTGATATATGCTTCTCATAAACCGGAGCTTCTCACAACAAGCATGATGGTTTTCGGTAGGGGACGTCCCACCTTTGGGGACGAAACGAGATCCATTGCCTCTTATTGCTTTCAATTTTTTTTCTCGTGTCAACCTAGAACAACAGGAGTGTTGTGTGAATTTTTGTGATTTTTCGGGGTTCATTTGGACATTTTTATGCATTAACTGAGTTTTCAATGCATTTATGTGCATAATTCAAATTTGTACTACATGCACATGCTCCAGTGCATATAAATTGGTTGCAATATCAAATATGTGTCCTTGGGTGTATGCTTAGGTCCCTTGCAAGAAATGGGAATGAATTTCAAACACCAGGCACCATTGATTGCCGGCAAAACATTGAGATCCCTGTTTTTGAAATTCTAGTAAATCTAAAACTCGTCTGAAATTCATGAAACTTGGCATGCTATCATGGAGCGGCATCAACATGCCATGGTAAAATTTTTGTCCCATTTGGGGCAGGTTGGGTATAAGCTTCTCACAAACCGGAGCTTCTCACAACAAGCATGATGGTTTTCGGTAGGGAACGTCCCACCTTTGGGGACGAAACGACATCCATTGCCTCTTATTGCTTTCAAGTTTTTTTCTCATGTCAACATAGAACAACAGGAGTGTTGTGTGAATTTTTGTGATTTTTCGGGGTTCGTTTGGAAATTTTTATGCATTAACTAAGTTTTCAATGCATTATGCGCATAATTCATATTTGAACTACATGCACATGCTCCACTGCATATAAATTGGTTGAAAAACCAAATATGTGTCCTTGGGTGCATGCTTAGGTCCATGCAATAAATGGGAATGAATTTCAAACACCAGGGCACCATTGATGGCCGGCAAAACATTGAGATGCCTGGTTTTTAAATTCTAGTAAATCCAAAACTTGTCCGAAATTCATGAAACTTGGCATGCTATCATGGAGCGGCATCAACATGCCGTGGTCAAATTTTTATCCCATTTGGGGCAGGTTGGGTATATGCTTCTCACAAACCGGAGCTTCTCACAACAAGCATGATGGTTTTTGGTAGGGAACGTCCCACCTTTGGGGACGAAACGATATCCATTGCCTCTTATTGCTTTCAAATTTTTTTCTCATGTCAACATAGAACAACAGGAGTGTTGTGTGAATTTTTGTGATTTTCCGGGGTTCGTTTGGACATTTTTATACATTAACTGAGTTTTCAATGCATTATGCGCATAATTCAAATTTCAACTACATGCACATGCTCTAGTGCATATAAATTAGTTGAAGAATCAAATCAGTGTCCTAGGGTGCATGCTTAGGTCCCATGCAAGAAATGGGAATGAATTTCAAACACCAGGGCACCGTTGATTGCCGGCAAAACATTGAGATGCCCGGTTTTTAAATTCTAATCAATCCAAAACTCTTCTAAAATTCATGAAAGTTGGCATGCTATCATGGAGCGGCATCAACATTTCGTGGTCATTTTTTTGTCCCATTTGGGGCAGGTTTGGGTATATGCTTCTCACAAACCGGAGCTTCTCACAACAAGCATGATGGTTTTCGGTAGGGGATGTCCCACCTTTGGGAACGAAACGACATCCATTGCCTCTTATTGCTTTCAATTTTTTCTCGTGGCAACATAGAACAACAGGAGTGTTGTGTGAATTTTTGTGATTTTTCAGGGTTCGTTTGGATATTTTTATGCATTAACTGAGTTTTCAATGAATTTATGTGCATAATTCAAATTTGAACTACATGCACATGCTCCAGTGCATATAAATTGGTTCAGAAATCAAATATGTGTCCTTGGGTGTATGCTTAGGTCCCATGCAAGAAATGGGAATGAATTTCAAACACCAGGACACCGTTGATTGCCGGCAAAATATTGAGATGCCTGGTTTTTAAATTCTAGCAAATCCAAAAGTCGTTTGAAATTTATGAAACTTGGCATGCTATCATGGAGCGGCATCAACATGTTGTGGTAAAAAAATAGACCCATTTGGGGCAGGTTTGGGTATATGCTTCTCACAAACTGGAACTTCTCACAACAAGAATGATGGTTTTCGGTAGGGAACATCCCACCTTTGGGGACGAAACGACATCCATTGCCTCTTATTGCTTTCAAATTTATTCTGATGTCAACATAGAACGACAGGAGTGTTGTGTGAATTTTTGTGATTTTTCGGGGTTCATTCAAACATTTTTATGCATTTACTGAGTTTTCAATGCATTTATGTGCATAATTTAAATTTGAACTATATGCACATGCTCCAGTGCATATAAATTGGTTGAAAAATCAAATCTGTGTCCTTGGGTGCATGCTTAGGTCCCTTGCAAGAAATGGGAATGAATTTCAAACACCAGGGCACCATTGATTACCGGCAAAACATTGAGATCCCTGGTTTTTAAATTCTAGTAAATCCAAAACTCATCTGAAATTCATGAAACTCGGCATGCTATCATGTAGCGGCATCAACATGTTGTGCTGATTTTTTTGTCCCATTCAGGTTTGGGTATATGATTCTCACAAACCGACCTTCTCACAACAAGCATGATGGTTTTCGGTAGGGGACGTCCCACCTTTGGGGACGAAACGACATCCATTGCCTCTTAATGCTTTCAAATTTTATCTCGTGTCAACATAGAACAACAGGAGTGTTGTGTGAATTTTTGTGATTTTTTGGGGTTCGTTTGGACATTTTTATGCATTAACTGAGTTTTCAATGCATTTATGTGCATAATTCAAATTTGAACTACATGCACATGCTCCTGTGCATATAAATTGGTTGAAAAATCAAATATGTGTCCTTGGGTGCATGCTTAGGTCCCATGCAAGAAATGGGAATGAATTTCAAACACCAGGGCACCGTTGATTGCCGGCAAAACATTGAGATGCCTGGTTTTAAATTCTAGTAAATCCAAAACTCGTCTGAAATTCATGAAACTTGGCATGCTATCATGGAGCGGCATCAACATGCCATGGTAAAAATTTTGTCCCATTTGGGGCAGGTTTGGGTATATGCTTCTCACAAACCGGAGCTTCACACAACAAGAATGATGGTTTTCGGTAGGGAACGTCCCACCTTTGGGGACGAAACGACATCCATTGCCTCTCATTGCTTTTAAATTTTTTTCTCGCGTCAACATGGAACAACAGGAGTGTTGTGCGAATTTTTGTGATATTTCGCGTTCGTTTCGACATTTTTATCCATTAATTGAGTTTTCAATGCATTATGGGCATAATTCAAATTTGAACTACATGCACATGCTCCAGTGCATATAAATTGGTTCTTGGGTGCATTCTTAAGTCCCATGCAAGAAATGGGAATGAATTTCAAACACCAGGGCACCGTTGATTGCCGGCAAAACATTCTGTTACCTTGTTTTTAAATTCTAGTAAATCCATAACTCGTCTGAAATTCAGGAAACTGGGATGCTATCATGTGCGGTAAATTTTTTGTCCCATTTGGGGCAGGTTTGGGTATATGCTTCTCACAAACCGGAGCTTCTCACAACAAGCATGATGGTTTTCTGTACGGGATGTCCCACCTTTGGGGATGAAACGACATCCATTGCCTCTTCTTGCTTTCAAATTTTTTTCTTGTGTCAACATAGAACAACAGGAGTGTTCTGTGAATTTTTGTGATTTTCGGGGTTCGTTTGGACATTATTATGCATTAACTGAGTTTTCAATGCATTTATGTGCATAATTCTAATTCGAACTGCATGCACATGATCCAGTGAATATAAATTGGTTGAAAAATCAAATATGTGTCCTTGGGTGCATGCATAGGTCCCATGCATGAAATGGGAATGAATTTCAAACACCAGGGCACCGTTGATTGCCGGCAAAACATTGAGATGCCTGGTTTTTAAATTCTAGTAAATCCAAAACTCGTCTGAAATTCATGAAACTTGGCATGCTATCATGTAGCAGCATCAACATGCCGTGGTAAATTTTTTGTCCCATTTGGGGCAGGTTTGGGTATATGCTTCTCACAAACCGGAGCTTCTCACAGTAAGCATGATGGTTTTCGGTAGGGAACGTCCCACCTTTGTGGACGAAACGACATCCATTGCCTCTTTTTCCTTTCAAATTTATTGCTCGTGTCAACATAGAATAACAGGAGTGTTGTGTGATTTTTTGTGATTTTTTGGGGTTCCTTTGGACATTTTTACGTATTAACTGAGTTTTCAATGCATTTATGTGCACAATTCAAATTTCAACTACATGCACATGCTCCAGTGCATATAAATTGGTTGAAAAATCAATTCTGTGTCCTTGGGTGCATGCTTAGGTCCCATGCAAGAAATGGGAATGAATTTGAAACACAAGGGCACCGTTGATTGCCGACAAAACATTGAGATGCCTGTTTTTAAATTCTAGTAAATCCAAAACTCCACTGAAATTCATGAAACTTGGCATGCTATCATGGAGCGGCATCAACATGCCGTGGTAAAATTTTTGTCCCATTTGGGGCAGGTTTGGGTATATCTTCTCACAAACCGGATCTTCTCACAACAAGCATGATGGATTTCTGTACGGGATGTCCCACCTTTGGGGATGAAACAACATCCGTTGCCTCTTCTTGCTTTCACATTTTTTTCTCGTGTCAACATAGAACAACATTAGTGTTGTGTAAATTTTTGTGATTTTTTGGGGTATGTTTGGACATTTTTATGCATTAACTGAGTTTTGAATGCATTTATGTGCATAATTCAAATTTGAACTACATGCACATGCTCCAGTGCATATAAATTGGATGAAAAATCAAATATGTGTCCTTGGGTGCATGCTTAGGTCCCATGCAAGAAATGGGAATGAATTTCAAACACCAGGGCACCGTTGATTGCTGGCTAAACATTGAGATGCATGGTTTTTAAATTCTAGTAAATCCAAAACTCGTCTGAAATTCATGAAACTTGGCATGCTATCATGTAGCGGCATCAAGTTGCCATGGTAAATTTTTTGTCCCATTTGGGGCAGGTTTGGGTATATGCTTCTCACAAACCGGAGCTTCTCACAACAACCATGATGGTTTTCGGTAGGGGACGCCCCACCTTTGTGGACGAAACGACATCCATTGCCTCTTATTGCTTTCAAATTTATTTCTCGTGTCAACATAGAACAACAGGAGTGTTGTGTGAATTTTTGTGATTTTTTGGGGTTCGTTTGGACATTTTTATACATTAACTGAGTTTTCCATGCATTTATGTGCATAATTCAAATTTGAACTACATGCACATGCTCCAGTGCATATAAATTGGTCGAAATATTAAATATGTGTCCTTGGGTGCGTGCTTAGGTCCCATGCAAGAAATGAGAATGAATTTGAAAAACCAGGGCACTGTTGATTGCCCGCAAAACATTGAGATGCCTAGTTTTAAATTCTAGTAAATCCAAAACTCGTCTGAAATTCATGAAACTTGGCATGTTATCACGGAGCGGCATCAACATGCTGTGGTAAAAATTTTTGTTCCATTTGGGGCAGGTTTGGGTATATGCTTCTCACAAACCGGAGCTTCTCACAACAAGCATGATGGTTTTCGGTAGGGAACGTCCCACCTTTGGGGAAGAAACGACATCCATTGCCTCTTATTGCTTTCAAATTTTTTTCTCGTGTCAACATAGAACAATAGGAATGTTGTGGAAATTTTTATGATTTTTCGGGGTTCGTTTGGACATTTTTATGCATTAACTGAGTTTTCAATGCATTATGCGCATAATTCAAATTTGAAGTACATGTACATGCTCCAGTGTATATAAATTGGTTGAAAAATCAAATCTGTGTCCCTGGGTGCATGCTTAGGTCCCATGCAAGAAACGGGAATGAATTTCAAACACCAGGGCACCGTTGATTGCCGGCAAAACATTGAGTTACCTCATTTTTAAATTCTAGTATATCCGAAACTCGTCTGAAATTCATGAAACTTGGCATGATACCATGGAGCGGCATCAACATGTCGTGATAATTTTTTTCCCATTTGGGGCAGGTTTGGGTATATGCTTCTCACAAACCGGAGCTTCTCACAACAAGCATGATGGTTTTCGGTAGGGAACGTCCCACCTTTGGGGATGAAACGACATCCATTGCCTCTCATTGCTTTCAATTTTTTTCTCGTGTCAACATAGAACAACAGGAGTGTCGTGTGAACTTTTGTGATTTTTCGGGGTTCGTTTGGACATTTCTATGCACTAACTGAGTTTTCAATGCATTTATGTGCATAATTCAAATTTGAACTACATGCACATGCTCCAGTGCATATAAATTGGTTAAAAAATCAAATATGTGTCCTTGGGTGCATGCTTAGGTCCCATGCAAGAAATGGGAATGAACTTCAAACACTAGGGCACCGTTGATTGCCGGCAAAACATTGAGATGCCTAGTTTTTAAATTCTAGTAAATCCAAAACTCGTCTGAAATTCATGAAACTTGACATGCTATCATGGAGCGGCATCAACATGCCGTGGTCAAATTTTTGTCCCATTTGGGGCATGTTTGGGTATATGCTTCTCACAAACCGGAGCTTCTCACAACAAGCATGATGGTTTTCGGTAGGGAACGTCCCACCTTTGGGGACGAAACGACATCCATTGCCTCTTATTGCTTTCAATTTTTTTCTCGTGTCAGCATAGAACAACCGGAGTGTCGTGTGAACTTTTGTGATTTTTCGCGGTTCGTTTGGACATGTTTATGAGTTAACTGAGTTTTAAATGCATTTATGTGCACAATTCAAACTTGAACGGCATGCACATGCTCCAGTGCATATAAATTGGTTGAAAAATCAAATCTGTGTCCTTGGGTGCATGCTTAGGTCCAATGCAAGAAATGGGAATGAATTTCAAACACCAGGGCACCGTTGATTGCCGGCAAAACATTTAGATGCCCGGTTTTTAAATTCTAGTAAATCCAAAACTCGTCTGAAATTCATGAAACTTGGCATGCTATCATGTAGCGGCATCAATATGTTGTGGTAAATTTTTTGTCCCATTTGGGGCAGGTTTGGGTATATGCTTCTCACAAACCGGAGCTTCTCACAACAAGCATGATGGTTTTCGGTAGGGGACGTCCCACCTTTGGGGACGAAACAACATCCATTGCCTCTTATTGCTTTCAAACTTATTTCTCGTGTCAACATAGAACAACAGGAGTGTTGTGTGAATTTTTGTGATTTTTTGGGGTTCGTTTGGACATTTTTATGCATTAACTGAGTTTTCAATGCATTTATGTGCATAATTCAAATTTGAACTACATGCACATGCTCCTGTGCATATAAATTGGTTGAAAAATCAAATACGTGTCCTTGGGTGCATGCTTAGGTCCCATGCAAGAAATGCGAATGAATTTCAAACACCAGGGCACCGTTGATTGCCGGCAAAACATTGAGATGCCTGGTTTTAATTCTAGTAAATCAAAAACTCGTCTGAAATTCATGAAACTTGGCATGCTATCATGGAGCGGCATCAACATGTCGTGGTAAATTTTTTGTCCATTTGGGGCAGATTTGGGTATATGCTTCTCACAAACCAGAGCTTCTCACAACAAGCATGATGGTTTACGGTAGGGAACGTCCCACCTTTGGGGACGAAACGACATCCATTGCCTCTTATTGCTTTCAAAAAAATTTCTCGTCTCAACATAGAACAACAGGAGTGTTGCGCGATTTTTTGCGATTTTTCGGGGTTCGTTTTGACATTTTTATCCATTAACTGAGTTTTCAATGCATTATGCACATAATTCAAATTTGAACTACATGCGAATGCTCCAGTGCATATAAATTGGTTGAAAAATCATATTTGTGTCCTTGGGTGCATGCTTAGGTCCCATGCAAGAAATGGGAATGAATTTCAAACACCAGGGAACCGTTGATTGCCGGCAAAACATTGAGTTACCTCCTTTTTAAATTCTAGTAAATCCGAAACTCGTCTGAAATTCATGAAACTTGGCATGCTATCATGGAGCGGCATCAACATGTCGTGGTACATTTTTTTCCCATTTGGAGCAGGTTTGGGTATATGCTTCTCACAAACCGGAGCTTCTCACAACAAGCATGATGGTTTTTGGTAGGGAACGTCCCACCTTTGGGGACGAAACGACATCCATTACCTCTTATTGCTTTCAAATTTTTTTCTCGTGTCAACATAGAACAACCGGAGTGTCGTGTGAACTTTTGTGATTTTTCGGGGTTTGTTTGGACATTTTTATGCATTAACTGAGTTTTCAATGCATTTATGTGCACAATTCAAATTTGAACTACATGCACATGCTCCAGTGCATATAAATTGGTTGAAAAATCAATTCTGTGTCCTTGGGTGCATGCTTAGGTCCCATGCAAGAAATGGGAATGAATTTGAAACACAAGGGCACCGTTGATTGCCGGCAAAACATTGAGATGCATGGTCTTTAAATTCTAGTAAATCCAAAACTCGTCTGAAATTCATGAAACTTGGCATACTATCATGTAGCGGCATCAACTTGCCGTGGTAAATTTTTTGTCCCATTTGGGGCAGGTTTGGGTATATGCTTCTCACAAACCGGAGCTTCTCACAACAAGCATTATGGTTTCGGTACGGGACGTCCCACCTTTGGGGATGAAACGACATCCATTGCCTCTTATTGCTTTCAAATTTATTTCTCGTGTAAACATAGAACAACAGGAGTGTTGTGTGAATTTTTGTGATTTTTTGGGGTTCGTTTGGACATTTTTACGTATTAACTAAGTTTTCAATGCATTTATGTGCACAATTCAAATTTCAACTACATGCACATGCTCCAGTGCATATAAATTGGTTGAAAAATCAAATCAGTGTCCTTGGGTGCATGCTTAGGTCCCATGCGAGAAATGGGAATGAATTTCAAACACAAGGGCACCGTTGATTGCCGACAAAACATTGAGATGCCTGTTTTTAAATTCTAGTAAATCCAAAACTCCTCTGAAATTCATGAAACTTGGCATGCTATCATGGAGCGGCATCAACATGCCATGGTAAATTTTTTGTCCCATTTGGGGCAGGTTTGGGTATATCTTCTCACAAACCGGATCTTCTCAGAACAAGCATGATGGTTTTCTGTACGGGATGTCCCACCTTTGGGGATGAGACAACATCCATTGCCTCTTCTTGCTTTCACATTTTTTTCTCGTGTCAACATAGAACAACATTAGTGTTGTGTGAATTTTGTGATTTTTCGGGGTTCGTTTGGACATTTTATGCATTAACTGAGTTTTCTATGCATTTATGTGCATAATTCAAATTTGAACTACATGCACATGCTCAAGTGCATATAAATGGGTTGAAAAATCAAATATGTGTCCTTGGGTGCATGCTTAGGTCCCATGCAAGAAATGGGAATGAATTTCAAACACCAGGGCACCGTTGATTGCCGGCAAAACATTGAGTTACCTCGTTTTTAAATTCTAGTAAATCCGAAACTCGTCTGAAATTCATGAAACATGGCATGCTATAATGGAGCGACATCAACATGTCGTGGTAAATTTTTTTCCCATTTGGAGCAGCTTTGGATATATGCTTCTCACAAACGGGAGCTTCTCACAACAAGCATGATGGTTTTTGGTAGGGAACATCCCACCTTTGGGGACGAAATGACATCCATTACCTCTTATTGCTTTCAAATTTTTTTCTCGTGTCAACATAGAACAACCAGAGTGTCGTGTGAACTTTTGTGATTTTTCGGGGTTTGTTTGGACATTTTTATGCATTAACTGAGTTGTCAATGCATTTATGTGCACAATTCAAATTTGAACTACATGCACATGCTCCAGTGCATATAAATTGGTTGAAAAATCAAATATGTGTCCTTGGTGCATGCTTAGGTCCCATGCAAGAAATGGGAATGAATTTCAAACACCAGGGCATCGTTGATTGCCGGCAAAACATTGAGATGCATGGTCTTTAAATTCTAGTAAATCCAAAACTCGTCTGAAATTCATGAAACTTGGCATGCTATCGTGTAGCGGCATCAACTTGCCGTGGTAAATGTTTTGTCCCATTTGGGGCAGGTTTGGCTATATGCTTCTCACAAACCGGAGCTTCTCACAACAAGCATGATGGTTTCCGTAGGGGACGTCCCACCTTTGGGGATGAAACGACATCCATTGCCTCTTATTGCTTTCAAATTTATTTCTCGTGTAAACATAGAACAACAGGAGTGTTGTGTGAATTTTTGTGATTTTTTGGGGTTCGTTTGGACATTTTTATGCATTAAGTGAGTTGTTAATGCATTTATGTGCATAATTCAAATTTGAACTACATGTACATGCTCCAGTGCATATAAATTGGTTGAAAATCAAATATGTGTCCTTGGGTGCATGCTTAGGTCCCATGCAAGAAATGGGAATGAATATCAAACACCAGGGCACCGTTGATTGCCGGCAAAACATTGAGATGCCTAGTTTTAAATTCTACAAATCCAAAACACGTCTGAAATTCATGAAACTTGGCATGCTATCATGGAGCGGCATCAACATGCCGTGGTAAATTTTTTGTCCCATTTGGGGCAGGTTTGGGTATATGCTTCTCACAAACCGGAGCTTCTCACAACAAGCATGATGGTTTTCGGTAGGGAACGTCCCACCTTTGGGGATGAAACGACATCCATTGCCTCTTATTGTTTTCAAAAAAATTCTCGTGTCAACATAGAAAAACAGGAGTGTTGTGTGAATTTTTGTGATTTTTTGGGGTCTCTCTTTTTTGGTCCTTGAGTTGCTCAAAGTCCCTTGGATCTGATTCATATGAAAATCAACGGGGCAAAAATGCATAAATCATGGATGCATATGAAAGATTTATTTATAAACATCCAAATTTAAAATTGGGATGTTACAAACGTACCCCCTTAAGATGGATCTTGCCCTCGAGATTCGGGTTGGCTAGCAAAAAGGTGTGGGTGGTCCTTTTTGGAGGTCTTCTTCTCGTTCCCAGGTGGCTTCTTGCTCGGTATGGTGACTCCACTGAACCTTGCAAAACCTGATGACCTTGGTGCGGGTAACTCTGTTGGCAAACTCGAGAATCTTGACGGGTTTCTCCTCATAAGTCAGGTCACTCTCCAACTGAATTGCCTCCAGGGGCACCGTATCTCTCAGAGGAATATCGGCCATCTCCGCTGCAACTTCTTCATGCGAAACGTGAAACACATCATGAACTCCTGACAAACCTTCGGGTAATTCCAACTTGTAGGCACCTTCACCCTGCGTTCCAAGACCCTGTATGGCCCCACAAATCGTGGTGCTAGCTTTCCTTTAGCTCCAAACCGTTTAACTCCTTGAAGTGGAGACACATGAAGATATGGTCTGTCTCCGACTTCGTAAGTTACTTCCTTGCGTTTAGCATCGGCATAACTCTTCTGCCTGGATTGGGATATCTTGAGTCTATCACGGATCAACTTGACCTTCTCGGAATCTTTGATTAAATCTGGTCCGAATAATTTACTGTCTCCGACTTCATCCCACATCAATGGTATCATGCGCCTCCTTCCGTACAAAGCTTAGAAAGGGGCCATCTTCAAACTGGTTTGATAGCTGTTTTCGTATGAGAACTTTGCGTAAGGTAAATTATCATCCCAACTAGATCCATAATCTAGCGCACAAGCTCTCAACATGTCCTCCAGAATGTGATTGACCCTCTCGGTCTGCCCATCTGTCTACGGATGAAAAGCTGTACTGAACTCTAGCCTGGTACCCAAAGTTTCGTGTAGTTGATTCCAAAACTTCGAGGTAAACTGTGTTCCTCTATCTGATATGATGGTCCTCAGAACTCCATGCAGACATACGATCCTGGTCATGTATATCTTGGACAACTTACCACTTTTTCTGTGGTTTTCACGGGGATGAAGTGAGCTACCTTTGTCAACCGATCAACTATAACCGAGATGGAATCATAACCTGAA
The DNA here is from genome assembly GCF_018294505.1 of Triticum aestivum. NCBI lineage: Eukaryota > Viridiplantae > Streptophyta > Magnoliopsida > Poales > Poaceae > Triticum > Triticum aestivum. Next base: position 254,598,318 of record NC_057805.1, read on the forward strand.
CGAGTCCTGGGTAATCCTATGCTGAAGTCCATGCCAAGCTTATCCCATTTCCAATCGCATATCAGCAAAGGCTGAAGTAATCCTGCTGGTTTCTGATGCTCAGTTTGAACTTTCTGACATACGTCGCATACTGCTACATACTCGGCAATATCCTTCTTCATAGCTGTCCACCAGAAGTTTTCCTTCAAGTCCAAATACATCTTGGTTTTGCCTGGATGTATCAAGTAAGGTGAATCACGAGCCTCCTGAAGAATTAACTTCCTGATCTATGGGTCATTGGGCACGTAAATACACTGCTCAAACCATAAAGTTTCATGTTCATCCTCACGAAATCCTTCTGCCTTTCCTTGGTTCATTCTTTTCTTTATTTCCGCAATTGCTCTGCCCAACTTCTGGGCTTCTCGGATCCTTCCCAACAAAGTGGACTGAATTTCCAGTGCTGCAACAAAGCCTCATGGAACTATCTCCAATCAAAGATCTCTCAGATCGTCGGCTAACACATGGGGTAATCCTCCGGTTGTGAGAGTATTAACATAACTCTTGCAGCTCAAAGCATCTGCCACGACATTGGCCTTTCCTAGGTGATAATTGATACATCCATTTTGCATCATGTTTACCTACTATTATTTACTATGTTTTTATGCATAATAATTCTTTTTGGAGTAATTCTAATGCCTTTTCTCTCATAATATGCAAGGTTTATACAAGGAGGGAGAATGCTGGCAGCTGAAATTCTGGACCTGAAGAAGCTACGGCAGAGTTACCTATTCTGCACATCTCCAAATGAGCTGAAAATTTACGGAGAATTATTTTGAAATATATGAAGAATATTGGAGCAAATAACTACCAGAGGGGGACCACCAGGTGGGCACAACCCACCTGGGTGCGCTAGCAAGCCCAGGTGCGCCCTGCTACTTCTTGAGCTTGCGTTGGTTTTTCCCTTGAAGAGGAAAGGACGATGTAGCAAAGTAGAGATAAGTATTTCCCTCAGTTTGAGAACCAAGGTATCAATCCAGTAGGAGGTACACGCAAGTCTCCAATCTATGCACCTGCACAAACAATCAAACAGTTGCACCCAACGCTATAAAGGGGTTGCCAATCCCTTCACGGTCACTTGCAAGGATGAGATTTGATAGAGATAGATATAAAAGATTACTAAAATATAAAACTAGATAAAGTAAATAAATTGTAGCAAGGTATTTTTGGGTTTTTTTGGTTTATAGATCTGAAAATATATGATGGAAAATAGACCCGGGGGCCATAGGTTTCACTAGAGGCTTCTCTCTTGAAAGAAAATGATTACTGTTGAGCAATTGATAAAAAAGCGCAAGGTTATGACAATATCCAAGGCACTGATTATGAATATAGGCGTCACGTCTGTGTCAAGTAGACCTAAATGATTCTGCATCTACTGCTATTACTCCACACATCGACCACTATCCAGCATGCATCTAGAGTATTAAGTTCATAAGAACGGAGTAACGCCTTAAGTAAGATGATATGATGTAGAGGGATAAACTCAAGCAATATGATGAAAACCCAACAAGCGCTTTTCATCATATTGCTTGAGTTTATCCCTCTACATCATAACAAGCGCTATTATTACAGAGGTAAAAATGTGTATTTTCATAAAAACTGAAAATAAAAATATTGGGTTGTCTCCCAACAAGCGCTTTTCTTTAAAGCCTTTTAGCTAGGCGTTGACAACTTTAATGATGCTCACATGAAAGATAGCAATTGAAATGCGAAGAGAGCATCATGTAGCATGTGAAAAACAAGTTTAAGTCTTACATGCTTCCTGTGCATAGGCATTTTATAGGGGAAATATTTATCAAGACAAGCAAAAAATAGCATATGCAAGGAAGAAGAAAGAAACAATACCAATCTCAACATAACGAGAGGTAATTTAGTGACATGAAAATTTCTAGAACCATATTTCCCTCTCTCATAATAATTACATATAGGATCATAATCAAATTCAACAATATAGCTATCACATAACATATTCTCTACATGACCCACATGCATGCAAAGTCGACACTCTTCCAAAATAGTGGTATTAACATAGAATAAAGTCATTACTTCTCCAAGCCCACTTTTATCAAAAATTTCATAAGGTTGATCAAACTCCAAAGTAGTGGGATTACTATTCCTAAAGTTCACACTCTTCCAAACCCACTTTCAATATTATAGCAAACATATTCATCACGAGTCTTAAATAAATTTTCAAGATCATAAGTATCATCACCCCAATCATGATCATTGCAATAAGTAGCGGACATGGCAAAATTAGCATCCCCAAGCTTTGGGTTTTGCATATTATTAGCACAATTGACATTAATAGAATTTATAATAACATCATTGCAATCAAGCTTTTCATTCAAGGAGCTATCGTGAATCACTTCTTTCAACACTTCATCACAAATTTCGGATTCACGAATTTCAAGCAAAACTTCATAAAGGTAATCCAGTGCACTCAACTCATTTGAAATTGGTTCATCATAATTTGATATTTTAAAAATATTAGCAAGTGGATGAGGATCCATAAACCTTTTTCTTCTGATTTTCAATAAATACACAATTATTCCAAGCAAATGAGCCAAGTAAGACATAAAGGCAAACGGGAAGGAAGGCAAATAAAAAGGCAAATGTTTTTGGGTTTTTCTGAAAACCTTTTAGAAGTGGAGGAGAGGAAAACGAGAGGCAAATGGAAAATAATGTAATGCAAGAGATGAGAGTTTATGGTGGGTACTTGGTAGGCTTGATGTAGAACCTCCCCGGCAACGGCGCTAGAAACTCTTCCTGCTACTTCTTGAGCTTGCGTTGGTTTTTCCCTTGAAAGGAAAGGGTGATCCAGCAAAGTAGAGATAAGTATTTCCCTCAGTTTGAGAACCAAGGTATCAATCCAGTAGGAGGTACACGCAAGTCTCCAATCTATGCACCTGCACAAACAATCAAACACTTGCACCCAACGCGATAAAGGGGTTGTCAGTCCCTTCATGGTCACTTGCAAGGATGAGATCTGATAGAGATAGATATAAAAGATTACTTAAACATAAAACAAGATAAAAGTAAATAAATTACAACAAGGTATTTTTGGGTTTTTTGGTTTATAGATCTAAAGATATATGATGGAAAATAGACCTGGGGACCATAGGTTTCACCAGAGGCTTCTCTCTTGAAAGAAAATAACACGATGGGTGAACAAATTACTGTCGAACAATTGATAGAAAAGCACAAGGTTATAACGGTATCCAAGGCAATGATTATGAATATAGGCATCACGTCTGTGTCAAGTAGACCGAAACGATTCTGCATCTACTCCTATTACTCCACACATCAACCGCTATCCAGCATGCATCTAGAGTGTTAAGTTTATAAGAAAGGCCCCAAGATGGGATCTCGAGGAAACAAAGGCTTGCGGCGGCGCAAAAGTATTTTGGTCGACGCTTCTGGTCGTTTGGATATATTTGGGAATTTATACCGAAATAATTTGGGTTGGAGGAGTCCCGTGGGGCCCACAAACCAGGGGGCACCCCCCCCCCACGAGGGCGCGCCCTGAGGGCTTGTAGAGCCATCGGGACTTTTCTGGGCCCCTCTGCAAGTCTGTTGGGTGTCTTCTGGTCCAAGAAAAATCATCGTGAACGTTTTACTCCATTTGGACTCCGTTTGATATTCCTTTTCTGTAAAACTCAAAAACAAGGAAAAAACAGAAACCGACACTGGGCTCTAGGTTAATAAGTTAGTCCTAAAAATAATATAAAATAGCATATTAATGCATATAAAACATCCAAAACAGATGATATAATATCATGGAACAATAAAAAATTATAGATACATTAGAGACGTATGAAGCATCCCCAAGCTTAATTCCTACTCATCCACGAGTAGGTAAATGATAAAAACAGAATTTTTGATGTGGAATGCTACCTAACATATTTATTCATGTAATTTTATTTATTGTGGCATGAATATTCAGATCCATAAGATTCAAAACAAAAGTTCAATATTGACATAAAAATAATAATACTTCAAGCATACTAATAAAGTAATCATGTCTTCTCAAAATAACATGGCCAAAGAAAGTTATCCCTACAAAATCATATAGTCTGGCTATGCTCCATCTTCATCACACAAATTATTTTATCATGCACAACCCCGATGACAAGCCAAGCAATTGCTTCATACTTTTGATGTTCTCAAACTTTTTCAACTTTCACGCAATACATGAGCGTGAGCCATGGATATAGCACTATAGGTGGAATAGAATATGGTGGCTGTAGAGAAGACAAAAAGAAGGAGATAGTCTCACATCAACTAGGCATATTAACGGGCTATGGAGATGCCCATCAATAGATATCAATGTGAGTGAGTAGGGATTGCCGTGCAACGGATGCACTAAAGCTATAAGTGTATGAAAGCTCAAAAAGAAACTAAGTGGGTGTGCATCCAACTTACTTGCTCACGAAGACCTAGGGCAATTTGAGGAAGCCCATCATTGGAATATACAAGTCAAGTTATATAATGAAAAATTCCCACCAGTATATGAAAGTGAGAACATAGGATACTCTCTATCATGAAGATCAAGGTGCTACTTTGAAGCACAAGTGTGGAAAAAGGATATTAACATTGTCCCTTATCTCCTTTTCTCTCATTTTTTTATTTGGGCTTCTTTGGCCACTTTTATTTTTTATTTGGGCTTCTTTGGCATCTTTTATTTTTTATAAAGTCCGGAGACCCATCTCAACTTGTGAGGGAATCATAGCTTCCATCCTCCTTTCCTCACATGGGACAATGCTCTAATAATGACGATCATCACACTTTATTTTACTTACAACTCAAGAATTACAATTCGATACTAGAACAAAATATGACTCTATATGAATGCCTCCAGCGGTGTACCAGGATGTGCAAGGATAAATAGTGTCATGTATAAAAAAATGTGAATGGTGGCCTTTCCACAAATACTATGTTAACTACATGATCATGCAAAGCAATATGACAATGATGGTGCATGTCATAATAAACGGAACGGTGGAAGTTGCATGGCAATATATCTCGGAATGGCTATGGAAATGCCATAATAGGTAGGTATGGTGGCTGTTTTGTGGAAGGTATATGGTGGGTTTAATGCATCGGCGAGCATTGCGCGGTATTAGAGAGGCTAGCAAAGGTGGAAGGGTGAGAGTGCGTATAATCCATGGACTCAACATTAGTCATAAAGAACTCAAATACTTATTGCAAAAATTATTAGCTATCAAAACAAAGTACTACAAACATGCTCCTAGGGGGGTAGAGTGGTAGGAAAATACCATTGCTCGTCCCCGACCGCCACTCATAAGGAAGACAATCAAAAAAGTAATCATGCTCCTACTTCATCACATAACGGCTCCCCATATGTGCATGCTACGGGAATCACAAACTTTAACACAAGTATTTATACCAATCCGCAATACTCGCTAGCATGACCCTAATATCACGCTCTTTATATGAAAGTTTTTATTATACCCCTCTCGGATGCCCATCATACTAGGACTAAATTCATAACCTAAGCAAATTACCATGCTGTTTAGAGATTCTCAAAATAATATAAGTGAAGCATGAGAGTTGAACAATTCCTATAAAATAAAGCCACCACCGTGATCTAAAAAGATATAAGTGAAGCACTAGAGCAAATTGCCAAGCTCAAAAAATATAAGTGAAGCACATAGAGTATTCTAAGAAATTCATGATTCATGCGTGTCCCTCTGAAAAGGTGTGTACAGCAAGGATGATTGTGTCAAACTAAAAAGCAAAGACTCATATCATGCAAGACACTCCAAGCAAAACACATATCATGTGGTGCATAAAAATATAGCCTCAAGTAAATTTACTGATAGACGAAGACGAAAGAGGGGATGCCATTCGGGGCATCCCCAAGCTTAGATGCTTGATTGTCCTTGAATATCACCTTGGGGTGCCTTGGGAATCCCCAAGCTTAGGCTCTTGCCACTCCTGATTCCGTTGTCCATCAAATCTTTTCCCAAAACTTGAAAACTTCACAATACAAAACTCAACAAAAAACTCATGAGATACGTTAGTATAAGAAAATAAATCACCACTTTTTGGTACTGTTGTGAAGTCATTCTTTATTTATATTAGTGTAATATCTACTATATTTCTACTTCTCCATGGTTC